>NC_135713.1:171659553-171961678 GCF_964656455.1 Halichoerus grypus
CTTGCTCCGCTATAATTAGGATAATGCACGTTAGTCATTTAGTGTAACTCGGAGAGCAGCCCCTCCCCCGCAGCTCCTGCTGCAGCTCCCAGGCCAGGTGGCCCGTGTACCCCACCCCTGCCCTCTGCCCACCTCCCTGCCCCATCCTTCCATCCCCCCCACCCGGCACCTGCCAGGCTGAGGTGTTCCTCCCTCCCCCCCTTCTCCCTCTCCTGGTTTCTTTCTCTACCTCCCCTCTTCTCTCCTGACTCTAGCTCTCTCTCTCCTTTTCCCAACCACCGCCCCCCGCCCCCCCCCCCGGGCTTCCTCACCCTTGCCTCATTTCCACTGTCGCCCCTCCCCAGCCCTCCTGGGAGCCAGAAGCAGAGGTCTGGGCAGGTTGGCCAGCCGAGGAGGTCAAGCCTGGGTTTCCAGGCCCTGGGCAGGGGCAGTTCTAGTGTAGGGTGTGACCTCGTGGGGGCCCGCCTCCCTCAGGCCTGCTTCCCTGGAGGGCGCCCTGCTTCTAGCTGCCCTCCCCTCCCTCCTCCCTGCTCGAGGCCCGAGGACCTGACTGGCAGAGCAGGGCTCTGTCTGCAAAAGCCCCCTCCCATGAGCACAGCAGTGGGACTCCTTTGCCCTATTCCCCCATGCACCTGTGGTCTTCCTGAAATCCCAGAAACAGTGGTGTTTGGAGCGAGTTGGGGTTCTGGGGGGTGTAGGTGGGGAGATCCTCCATCTCACACGGCCCGAGGTGGACAGGGCAGCCGAGTACCAGGGGCTACTCCAGTAGTTTCCTTTTGTTCTGAGCCCCACGGCCACTAGGAGTCTCCAGACCTGACCGCATATGATCCCCCCACCCCTCTTCCTCCACCCCGGAGCCCCCCTCCCAGCCCTTTCTACCACAAAGGGGACCTCTCATCAGGCCCATTACAGCTGGGCAGACTGAGGTTTGCCCTCGCCCTGAGAGTTGTGGCAGGGGGCAGAGGTGAGGATGGGGTCCCCTCTGGATTTTCAGAAATCAATAAAAGAGCTGTTCCCCAGGGGTGAGGGATGCTTGCCTGGAAATACAAAGCCTCCTTGTCTTCACCAGCCTGTTTGAGCCTCTGGTCCCCATCCTGAGTTCACAGATGCAGACAGACTGACAGACACACACTCACAGCTCTGAAGGGCAGGCCCCCAGAGCAGGCACTCGGACGGGGGCCAGGGCCACTGCGCATTCTGGAAGGGACAGAGCTTCTGTCCCTGAAGCTGATAACCCCTCCTCTCCTGGACTTGCCCAGCCCAGGAACCCTGCCTCTGTGCTCAGGTTTCTTCAGCCCAGGGTCACCATCCTGACTCCCCCAGGAGGTCTGTCTCACCCCCTCCTGGGCTTTCCTTTCTCCCCCTCCCTCTCTTCATGGGCCCACAGACTCTGTACCCTCTGGCCTCACTGGTGTAGCTTACAGCATCCCACAGAGAGAGAGCAGAGGCTGAAGGGGGAGGGAGGGAGTGGGCCCAGCCAGGCTCTCAGGACCAGGAAACCATTCCTGGAGTCGCTTCCCTCTGGCTCCGAGGCTCCGGGGCTGGCAGGAAGGTGGCCCTGGGGCCAGCAGGGAGCCAGGACACAAGAGCCCTGGCTCCAGTGGGTCTCCGATCTGCTGTGCTGCGTACTGAGCAGCTCTTTCCTTCCTGGCTTCAGGTGCCCTGGAGAAGGACCAGGTGGTCAGGGCCAGCAAGCAGGGCCCTCCCAGCGGCAGCACCTTGGGGGTTGTGGCTGCCTGAACCCCTGGGGCCCTGGCCCTCCTTTGGGCCCTTGGGAAGCCCCCAACTTAGCTGAGCTCCTAGCCCCTGACTTAGCTGAGCTTGGTTCTTTCTCTTCTCCACCAGTGGGTCCTCCTCCCCTCCATTCTACCACCTGCGTCTCTCTGATTTCCTTCCTGATTCTCGAACATGATGGGTCACAGCTGGTGGAGGGAAGGATTTTAGGCTGAGGGAGCAAAAGGAGTGGCCCAGTTGGGATAGCTGTCCCGGGACGGGGGAAGGGCGGGGTGCCTGCAAGGGGAAGATGCGTACGGATCCTGTGTACGTGTGCATGTGTGTGTGTGTGTGCGCGCGCACACGTGCATCAGCAGGCACGACCTCCCAGGGCCCCCTGGTACAGACCCAGTGTGTGTGCGTGTGTGCATGCGTGTGCAGCAGCAGGCACGACCTCCCAGGGCCCCCTGGTACAGACCCAGTGTGTGTGCGTGTGTGCATGCGTGTGCAGCAGCAGGCACGACCTCCCAGGGCCCCCTGGTACAGACCCAGTGTGTGTGCGTGTGTGCATGCGTGTGCAGCAGCAGGCACGACCTCCCAGGGCCCCCTGGTACAGACCCAGTGTGTGTGCGTGTGTGCATGCGTGTGCAGCAGCAGGCACGACCTCCCAGGGCCCCCTGGTACAGACCCAGTGTGTGTGCGTGTGTGCATGCGTGTGCAGCAGCAGGCACGACCTCCCAGGGCCCCCTGGTACAGACCCAGTGTGTGTGCGTGTGTGCATGCGTGTGCAGCAGCAGGCACGACCTCCCAGGGCCCCCTGGTACAGACCCAGTGTGTGTGCGTGTGTGCATGCGTGTGCAGCAGCAGGCACGACCTCCCAGGGCCCCCTGGTACAGACCCAGTGTGTGTGCGTGTGTGCATGCGTGTGCAGCAGCAGGCACGACCTCCCAGGGCCCCCTGGTACACACCCAGTGTGTGTGCGTGTGTGCATGCGTGTGCAGCAGCAGGCACGACCTCCCAGGGCCCCCTGGTACACACCCAGTGTGTGTGCATGTGTGCATGCGTGTGCAGCAGCAGGCACGACCTCCCAGGGCCCCCTGGTACAGACCCAGTGTGTGTGCATGTGTGCATGCGTGTGCAGCAGCAGGCACGACCTCCCAGGACCCCCGGTCATTCATTTGTTCATGGCTCTGTGCTGGGGGCCGGGGTAAAGGAAGCAACCTCGCAGCAGGCTGGTCACCCCCAGTCAAAGCAGCAAAAGGCTCAGGCACAGCGAGGAGGGGAGCCGGTCGCTGGGTTTCGGGGGATCCCTGGGCCATGACTCAGGAGGCTGTATGGGTTCCGTTCCGTGACGAGGACAGTAACTCCCAAACAAAAGCTGACATTTAAAAAGGCTGACTGTGGGGGCGCCTGGGTGGCTCAGCCGGTTAAGCGGCTGCCTTCGGCTCAGGTCATGATCCCAGGGTCCTGAGATCGAGCCCCACATCGGGCTCCCTCCTCAGCGGGGAGCCTGCTTCTCCCTCTCCCTCTGCCTGTCTCTCTGCCTACTTGTTCTCTCTCTCTGTCAGATAAATAAATAAAATCTTTAAAAAAAAAAAAAAGGCTGACTGTGTGCCAGTCCTGGCTGAAGGGCTTTGTGGGTCATCTTACAACACGTGCATTTCCTTTTCACCCCCTGGGACAGTTTAGGAAACTGAGGAAGGGGCATGCTCAGCTGCTGCTCGCCCAAGCTCACACAGCTGATGAGTGGCAGAGCCCATCTGAGGGGAGCCTTCCTGACCCTCCGTTTTGGGGTAGGGACCCTGCCGTCCCTGCAGCTAAGAGGGAGTTCCCCGGTAGACGCAGGAGGTGACCTGGTGGCCCATCACCGGTGCTCCTGCGGTGAGCAGGCCTCGGGGAATTGAGGCAGAGTGGGGGACGGGTGCCCCTCCCACTGGCCCCTCCCCAAGCTTGTTCCAGCCAGGTGTCGCAGGGGGTGTGACAGTACAGGGAAGCCACCTCCCCAGGATTTACAGCCTCCAAGGAGGAGAGCAAGAGCCACCTGGGGGCTATGGGCTTCTGGAAGCTTCGATTGCTTCCAGCCCGCCCTCCACGACCCATGACGGGAGTGGTTAGTTCTCATACACACTGACTGCTCCCAGACCAGCCGAGCCTCCAGGCACACGGGGCCTCAGTGTGGGGGTTGAGAGGGGGACAGCCCCACCCTGACAGAGCTGCCTTGGGAAGGGGTATAGCAAAGTGGGGGAGGGAGGGACAGTGGGGCTCAGGGGGAGGGTGGACAGCCCAGGCCCCAGACCTCAGGGAGGCCCCCATTCCTATGCTGGGCTCCTCCTCAAAGAGGTGGTTTAGGGCAGCCCCAGCCTTGGGTGGGGACATACCTCTATGGACCAGCCTATATGGCATCTTTGTCAACTCGGAGAAAGACAGAAGCATTTCTGCACTAGGCGCTGGGCTTGATGAACAGAGCCTGGGGCTGGGTTTAATCCCCTGCTGGCTCCCTGGGCCCAGCATCTCTGTGCAAGACCCAAACTATTTCCCAGGATGTGGAAGCCCTGTCCTAGCAGATAGGGGAGGGCAGTGTTCGGGGCCCACTGGGCCCAGCTGTCACCTCCCCTTTATCCCGCTGACCCCGGCTTGGTCCGGAACCCACCAGACTCCCTGCACACATGGCACCTGTCCACGCCTAGGTCACCCATGCAGCAGGCAGGGCAGGGACTATCCGCTTCTCCCCGATGAGGCCCAGAGAAGGGAGGACACCGCCTGAGGTCACACAGCAGATTTGCCGGAGGTGTATTTCAGGGCCCCCCCAAAACTAGTACTCCTTCCAGCCTTGTGCCACTTTTGAACTCCCTGGGACGCTCTGCTCCACGCACCTATCATCTCTGTACTTGTCCTTTTTAACTTGAGAGACACTGACAGACGACCTGCCGTGAGCTGAACAATGCATCAAGTGCTAGAGAAAAGCGGGTCAGCACTTCTCTCCTCAGGATGAAATAACCAGTAAGTGTTGAATGAATAAACAAATGAACACTGAGCACTGACTCTGTACCAGCAATTTGCTTATTTAATCATGACAACATTATGAAATACGTTCTAGGATCCTCATTTTACAGGTGTGGAAATTGAGGCCCAGAGAGGTTAAGTAACTTACCTAAGTTCACACAGCGAGGAAGTGTCAAAGCTGGGATCTGAGCGGGGGTTTGTGTGGCCCCCCCAACCACACAGGTACTTTCTTTCTTTTCTTTCTTTTTTTTCCCAATATCCTTTAAAAAAAAATCTTGGAATAGCTTCAAACACTTTCCTTCATTTTTAATGACATTTATTGTTTCCTTTCTAATTTTACAAGCAATACATGTTCATTGCAGACAACTGGAAAATACATCAAAGCCTAAAGTAAAAAATAACAATCACCCATAATCCCCACCCCCCAGGTATAACCACCATTAGCATTTTGATGTCTTTCCTCCCAATGTCTACATCTTTTTATGTAAAATTGGTATCACACCGTATAGCCAGTTTTACACCCTTCTTTGTTTAGTTCAAACTATTTTGTGAGCATTTTCCCATTGGAGTCAATATTTTTTTTGAAAACTAGATCTGTAATGGCTGCACACATCCATTCTTAAGCATTTGCTTTTATTTAACCATACCCTGCTTTTGGCCATTTAGGTGTTTCTAATTTTTTACTAATAAATGTAACATCACAGTGAATATCTTTTTACATAAATCTTTGAGCTGATGTCTACGCACGGGACTCCCAAAGGGGAGTCCCTGGGACAAGGAGCATGAACAGTGTCAAGGCCTTTAAAGCATATTTTGAAAGTGCTGTCTAGAAAATTGTCTAGTGTACCCTCTGACAGTAAGTAGGGTGTGCGGATGTCCCATTCCTTAAAACCCTTGCTAATACTGGTATCACTAATTTAAAACACAAAAACAAACAACCTCCCTCAGCCTCACTTTGGCACCCAGCTCCGTGGTACCTGGTATATTGGTTGATGATTCCCCGTTTTGCTGATGGGGAAATGGGGCCTCAGAAATGGCATGCTTGCCCTGGGGAGATCTAACCCATTAGCCAAGGAAGAGCAGGACTGGAACCCAGGCGCCCCTCCTCCTGGCCAGAGCCCTCTTCCAGGCACCCTCAGAGGGAAGCTTCCTTCCCTGAAGCTCTCCTGGGCCAGAGATGTTTTCCCCGAAGTCCCACCCCTGCTGTGGGCCTAGAGGTTTGAGCTGGGGGGCGGAGGGTCACTGCACAAAGGCCATCCCTGACCTCTTGACAGTGGACACATGGACCCTAGGATCCTTGCCACCTGCAGCAACCGTGTCTCTTGCGGCCTCTCATTCATTCCTTCATCCATTCATAGATTCGGCGCTTGTATATGCCAGACACTGTTCTAGACTCTGGGTCCTTCATCATCCACTGTCAGCAACATCAAATTATGCCATACAAGTCACAGCCTTCAGTGTCTCCCAGCCCTTCCTGCTTAGCACTGTTGTTTTCCAAAGCCTGTGATAACAAGGCCTGGGATGCTTGATAAAGATACAGACGGTCAGGTCTCTCCCCTGGTGATTCGGATTGTGTTAAGCCTGGGTCCAGCCCTAGAGTCGGTTTGCTCTTGTTTTGTTTGCTCCTGCTGAATCTTACATTCAGGCAAGTTCAGCCGAAGGATCCCCCAACACTGACATCTGGTGTGGCCCTTGCAGGCGCACATGCACACACACACACACACACACACACACACACACAAACACGTGAGTAACCAAGCCCGCTCCCAGCACAGCCCAGCGCCCTCAGGCCCTACTAGCACACCCTGCCGTGTCCCTCAGCCTCAAACTCACCAAAGCTAATGACAATCTTTTTTTTTCTGATTTGCCAGCGATTAGTTTTAATTTGGGGACAATTAGAGGTAGAAGCAGGAGGTATCTGATCTTGATTAGAAGCAGGGAGATGGCCAGAGGCACCCCCATTCCCAGGCTGCCTGGCTCTAGCCTCCATGTAGATTATATTTTCGATCGGTTTGGGGGGCGGGGACGGGGGCTGGCCTGTGTGCCTGGAGAGAAATTGGGAAGGTTTTGTGGGGGTGGCCAGAGGCCCCTGCTGTGCTCCCAGACACCAACAGCCAGCCTGAGATGAGAAAGGAGGGCCTCTGGCCTGCACAGGTGCCCCAGGCCTTATAAGAGGGTAGAAGGGAGATCTGTGAACCCAGTGTCTGCCCATATCCCAGTCCAGCTGGAAAAGCAAAAGCATAAATAAGTAGGTGCCTTCTGGTGTTGGGGTTGGCCTGAGAGGTCTCTGCACAGGTGAAGGGGCACGTGGGCCGGCGTCCTGCCTGCAGGGGGCATTCACAGAAGTGACGGAGGAAACAGTTCGATGGTCATTGGCAGCTCATACTCACACCAGGGCCACGCTCCAGGTCAGTCGGGGCCGGGGCTGGACAGAGCCAAGGAGTAGCAAAGTACCATCCAGGTGGCTGTGGGGAGAAGCAGTGCCAGCACCAGGCATGGAAGGATGAGGGGACCCCACACCCCATCTTCTGTCTTCTTCTCTTGGGTGCTAGTGGGTCCAGTCCAATGCCCTTGTACACAGGGCCAGTGAAGCTTCTATTCACGCCATCATCTCTTTCTGGAACAAGAAAGAATGAAGGCTGCTGCCTCTCAGCTGAGCATAACCCCGAAGCGGCCCTGGGTTGGTGCTCCCCAAGGGGCTGGGCAGATTCAGGCCCAGGGAGGTCGTGGGGGAGGATTCCAGGAGGATGGGAGTGCGGGCTGTGGCATCCACAGGCACCCCATTCTTAGTTACCACGCTGTAAAGAGCTGGGTGTGCCTTCCGGGGTTGTGGGAAGGAACTTGCTCGGATCAGCTGGGAAGGGTCACATGCGAGGTATGGTGTCAGGAAGGGGCTGGGAGTGCCTCGGCCACCATCATTATCCCTGTGTGCAAGACCCGCGCGACCCCAGCCCATCTTTTTCCCCTGATACGGTGTCTCCTCTCATTGGGGAAACTGAGGCTGTGAGGGGCACACATAGCCAACCCCCTGTGTGAGTCTGCTTGGGCGGCCCTCCCAAAGCGCCACAGGCTGGAGGGCTAAAACAACAGACACTTGCTTCTCAGTGCTGGAGGCTAGAAGTCCGAGGCGAGAGGGTCAGCGGGGCGGGTTGCTCTGGGGCCTCTCTCCTTGCCCTGCAGATGGCCGCCTCCTCCCTGCGTCTTCCCGTGGCCTTCCCTCTGCGCGTCCGTGTCTTGATCCCCTCTGCTTGTAAGGACACCAGTCATATTGGATTGGGCCCCACCCTAGGGACCTCGTTTTACTCTAATCCCCTCTTTGCAGGCCCTGTCTCCAAACACAGCCGCACTCTGAGGTCCTGGGGGTCAGGCCTTGCATGAATGAGTCGGCGTGGGGGTCACAATTCAACTCATGACACCCCTCATGCGCCCGAGAGGATGCGGAGAAGCCATTTCTAGAAGGAGAGGATCCCAGGGCTGGGCTCAAATGCCTCAGGAGGCCCAAGGCTGTGTACACAGAGGGGAGCCCAGCTGCTCCTCTGTTGGGAGCCGCTCCGGGGGGGAGCCGAGGCCACGGCAAGCCTGGTGTGCAGGGCGAGCAGGGCCCAGGACACGAGAGCGGGAGGTGGGGGCCTGGAGGGCAAGTGCGCTGGGGAACAAGTGGAGCGGGGTGAGGGGCCAAGCGTGGCCGGGGTTCAGAGCCAAGCCTGAAGACCCGCTGTGTGTGGGCTGCCTGGTGTGGGGCCTGAGGGGCAAGTGTGCTCCAGCCCGGGTTAGCAGCTCTCCCTCTGTTGGGGATCCAGGCCGCCAAGTCCCCCCGTCACGCCCCTACAGCACCTCAGATCCGTGTAGATCTTCCCCTCCCCCATCTGTGGTCCTTCCTTCCCCGGTCGGGCCCTGCTCCATGCCGAGATGCAGGCCAGCGTGCACACTTGCACACACACCCAAGCGTGCACACACCTTCCCACAGAGCATCCCTGAAAACCTGACCTGTCTGCCGACAGCTCCGCAGGTCTCACCTTCCTCCCTTCCAGCCCCCGCCACCCCAGAACTCTTCCAGGGCCTCTCCCACGTCCCTGGGGAAACCGAGGCCCAGAGAGATCAAGCAACTCCTTACTCAGGCTCCAGAGTAAGTGAGCACAGGAGAACAGGGGTTAGTGCTGCAATCTCAGAAACACTCGCCTCCCCCACAGCGGAGGCCTCAGGGCCCCGGAGGAGAGAATGACTCACGGTGGTGACTGGAGGGGGTGTCGTGTGTCACGACGACATAAATACAAAAGCCGTAGCACCCTAATACTGTCTCTTCTGGCTCCCCTTTCTGAAAGCAAGCTGTTTTCTTAACACAAGTCGCTCCCCCTTTCAGAAACTCAGATTCCTTATCTGCGAGGCTATGGCCCTGCGCCAGGCCCCCTCCCCCTGAGCGGCCACCCAGTTGCCTCTGCTGCAGGAGGAGGCGCTCCTACCCCACACGGCAGCCCCGTCAGTGGTGGGCAGCTCACTCCGAGAGCCCCACTCATTCCACAAAAATCTACTGAGGGCAGAGGGGTGCGTGCAAACGTGGTGTCCAGTCCCTTCCTCCGTGCCCCCATCTGCTGCCCACCTGGTGGTTCCTGCCCCCACTAGGCCTCCCAGGGGTCCAGATGGCCCACCGTGGGGTTGGGACAGTGAGAGAGTCTGAGGGAACTAAGCGCCACTCAGCAGCCTCTGGGGACGGTAGGCAAGGCAGGGTCGGTGGTAACGATTTCGGCAGCCCCGTCCTGTGCACCCCGGCTTGGGGGCAGTGAGTGCTTCCAGCTGCAGCAGCTGCCCTTCTCCAAGCCCAGCGGGACAAGCACGGTGGCCCTCCCCATCTCGGCCCTGGCCATCCTGCCATACAGAGCAGTGCCCCCCTCCTCCCCCTTGGCCTCTTAGCCAACATCCCTGTGAAGGAGCCAATGTCACTCAGTTTCTGATGTGGGAACCAAGGCCCAACGTGGGAAGTAAATGGCCAGCGAGTGTCACAGGGAGAACCTTGAACTTGAGTCTTGAAATCTTTGCCTGCTTCCTGCTGCTTCCAAAGCAGTTGGCTGGCTCCTTGTGCCCTGGCTCAGATTGTTACCCTGGACCCCAACATGTGTGACTTGGGCCAGCCTCCCCCACACCCCGATGGCAGGGGTACCTCGGAGACTCCTGGGGTAACTGTGGGGTGGGGATTCCAGCCAGGAAGGCTCTCCCCAACTCTCCAGACATCTTCCTGTCCTCCTCTTGAACTTGGCTGCCCTCCTGTACCCCACCACTGGCAGCCGGTGTACCTTGCAGGGTGCAGAGCATCCAGGGGGGAAGGTGGCCCAGGAACAGAGTTCTCCTGGGAATGGAAGAAGCAGTCTGGTGGTCAGAGCGTGGGCTGCACCCCCATGGGTGGTCTCCCCAGCTGGTCCTAAGGGCCGCTCAGAGAGAGCCCTAAGTAGGTACATGAGACCAGGTGCCACTCCTCTTAGATCACCTGACCCAAAGGGCCAATGCCCTGCCCCAAGCCAAATACCTCTTTTTTTGAATGAGGAAATTAAACCACAGATTTAAAAAAAAAAAAAAAAAAAAAAAGGACATAGACACCAGAGCCACAAGAGTCTCCAGAGCTGGGAATTTTTAGTTCATTGCCTTTATGAAGAATTGGCTATGAAGGTTTGTAGAACTGTCAAGGTTTCATTGATGGTGATAAAATGATAAATGTGCATCAACTGCAAGTAAACACTATAGCGTTGATTAGGAGTCTCCTCCTTGGGACACAGGTCCGCACAAATCACTCAGCATAAATCAGCCATGATTTGTTGAAGGCTTGCTCAGTGAACGGCCTCACAGATAACTAGCTTCCATACAAGACAGGATGAGAGGTTCCCTCTGAGAAGGAAAATCCCAGGAATTGAGGTCATATCCTGGAGGGCTTCATGGAGGAGGTGGCATTGGAGCTGGCCCGCAGAGGAAGATTCCTACCTGGACGTGTACAGTTAGGAAAGAAGAGGATTTGAGTCAGGGGGCACAGCATGAGCAAAGGAGGGGAGATAAGGTGGCATCGGCGAGTGCTAAAGCCAGAAGTTGTCCAGTTATGCTGGCAGCGGGGACTTGGAGGGAGCAGTCCTGGGGAAAGGGGAGCCTGAAACCCCATTGTAGAGGACCCTGAGGGCCACACTCAGGCTCAAGGTGAATTTGGATTGTGTTTTGTAAGCAGAAGGGAGAGATTCTTTCATAATTCTAACAGACGGTGGCATTGTGTTGCACAGTTGAGTTTTCTTACTTGATTCTCGAAAACAGAACAATGACAGCACCACATCCTTCAAGATCAGCATTATTATTATTACCCTGATTTTTAAAGGTGAGGAAAGTGACTCGGGGGTCCATGGAAAGATCGAGAACTGCTTCTCAAACCTCAAACCCCCACATCTTGTTCCTTCCTATTCCTTGACAGTATCCAACAGGAGTTGAGCCAGCAGCAAGGGGCCAGCCAAGTCCCATTTGTGTCCAGGGCAAACACATCACTCTGCTGCTGTGGAGGGGAGGATATGCCAGGGAGGTGGTTAGGGGGAGAAGGGAGACCCAGTCGTGCCATGTTACGTTGTCATAGCAACAGGATCCAGGCCAGAACTGGGGCAGGGTTCTGGGGATGGAGGACAGGGGTAGCTCAGGACACACTACAGAATCAACAGGTGGAATTGCTAGAATTTGGCAGGGTCCTGCACGGATGTGGGGAGGGGACCAGAGACATCAGATCCAAGGCCCATGTTGGGTTTGGGAGACTGGGGTCAAATTCCCTGTATGTATAGTGACATGGGGGGAGGGAGTAGGGGGAAATAAGGGATATCTGAGGGCCCTGCCCCATCTGAGGCAGCTGGAACAGGAACGGGCTTGGCTTTGAGAGTCAGGTGGCCCTAGGTTCGAATCTTAGTTCTGGCCCCTGTCCCTCACGTGACTTGGGTAAGTTAGTTAAGCACTCTTCACCTTGACCTGTAAGATATAAGAATAGGCTCTCAAAAAAGAGAAATTATTGATAGAAAACGGATTGAATCCAGGGAGATGGTAGAATACCTAGCTGGGAGGATCCATCTGAGGATCAAGCAAACTAATGCCTGCAGAGCGCTGAGCAGGTTGTTTAACGGCAAGAGTCCGAACTTTCCCGACGCCACACTCTGCCCTCAGCCCTTTCTACACACTACTTGGTAAATCTTCACAACCGCACTTAGAGGCAGAAACCCATTTTATCCTCATTTTTCAGATGAGGATGCCCGGGAATAAAACCTCTCTAAAGCCTCACAGTGCTTTGCGGTGGTATTAGGTCCACCCCCATGCTGGGGCAAAAGAGGCAATGGTGAGGGGACAGTTGTCATGCCAGCACAGGCAGGGCAGGCTCGGAGCTGATGCCCTCTGCCGGGTGGGAGGCTGGGATGCCCTGCGGTCCCAGCACAGCCTCTGCTGACCCCTCCGGGCTCTTGCCTCTGTCTGTCCCCAGCCTCCGGCCGCTCCCACCCGGCCAGCCCCAGCCCCCCGGGGCCGCAGGCCAGCCCAGTGCTGCCGGTCAGCTACCACCTGTCACGGACGCGACTGGCCTTCTTCCTGCGGGACGCGCGGCCCCCGCCGCCTGCCGTCGCCAACGGCTCCCTGCAGCGCTCCGAGCCCTTCGTCGTGTTCCAGACCAAGGAGCTGCCCGTCCTCAACGTCTCCCTAGGGCCCTTCAGCACCAGCCAGGTGGTGGCCCGGGAGCTGCTGCAGCCGTCCAGCACCCTGGACATCCCCGAGCGCCTGACGGTCAACTGGAAGGTGCGGGCCTTCATCGTCCGCGCCCGCGTGCCCGCCTCGCAGCCCGTGGCCCAGGTGCTGTTCTACGTGGCCGGCCGCGACTGGGACGACTTCGGCGTCACCGAGCGGCTGCCCTGTGTCCGCCTGCACGCCTTCCGGGATGCCCGGGAGGTCAAGAGCTCCTGCCGCCTCAGCGGGGGCCTGGCCACCTGCCTAGTGCGGGCCGAGCTGCCCTTGGCCTGGTTCGGGCCCCCGGCCCCCGCCGCGCCGCCCGCCGCCCGCCGCAAGTCTCCGGACGGGCTGGACCCCGAGGCCGCGGGGGAGAGTCAGCAGGCCGAGCTCTATTACACCCTCCACCCCCCGGACGCGTCGGGGGGCTGCGGGGGCGCCCGTCGGGGGGCGGGGCCGGGGCCGGGCGCCCGCGCCGAGAGCCCCACCCAGCACCCCCTGCTGCGCATCGGGAGCATCAGCCTGTTCCGCCCGCCCCCCAGGAGGACCCTGCAGGAGCATCGGCTGGACAGCAACCTGATGATCCGCCTGCCGGATCGGCCCCTCAAGCCTGGGGAGGTGCTCAGCATCCTCCTCTACCTGGCCCCCAACTCCTCCTCTCCCTCCAGCCCCAGTGTGGAGCATTTCACACTCAGGTAGGGGGCTTGTGGGTAGAGGGGTCTGCCTTCCCTTCCGAGGTCAAATGCATAGCTCGCTCCCTTTAGGGGTGCGCCCACGCCTGCCTGGCCAGCACCCTAATCCTACCTCTTCCATTCATCGCTTGAGAAACCTCAGGAAGACACCTTATTTACTTAAGCCTGTGTTCTCATCGGCTTGATGACAACAAAAATTTCTGCTCGACCTCTGTAGCTCACAGAAATGTCAGTTCCCACAAGCATAGGTGTCAAAATGATAGAATGGAGTTGGAAGGGCCCTTAGATGTTAGCTGGTGCAACTCTCCCATTTTACAGATGAGGAGACGAGGCCAAAGAGAAGAAATGGAGATCAGAGAGCAGCCCATTGGCTGGGAGCCAAAAGATGAGCAGGAGTCTCGTCCATGTGTCAGGACATTTGCCCAATCCTGGAGATGGGAGAAAACATTTCAGGAGTCCCAGCCTTTTCTACACCCTGAACGGGATACAGTTTACAAATTCAGAAATACCTTAAGTCGTATCAAGGCCCCACCAAAATATTCCCCCCACCCCAGACATCATGCATAGGACTCAAAACATCACCATTAACCTCTAACTTTTTTGAGTTAAGTATTGCCCTCTTTCCTGAGTGTACCACCTTAAAGTTCAGATATTCCTGGAAGGGATAGACCTGATCCAATGATTAATACCTGAATGTGAATATGACTTAAATCACTCATCACAGATTTTGGGCTGCATTAATAGGAGTAGAACATGTAGAATTAAGGAGGTCACAGTTCTGCTTTAGTCAGTATTAATCAGAGCACAGCTGAAGTGTTGTATTTAGTATAGGCCACAACGCCTGTGTGTTGAGTGTCCAGAGGAGGATTGCAAGGGTTGAACCCTAGTTGCAAAGTTTGACTTGAAACTATGGCAGAAAGTAATAATTGGAGGAACTAGAGATTTTAGGCCTGGAGAAAAGAAGATTCAGGGAACACTTGCTTCCCTCCTGCTGTCCAAAGAACTGTTACAATTGAGGTGAAGGAGAGTTGTTCTCTCTTGCCCCAGCAGAACCCATGACTGTTAGACTTCAGCTAAATATAGGAAAGGCATTTCTAGTCCTTAGGGGCTTTCTGAGAATGGAATTGGATGTGTGCGGTAGTGAGTCCCCTGTCACTGAGGTATGCAAGTAGAGATTTGATAAGAACTTGGCAGAGAGATATGGTGGAAGCAATTGTAGCCTCCACGGAGGGTCGGAGGTTTCAGCTACATGATACCAGATTCCCCAGGTTCATCTCCAGCGTTGAGTCCAAGATAATTTACTGAGGTCATTTACTCACCTACTCCCCCTACTCCCAGCCCCAGCCAAGAGGGGAGTGGCCAGCTGGGCAGCCACTGGGACCTAGGCTGACCGTCTCCCTCTCTTTCTTCCCACTTTGTCCCAGGGTGAAGGCCAAGAAGGGTGTGACCCTTCTGGGCACCAAGTCACGGAGTGGCCAGTGGCATGTGACCTCGGAGCTGCTGACTGGGGCAAAGCACTCAACAGCCACCGTGGATGTGGCCTGGGCCCAGGGCACCCCACTGCCCCACTGGTAAGCACCTCTGTCCTCTCTGCAGGACAGCACCTGAAGGGATGGGGGCATTCTTGATGGAGGAAGCCAGGCTGGCAGAAGGACAGGCGCTCAGGTGGTGGGGACTCTGAGGTCCAGGCTGGGGCACCTCAGGTGGCTCAGAAGGCCCCAGCAGGCAGGCTGCCGAGGAGGGCTGGGGGCCCCACCAGGGATTTCAGAGCTTCTGGGCTGCTCCCAGCCCTTCCTCCTGGGCTCTGCTTCCTGCCCCTACCCTGCAGGGAAGGCCAGGGGCCCCTGGAGATCCTGCAGCTGGACTTTGAGATGGAGAACTTCACCAGCCAGTCGGTCAAGCGGAGGATCATGTGGCACATCGACTACCGCAGCCCCAGCGCCCGGCCTGACCTGGAGCGGGCGGTCACTGAGTTGACAGTCATCCAGCGGGATGTCCAAGCAATCCTGCCCCTAGCCATGGTGAGCGGGGTGGTGACTGGCCAGTGGATGCATGCGTCTGTCGCGGGTGTGTGTGCGTGACCGGCATGTGCCCCGCTGAGCGTGCATATGGATCGATGTGTGTGTACATGTGGGCCTGTGCCCGAGAGTGTGAGTGCCTCCTGCACCCAGGTGTGCCTGTGAGTGTAGGGGTGTGTGTGTGTGTGTATGTGCACGTGCACTCACTGGAGGCAGGCGGTGCTCTGTGCCTCGTGCTGGAGTAGGACAGCAGATGCTCAGGGGGACAGAGGTGGAAGAAGTCACTGATGGAGAAGCCACTCAGGGGAGGCTTCCTGGAGGAGGTGGCCGTGCAGTTGAGCTTTGAAGGACATGTGGAAGGAAGGGCTCATACAACCAGAGACGGTGAGGAGGGTGCTCTAGGCAGGGGATCACGCAGACAAAGGTGTGGTGATGGGAATGTGAGTAGTTTGTTCTAAGGTGCGGTGGATGGGGGAAGGGTGCCATGGGGTGGTAAGGCTGGAGGGATCGTCGGCAAACAGCCCAAGGGTACCTGGAATGGCCGGGCAGATGTGTTGGATGCAACTCCGTGAGTGCGGAGGAGCATGTAAGGCGTCAAAAGAAGATGATGGGGCACTGGGGAAGGACTGTTTCCTGGCAGCGGGCTGAGGTAGACCAGAAGGCTACTGCAGGAGGCCAAGTGAGCAGAGTGTCTGAGAAGACTCGTGAGACTGAGTGGCTGCACCTCTCCGCACATGTGTGCAGGGGTCCCCAGGGGAAGGCTGCGCATCTGAGGAGTAGGGCAGCCAGGTGCCTGGGCCTTGGCTGGCGTGTCCTGGGAGAGCAGAGGACCACAAGTGTCCCCACTCAGCAGAGCCCCACCCTTCCTGCAGGACACCGAGATCATCAACACGGCTATTCTGACTGGCAGGACAGTGGCCATCCCGGTCAAGGTCATCGCCATCGAGGTGACTGGCCTCGTCCTAGATGTCTCTGCCTTGGTGGAATGCGAATCTGACAATGAGGACATCATCAAGGTGGGCTTCCTGGAGGTGGGGACCCTGAGAAGAAGGCCTCAGACCTTCAGGGGGAGTGGAACTCCAAGCCAGAGGGGAATTGGCATCCCAGGCAGCTTCCTGTTGCAGGCAAAAGGAGGAGAAACGTGGTGGGGCAGGGAGGTGCCAGTGGGAATAGCTTCAGGCATCCGTGGCTGGTGGGGGTGAGGAAAAGCCCCGGGTACTACTGGTCCTGGAGGGCTTCCTGCAGGAATATGAAAGAGACCATTTGGCAGGCAGAGGGGAGAAGGCAGTGTTGACAGCCTGAGCTCAATCCAGTGCAGCAAGTGATGATTGAGCCCCTGCCTGGACAGACACTGGGCAAGGCAACTGGGCGGGGGGGGGCCTCAAGGACACACCCTGACACCCTGAACCCAGGTGCTCGTGCCCAAATGGAGGAGATTCAGCTCAGAGCGGAAGCCCCAGAAGCATGGAGTGAAGGTTGTGTAAGAAGTTAGGCCAGGAGTGAAGGTTGTGTAAGGAAGGACCCGCTCAAGGCACACCCCCCCCAAATCCTCCAACTCCTGTGGGCCCCTTCCACAGCTCCCTCGCCAGAGACCCACTCTGGGCCCCAGGTCCTCACAGCCCAACAAACAGGACAGCCGTCTGACTCAAATGACCCAGTTTGCCACCTCCCCAGGAGGGCCTCCAGATTTGCCCCTTCGGACAGCCGTCTCAGGCAGTGGGACAGACAGTGACGCAGGGCAGTGGCAGTCCTGGTGTCAGTGTGGTGGGTGAGCTGTTTATCAGGCCAGCCTCCAGCAGGTGCCCAAATCAGATGATCAGACAAGGGTGTCTGTTCCCTGAGCCTGTAAATAGCTCAGCCTGAAAGAGAGCAGGAGGAGTGGGCCGTGGGTGTCCTTCTCCCTCAGGCTAACTGGGGCTAGCCTGGGGTGTGTGCACTCTCTCTCTCCACACTCTGCCCCAGATCCCTCAGGTCTGGGGAGCTGGAGCCTCACCTCATCCCTCCCCCACCCAGGAAGAATGCCCCCCAGGTGAGCCAGAGCAGATGGCTTGATGCCACACCCCCATCCCCTGCAGAGTAGAAGCCTTGCCCAGGCCCCTGGGGCTTTCCAGGGCTTGCAGGCTGGGACAGGAAAAAAAAATGGACCTGCTTTCAAAGGCCCTCATCCAGCATCTGCCTCTGCCCCCCAGACTCCCCCACTCCCCACCTCCGGCCTCAAAGTGGACCAGAACAAAGTCTTGACTGCTTAGATACCAAAGGGAATTCACAAAGATTCTAAATGGAATTTGTTTCCACTCTCAATGAAATACACTCAGGTTCTTTATGGAGTTTGCAAACACTCCGAATGGAATTTACCAGCCTTCAGATGGAATTCTCTGCCTTCTGAAGTGGGAAATGAGCATTTCTGGCGGGGCTGCTCTCCCACGTTCTACCACCCCCATCCGAGATGGTTAAGGGAGCTAGCAGGAGTTTGGGAATAGCCAGGGGCTCATCAGAGATGAGCCACCGCGCCGGCACCCTCCCTGCCCCCCACCAGAGCCTTCAGAATGTCATGAGCCCACCAGCCGCATGATTAGACCCTCCCCAAATGCGAGGGTGTGCACCCATGGGCGTGTACCAGCAGGAACACCTCAATGCATTGCACATGAGATTCACTCCAGAGTGTGCCAGGTACATACTGGGCACACTTGACGTATACACACCCACCTACATCTGTCCTGAGTACTGGCACAGGTGTTCCTCGAGATGTGTTCGGCAGGTGCGTGGTCATCCAAGGAACCTCTAGGAATATGAGTTGGGGTCCTGGTGGGCATGCATTTGTAAAAGCTGCACCCACTGGTAGCAGCCATCCACCTGTCTGTCCTAATTTTTCCTCTCCCCATCCCCACCTCCACCCCTGGCTAGAACCGTCCCCGCACCTGAAATGAACCAGCTGCTTATTTTCCTGCGGCCGCAGGGCCAGATGGGCCGTGGAGGAATCATGGGTTCAGGACATGCCCCTCTGTACTGTGGAGGATGCCACCAAAAGACACCTCTGCCAGAGCACCAGCCCAGGGGCCCCTCAGCCTGAAGGCTCCTCTGAGGTGTGGTCTGCCCCATCAGAAACAGTCTCCTGTAGTCAGGTGCATGGTGGCTCCTTGCCAGGGAGGAAACACCTCCCATAGAAGCGCTGAGAGATGATCTGTGAAGAAATAATGGGAACAGGGACACCCAAAGCTGACACCTCCCAGGGGAAATAAATCTGGTGCCTCCCCCCCCCGCCCCCGCTCCTCTCTTTCAGCCCACAGGAGGCCCTGTAGGGCAAGCCGTGCCAACCAACCTCCTTCCCCCTCCCCAGGTATCCAGCAGCTGCGACTACGTGTTTGTGAGCGGAAAGGAGTCGCGCGGGTCCATGAATGCCAGGGTCACCTTCCGCTATGACATCCTCAGTGCCCCCCTGGAAATGACAGTCTGGGTCCCCAAGCTGCCCCTGCACATCGAACTCTCGGACGCACGCCTCAGCCAAGTGAAGGGCTGGAGGGTGCCCATCCTCCCCGACCGGAGGTACAGCCTTCCACACACAGTGGATACTCGGCATACTCACAGGTGGACACAGCCCTGGCCCATGGTCTGATCCACATATGTGTGTAAGGCCCTAAGTGTACACAGGCTGCAGGTCGGTTGGGCAATCAACAAACTTTTATTGAGCAGCTACTGTGTGCCAGGCACTGACGGGTGCTTGAGACATGGGGTGAGTGTGGCCAGGGCCTGACCCAGCCAAGCTCTGGGTCTATCAGGGAGGCCGTCCTGTACGTGCCACAGGACACAGTAGACACAGGAAGCCCTCTGTGCGGGGAATCAAGTGACGCAAAGGAGAGAACCGCCTCTTCCTCTAGGGCAAGTCAAGGCAGGCTTCCTGGAAGAGGTGACTCTTGGCTAAGTCTTAAAGAATGAGTGGAAAGGAGTTGGCTGGGAAGACAGGGTGAGAGAGTAGCCAGGCCACAGACAAAATGGAGCAGACATGCAACACAGAAGCACATACACCTATATACATGTACCTCAGCCTGTGCACACCAGGGGCACACTCGTGAGTGCATCAGCCCAGGCATACTCACACCAGGCTCCCTTGTTGGGGGGGACCTCACACACCTGAGTGTGCATCTCTGGGGCATGCACTCCACTCGCCCCTCACTCTGCTGCTGGAGAGGGGAGCCGGCAGGGCAGAGGGAGGAAGAGGGGTGGGCAACTAACAGGGGAGGGGCTGGGCTGGGGGAGAAGCCGGTGGCCAAGGGAGAGCTGGGCTCAGTTCAATTCTACAGAGATGAGGAAAAGCCAGACCGTGTGGATCAGAGCCTCTCAAATTTGAACGTGCACATGAGCTCCCGAGGAGCCTATTAAAGTGCACATTCTGATCCCGTGGGTTTGGGAGGGGGCCTGTGATTCTGCCCTGGGCCCAGCTCCCGGGCCAGCTTTGAGTCACGAGGGCGTAGTGAACTCTGAAGGGAGACAGGCTGGGTTTAAATCCTGACTGCTGTTTCCAAGCTGGGCAACCTTGGACTACTTACACAACCTCTCTGTGCGCCCCGTTTCTTCATCTGCAAATGGGCACGTTGACACTTACTTCAGCGTGGTTGTGAGGATGGGTTAACCCAGGTAAAAGAGCCCCCTGTGAATGGATATTGTGGTTGTTTGATCCATCCACAGCAGTAGCAAAGCACGAGCCGTGTCCTTGGCTCGCTCTTCCAGAGCATGCTCTCCTGACCGCGGATCTCCTGGTTTTAGCATCTTCGGCAACCTGGATAGGCTGAATTTCCCGAATCATCCAGTCCTGGCTCCCTTTTGCTTATTGGTGCTTCCCTCAGTTTACCTCTCTCCTCTTGGGTTTTCCTATAAGCAGCAAGAGGAACCAGGCCACACATTCCACGCGGTGCCTGGAAATCTCCTCAGCCAAATATCCAAGTGCATCACTTCCAAGTTCTGCTCGCCCCCAGCTGCAAGGGCACCCCCCAGCCAAGCGGTCTGGCCCTCTGAACAAGGAATGCCTTCGCTCCAGTTTAGAGCGGAGAACAGGGCCAGGCGCCGGCTTAGCGCTGAAAAAGAGACCGCGCTTGTCAGGATCGGACCCTGGCTATTGTCAGGCATCGGTGAAGCCCCGCAGAGGCCTAGAGGGCCAAGGGGTGCGGGTGGGGGGCAAGAAGGCCCCTTTCTAGGAGCGAAAAGGCTGGGGACTCCTGGCTCTAAGCTGGTCAGAGACAGAAGGAATGGGGCTGGGGGGGAGGCTGCCGTGTGCCCAGTGCCCACCCATGGGAGGCGGGGAGGAGCCTGCAGCCCACACGGGTGAGGGAGGTGACTTGTGCAGGTCGGGGGCAGGCAGGGAGCCCTGAGCCCCGGCCTCCCCACCCCAGGTCGGCCCGGGAGAGCGAGGACGAGGACGAGGAGGAGGAGGAGCGGCGGCAGAGCGCCAGTCGAGGCTGCACCCTGCAGTACCAGCACGCCACCCTGCAGGTCTTCACCCAGTTCCACACGACGTCGTCCGAGGGCGCCGACCAGGTGGTCCCCATGCTGGGCCCGGACTGGCTGGTGGAGGTCACCGACCTGGTCAGCGACTTCATGCGGGTGGGGGACCCCCGAGTGGCACGCATGGTGGACAGCAGCACGCTGGCGGGCCTGGAGCCGGGCACTACCCCCTTCAAGGTAGGCACAGGGGCACTGCGTGGGCAGAGAACAACACAGACGTCCCTGGGACAGGGTTTCTAGGGCCTCGGCCTCTGGGATCAGCCCCGGCAGGCCCCCAAAACACACTCTCTGCCCCTCAGCCCGCCCCCACCCCCCCTGCCTGAAACCCCACCATCAGAGGTAAGCTCCTTTCACTTCCGCTTGGCGAAGGATCTCCCTGCAAGCCCTGTCGACCTTTACCAACCCCGTATGGCTCGGTGTGGTCCCAGAGAGCCGGTGTGGGTGAGAGGAGGGGGCTCAGGAAAGGGAATTCAGGGACCTAGGAACTCAAAGCTGAGCCTCCTCCTCTACATCTGGGTGCCTGGGTAGAAATCATCCCTCTAAGAGATGGTGAATAGTGTGACCCATTGGCTAGAATCTGCCTGCAGATGTATTTATCTGTAAAGCAACTGATCCAACATTGAAACAATTGGCAGCTCTTTCATTTTTAAAAATCTAGACTTCCGGTTTTACAAAATATGAATCTGGCAACCCTGGGCCTACATTCCCACCTGGCAGTAACTGGCTAGAGTCAATACTGGTGCCCCCCCCCATGAGCACGAGTTCTCCTATTTGTCACAGTCCCCACCACTCCCTTTTGTCTCTCATTGAGGCCAAACATCAATTGCTATTCATCACTGTGTGGGGCTATTGTTTACCTTAAATTCTGCCCACCTCTTCTCATCTGTGTTCCTGCCTGGCTCCTGTGAGCCCCTGGACCCTGATTTCCAGCTGCAGCCCTAAGGCAGAGCCTAAGAGTCCAGCCTCCCAGCCTGCCACCCCCCACCCCCACCCCTCCACCCCGCCCTGCACTCCGGGCCTCTCTTCCAGCAGCACTGGGACTCCTCCGTGGCTGGGAATCCTGGGGGGTGCTGCTTTCCTGGCCTTCGCTCACCCCTGCCCCACTCTGCCGCAGGTGGTGTCCCCACTGACGGAGTCTGTGCTTGGGGAGACGCTGCTAACAGTGACGGAGGAGAAGGTCAGCATCACACAGCTGCAGGCCCAGGTGGTGGCCAGCCTCGCCCTCTCCCTGCGGCCCAGCCCAGGGAGCAGCCACACCATCCTGGCCACCACGGCCGCCCAGCAGACCCTCAGCTTCCTCAAGCAGGTAACCGGATGCCCAGCCTGCCAAACTGGGGGCTTGGGGGTGTGGAAGGAAGAAGGAAACTCCAGTCTGTCCTTGTGCCATCAGTCCCCCAAATTCAGGCTTTAATGGAAGATCTGTCTACCCTTGGTGCCCAACACACCTGGCTCACCCCATTCCCCTGACATCTGCACGGGGAGTCTGGCCGCCTCCACCCCTAGGAATTACCCCCACCCATCTCTGGAGCCCCAGCTGCAGCCCCACACACCGGGGCACAAGACAGAGTGGAAAGGTGACAGGCAGGAGCACAGGGAGCAAGAAGGCAGGTGTTGAGCACTGAGCCAAGAGTCCCCCTGCCCCTAACTTGCTCTATGACCACAGGCCAATCCCTTCTCTTAGGGCCCTGCTTCCTCATCTGTAGGGAAGGCAATTCTCAGAATGTTTTAACAGAGGAGAAGGCTGGGGTGGGGTATGTGTTCTCAATCTCCACATGTCTAATGGGGATGATCCCAAGTCAGGCATGGAGATACGGGGTTACTCCTGCAGCAAAAGGGACTTGAGGTAGACCCAAGGCAGAACATACGTTCAGCTCATCAAGGGGAGAAGGATGAGTGGACAAGGAAATTCTTAGGGCGGTATGAGGCCATAACATACCCCTTACCTGCCCACAACCTCTAGAGGAGGACTTCTTGCTCCCACAATTGTTCCTAAGCACCTGCCACTTGCCAGGCACGGTTGCAGTGCCGGGAATACATCCGGGAGCCAGAGTACCGCAGTCCCTGTCCTCATAGAGCTTGGCATCTGCTCAGCACCTAGCGGTGAAGCCAGCCAGGACTAGCTCTCTGACTCCTGTCCCCTTCTCCGACTCTTCCTCCTCTTCCTCCAGGAAGCCCTCCTGAGCCTCTGGCTCTCCTACAGTGATGGCACCACGGCCCCCCTCTCCCTCTACAGCCCCCGGGACTACGGGCTGCTGGTGAGCAGCCTGGACGAGCGGGTGGCCACAGTGACCCAGGACCGGGCCTTCCCACTGGTGGTGGCGGAGGCTGAGGGGGCAGGGGAACTGCTGCGTGCCGAGCTCACCATCGCCGAGAGCTGCCAGAAAACCAAGCGCAAGAGTGTGCTGGCCACGACCCCTGTGGGTCTGCGGGTGCACTTTGGGCGGGACGAGGAGGACCCCACTTACGACTACCCAGGGCCCAGCCAGCCGGGCCCCGGTGGGGGCGAGGACGAGGCCCGGGGAGCTGGCCCACCGGGCACGGCAGTGCCGGCAGCCGAGGCCCCGGGCCCGGGCACCGCCAGCCCCGCCGTGCCGCCCACGGAAGACTTCCTGCCGCTGCCCACTGGCTTCCTGCAGATGCCGCGCGGGCTGACGGACCTGGAGATCGGCATGTACGCGCTGCTGGGCGTCTTCTGCCTCGCCATCCTCGTCTTCCTCATCAACTGCATCGTCTTTGTGCTGCGCTACCGGCACAAGCGCATCCCGCCCGAGGGCCAGACCAGCATGGACCACTCTCACCACTGGGTGTTCCTGGGCAACGGGCAGCCGCTGCGGGTGCAGGGGGAGCTGTCCCCGCCCGCGGGCAACCCGCTGGAGACCGTGCCCGCCTGCTGCCACGGCGACCACCCCAGCAGCGGCAGCTCGCAGACCAGCGTGCAGAGCCAGGTGCACGGGCGGGGCGACGGCTCCTCGGGCGGCTCGGCCCGGGACCAGGCCGAGGACGCTGCCAGCTCGCCCACCTCCAAGCGCAAGCGGGTCAAGTTTACCACCTTCACCACGCTGCCCACGGAGGAGCTTGGCTATGACTCGGTGCCCGCCGGCGAGGAGGAGGAGGAGGACGAAGAGGACCTGGGTTGGGGCTGCCCGGACGTGGCGGGCACCACGCGGCCCACTGCGCCCCCAGACCTGCACAATTACATGCGCAGAATCAAAGAGATGGCATAGAGGCGCAGTCCGCCCAGGGGGTGGGCTCTGTGTGGGCCACGGCTGGGAGCCCTGCTCACACCGATGCAGGGCGGCTGAAGTGGATTTTGTACTCCCTGCCCCTGCAGCTTTGCTCTGTGCTGGGCGGCCGCCTACCCCACGTGGTCCTTCCCGCCACTTCACCCCGTACCCGATTCTGCCACCGAAGGTGGAGGGCTCCTTCCTCAGGAGCTTGCTAGGAGGAAAGCAATCCCAGCCCTTGTTCTACCCTTTCCAGACCTCCTCCCATCTTAGACAACCCCCTGCCCCAAAAGTGAGGCATGGAGGCCAAGCTTGGGGTGAGGCGGGCCCACACTGTGCCCCTGCCCCCCATGTCCCCTGTCTTCCCCCTGTGTGGGGGGGCTTTGGGGGGTCTTGTGTCACAAGCTGCACAAAGACTTTTCTCAAACCACTATTCAGGGATTTCTGTCCTGCAGGGTGGGGAGGCGGTGGCTGCCTGCCCTGCCAAGGATCTTGCTGTGGACAAAATATCGGGAGGATGGGGGGACACTTGTAGCATCTGCTGGCTTCCAGGTGCTCCCCAGCCCCTTCCCAGGACCTGGGAGCTGACCCTACAGTGGGGTCTTGGGCCAAGCCGGGCACCTTCCTGAGATCTCAGGACTCCCTCCTCTGTCCCCACCGGCTATGGGCAGGGGCCTAAATGGGGAGGAGCCCTGGGCCCGCCCCTAGTAAGCCACACCCCAGCACTGTGGTCTGGGCGGCCCAGGGAGGCCGGGTCTCCCTGCTGAGCCCAGAGCGAGGTCAACACTGCGCCTTAGCCCTGCCCCTCCCGCTCTGCTGACCACTCCTTCCTCTCTGCAGGGGCAGCCACCCATCTCCCCAGGAAGTGGAATCTGGTGGGAGGGGGAGAGGGTACCAGGGGATGCTGTGGAGGACCTTGGGACGGGCAAAGGCAGCAGGGAGCCGGGCGTCTCCCCTACCCCTCTCAGCCCACCACCACTTCTCTCTTGGGTTCTACCCACCACTGTGTCGGATTTTCTTAAATAAATGGGGGTGACCAGACTGGACCAGAGCAGCGGCTCCTGGAGAACAGAAAGTGCATAGTGCCCGGCTCTGTGTCTCGTCCTTGTGCATGCGTGCACACGCACATGCACCCGCACACGGTGGACACGCTAAATGACATGAGATTCAAAACGCAGCTGAACCGGGCCACAGTCCTTCTGCTCCTCCAGCATCCACATCCCTTCGGACCCTCTAGGGCTGAGGGGCTGCCCTCCTCGGGAGATGAAGGATTCGCTGACCCAGAAAGTGCCCTTACAAAGAGGCATCTCCTCTAGGAGTTGCCCTGATTGACTTGGGAGGGTGGGGCAAACCTCAGGGCCTCCAGAGAAAAGGCTAGGCCGGGGGGTGGGGGCACAGAAGAGTAAGGAGAGGGGTGGGAAAGGATTGGTGTGCACACCTGAGCTCACTCTGGACTCCTTCTCCACCTTCAGCCCATCCCCCAGAGCAGGTCCGTCCCGCTCACTGTCACTGTCACCACTCAGGGAGGCTGCCCGTCTCCATGGAGGAAAGCCTGGGGGTCTCTATGGTAGAGAGCCAGGCAGGAGAAAGCAAAGGCTGTTGGGTAGGCCTCTCCCTCTCAGCAGGCCAAGGGCTAGCCCACCGCCCGTCAGGGTACATCTGGCCTGTGTGTATGCACGGGGCCTCCCATGGCCCTGGGTCACCACTCCCCAGAACGGGCAGTAGCCCGAGGAGCGGAGGTGAGACGGGGGGCCTGGCCAGAGGCAAGAGCCCAGCCAAGGCTGCCTGGCCAGCCTCCAGGGCCCCAGCCAGGGAGCTACAGCCATCAACATCTGTCCCACAAGGGACCAGGGACAGGCCTAGGGCTGCACTGGCACCCGCCCCAACATGCTGTTGCCCACCACGGAAGGAAACCTGCCTTCCATAGTCATCTGCTCAACGGATCACGGCAGCCCTCGGGGTGCTGTGAGGACCAAAGCTCCTAGCACAGACCCTGCTCGGAGAGGCTCTCAGCAAATGGAGTTTCTCAGGCCTTAATGTTCAGGATCCATTGGTTTACTCAGCACACTAAGCTCCTACTGTGCATCGGGCCCTCCCGGGGAGCATGGAGGCAAACCCAGGGGCCTGTCCCCTAGGAGCCCCAGCCCTGCTGGGAAGATGGACATGTCAGCTGGCCACGGTTATCTGGAATGATTGATGCCATGTGTGATAGCTTCACCATGGGTTGGTGGGACACAAAGGAGGAGGGAGGAGACATTCTCAAACTGAGTTTGCTGAGGACGGAGCCAAGGGCATTCCAGGAGGGAAAGCCAGTGGGCATAAAGGCCCGGAGGCCGCATACCCCAAACCCCGTGCTTTTTTTTGCTGCCATATCTCTGCGCATGTTTCCTTTGTTTTTCTATGCACGTATTTCTGGAATATGAGTCCCCAGTGGTGGGAGAAACACGAAACACACATGCAAAGTTGTAGAGGCCAGAGGCAGTGTGGTGGGTTCAGCATGGACTGGGGGGTCAGGCTCAGACTTGTGGTTCAGACTGTTTCCCTCTGACCTGGTGATGGAAGGAAGATTTGGGGGGGCAGGAGAACCAGTTCAGAGGATGCTGCAGCAGAAGGGACAAGAACCAGGGCGGCAGGAACAGAGCTGGGTGGACACCGTGGCATTCGGCTATGGAATTGCCAACCGCCTTGTCCCGCGTGGGGATGAGGGGGAGGGGACATGAGCCACTGCTGGACACCGAGACTTCCTGCCCAAATGAACCTTGGAGACCAGGCCACTCCAAGAGACAAAGTGGTTGCTACCATAATGGTGTCTTGTCAGCACCCACGTTTTCACACACAGGGAACCCCGCAGAAGGGGACTGTTGGCCCAGAGTCACCTGGCAAACTTCATAATGGAGCCAGAGCCCTGCCTGCCGCCCTGTCCTGTAATCCGTGCCCCTTCCTCTCCATTCCTCACCCCTTGTCCAAATGCGAGAACTCAGAAGCAATTGCTAGAAATGGCAAGTCTTGACCCTCGTGTAGTTCAAAAGAGAGCAGGCATGGAGGGAACAAGGCAGGACATTAAGTTAACAGCCCCTCTGGAATGACCCTGGCACTGAACTTCCCTTTAAAAATTTGTCTTCAACCCCGAAAACGAATCGAGGGACCTTGTAAAGAATAGCTACTGACAGAGAGCTGCTCAGGGAACACCAGGACCCCAGGCCCATGAATCAGCTTGCTAGCAAAATGAGATTTCTCAAACAGCCAGGCCTGGCAAAGGCAGAGCCAGAGGGACGGCGAAATGACCTCAAGCCTGTGCCCACCCTGGTGCTCAGCTCCCTGCCCACCCCCCACCCCCCTGCCAGCTCCCTGCCCACCCCAGCCCTGCATGTGCCTCCATGCCTGTCTTCAACAAATCTTCACAGGCACCTACTAAGTGCCAGGCATGATGCTCCCCTTAAGAGAAGGCTTCGGGAGGAGAGGGAGAGGTCTTGGAGCCAAACTGAGAACGCTGAAAATGCAATAAATGGGCCAGAGAAAGGAAACCCTCACTTGAAGGGAGGATACTTCCTACGACAAGTCGGCAAGGACTCCCGGAATCTGACAGCACATTTGCTGTGTGACCTTCAGCCAGTCTATCACCAGCTCTGGGCCCTCGTTTCCCCAACTGGACAAACATGGAAATCACCACTGCTAGGCAGTGTCCACTGACCTCCCTCACGAGGCCCCACTGTTTCAACACCTATATCGCCAACAAGAGTCTAGATAGATAGGAATTATAACTGCCATGTTAAAGAGATAGGAACACAGAGGGGGCGAGTGACTTTCCGATGGCCTCCAGCTCGGAAGTGACCTGGCGGGCACCCACAAATCTACCCTCTTTCTGCTACATCTTTAGGCCACATTGGCAGTTGGAGGGGAATGAGGTTGCAGAGATTTGGAGGTTGAGAGGGGGATTAAGGAGGGGTCTCTAAAGATCTGATGTGCTCAGGGATGGGGGCAGCTCGTGGGGCCACCGCTGAAGGCATAGATCATGGGTGGTGTGGGGGGACAGATGGAACACTGAGCACCATGGCCTCGCTGCAGCTGTTAGCGGGACAATACCCCCTCCCTTACTGAGAGCATCATACGACGTGTCTCATGGCACCGAACAAATAAATAGCAGACAGCGTCAGGCAGGATTCAAACCCAGATTACATGGCTCCAAGTTCCAGATCTTCCCACTGCCCCACACTGCCCACCTCTCGGGGACCTGGAGTTCGGAGGATCGTTCTGATGCAGAGGTAAGAACACCGGGCTGGAAGCCCAGCGGTTTGGTGTGGGTTCTCACTCAGCCACAGACTGAGCCCCATGTGTGGAATAAGCCAGGACCCTCAGCTAGAATCCAGGGCCCAGATGGTCCTTCGAGTGCCTTCAATCTTGATGGTTTGTGTGTCTTTAGGTGTGAAGTCCTGGGCACCACCCAGCCCTGCCACGTCACACCTCCCCCACCATAGAGATATAGCTACTGTGGGGGAGGAGGGAGGCTCACAGGCTCCAGTGGTCTTTGGCTATCCTCAAAGCTTTGTCAGCTCTGCCATCCTCTACCTGATGCCACCATGGGTTTGCATTTGCCATGTTGGGGTGGGAAGAGCATAGTGGAGGAGCAAAGGGGGGTGGGAATGGTGACTATCCTGTGCGTGCCAGAGGGGCAGTGAGTCTCAGGGTTAAGACAGAGCTTGAAAGGTCCCCTGTCCTCAGGGAGCTCCCAGTCTGAGGGGAGAGACCAGATTCTGTTCCATGGGAGCTCCCAGTCTTAGAGAAGAGGAACAGGCCCTGTCCTACAGCAGCTCCCAATCTGAGGGGGAAAACAAGCCACCTGCCCTTGACAAACACCCCGTCCGATGAGGGAGACTGGTCACACCCTGAAGAAAGGACATCGTGTATTCAGACAGACATACAAACTGGTGCAAGTAAGCCCAAAGTACCTGATGCACGCACTTAGCCCACAGAGCAGAGGGAATGAAGTAAACGTGGAAGGCAGGCACGAATCCAGAAAGGCAGCCTGGAGCCGGGTTGTCTGCGGTGCTCAGGGGAGGCATGAGGTGGTTTCTACCAGGTGGCTGGGAAGTCGGGACCCGGCACTCAGGGGCTTGGGAGGTGGGATGGATTTCTCCTGGCTGAACGGAGGGAGCTCTACGGGAACCCAACCAAGAGGAGTGGGTGTGAGGAGGGGAGGAAGTGACCCTCCCTTGGGTGACCCTGGAGAAGCCCCAGGCTGCTGGGGAGAGCGCTGCTGTCCAGGCATGGGAGAGGCCGGGGAGAGGCCCCAACCCTTTCTGCCCCTCAGGGAGGAAAAGGAGGCTGGTGCACAGCGGGGACACCTGGATCGGGGCCACGAGGCTTGGCTTCCAGTCCCCTGGGCAACCCCCCTCAGTGTGACCTGGCAGGAGTCTCTGGCCCTCCTCTGAGAGGCAAGGGGTGTGGACTGGATGTCGTCAGAGGGCCCTCCCGGGACTGTGCCTTTGTGCCTTCCCATCAGAAGCCCAGAGGGGACCCATATGCAGACCTATATACATAAATTCAAGCACAGACATCACGGTGCCTGGCAACCCCGCCCTGGGTGCTAAGCATGGACCTCAAGCAGGGGCACTGGGGGTGCTCCCTGTAGCTCCTCCCTCCAGGAGGGGTCCTGCCAGCTAGGAGAACTGACAGCAAGCCGAGGGAAGGAGGGAACGTGATCAGGGCCCTGGCGTGGATCTCTGGGCCCCATGGTTAACACCTAGCCCTGCAGCCCAGCTCTGGCCCTGAAAGTGGACTCCACCTACAGCCCTGCACCCCGGACCTCTCAGGGAGGGGGCGGGAGAAAGCTACAGAGTGAAGGGTCCCCCCAGCCTCCCCCCTCTCTGCCTCTCCTTAATTATTTACCCGCCCCCCCCCCACCTCCACACATACTCCGCCCTCCCCTGGAGCTAGGACACTGGTCCCGAGCCTCCTCCCTCACACACACTTGCCCACCCTACGGGGTCCTCCTGCCTCTGCCCCCCTCCTCCTCGTTGCTCTGGTCCAGATTCCAGTCCCCTGGTGAGATGGCTTTCTAACCAGGTATCCAAGAAAGGGTGGGCCCAGGGGAGGGGAGCTAGTGGTTAGCCCTCTGGGCAAGGACTACCTCTCCCAGGGAGGGGAGAAGGGAGGAGAGGCATCCATCAGCAGCTGGGCTCCTCCAGGAAATCTGCAGAGATGCCAGAGCCACGAGGTGACCCTCCACCCCAGCAAACCCTGCTCCATGAACAGACACCACAAAGCACCAGAAACATCAGATGATTAAATTGCTGCCTTTGTCAAAAGATGAGGAACCAGGCTCTGGTGAGTGGCTGAGCGTGCGGGCAGAGCACTCAGAAATGCACGTTCTCTGAGCGCCGCTACACGCTCACATGCCCGCCAAGCTCGCTGCCCCCAACACGCATGCGTGCACACAGAATGCACACACACACGCGCGCGCACACACACGAGAACACACAGGCCTGCAAATGCACGCGCGCACACGGCACATGCTCGCTACAGCCCCAGCGCGGGAATGAGCAGGAGTGGCTAATGCTTGAACGCATCATGGGGCAGAGCCCTCCCAGCCCCACCGCGCCAGTGGACAGGAAGGCCCAGAGTTGCAGAGGGAAGGACGGTGGGCCTAATGAAGAGGGGCTGGAATGAAGACAGGCAGCACTCTGGGCTCTCGTGTACCCAGGGGGTCTCTGCAAAGAGGTGTTGCTGCCCATCCGCAGAAATAAACTTGGCGGGGTGGGGGTGGGGGGTTGGTTGACTGCATAGGACCTTGTTGGAGGGAGGGCTGGTCAGGAGCATATTTTGCCCTGCCATATTTACCCCATACTTAAAACAATAAGTAAATAGTCTCCTGGCACTCAGAAGCATTCCCATTTACATGCAAGCCATCACTGAGTTAATTACAAAGATTCTTATCTGTTCATTAAAGCAGACTGGAGGACCCTCTATTTGGAAACACTTTGCAGTTAAAGGGACTATGTTATTAACTCTAATGAAATGATTTATTTTGGACTGGTGCCTAGTGAGGTAGAACCTAGGACCAGAAGCCTCATGGGGGGTGGGGTGCGCCCTGGTTCTCTGGGTTGATATTCTTTGCGCAGAAGTCATGAAGACTCCTGCGGGAAAAGGGGACAGAGATCTGGAGAGATTAACACCTCTCCTGTGGATGGAAGGAGCCCCGCTGAGGCTGGCTGGACAGGAAGGGCACCCCAAGTGACTTGGGGGTCACCCCAGCCAATATGGCTTTGCCATGGAAAGCAGCAAAATCGATTCCTCCCTGAGCTCTGTTCCCTGTCTGTGAAATGGGGACAAGATAGCACTCACCTCACAGGGTTCTGGAGAAGATGAAATGAGTTCTTGCATATGAAGAACAGAAAATGTCCAGCCTGTGGCTCACCTTAGTAAATGCTAGCTATTATTTTATCATTTTCCAGGGAAAGATGAATTTTTTAAAGTGATATGACACATGATCTGATTCTCCATATGATACTCCCATTTTTTTTTCAGCTTGGTGTTTAGATGTGGGACTTCCCTCTTAGACTGAGCCACCTCTCTGGGGTATTTCAACAATTTGGAGGAGAGGCTTGGAGTCCCTAAAAGAGAGATATTGATGTTTTGCTAATCTGGGGGGCAGGAGGGGTTCAATCAATTGGTCTGACAACCCAAAAGAGATCTGAATCCAGGTTGGTGTCATAATACCTACATTTAAAATCATCTTCAGGACAGACCCTTTACTGATATTCCTTGGAGCTATTCTAAAACTAGGAGGTCTGAACTGACTCTTGTGTGTGTGCAGGGAGGAGAGGGGTGGAGTGACTTAATCTTAGTCCAGGTGACATCATAAGGGATAGGAATGCTTGGAGAGAGCGGGCCCCTGGAACCGAGGCCAGGACACTCAGCTTGGAGAAGCAGGCCCTCAGCTAAGGCGGGCCAGGGAGCAGCCTGCCAGGCCACACAGACCCTGCTCCCACTCCTCAACCTGGTACAGGGCTCAGAGGACCACTGTGGGCCATAAGCATGCAGCTGGGCAGAGATAGATATCTGCAGGTTGGAGATAAGGCCCAGCCTAACGGCAGGGAGCTTGTCTCACACTGGCCTTTCTCTGGGCTGTGCTCACAGGCTGGGGGGCCTGCAACCAGGGCTCCCCACTCCATTCCCCATTCTTCTCCCCTTCCGAGGCCTGAAACTCAGTCCCCCCATGAGACTGTGCACCGGGATAGGGTGTGTGATTCTATTTGGGCTACTCTGTCCTCCAGGCCCCTCTGCTGGAAGGGAATGAATGTGCATCGACCTTGTTTCTCACCCACCGGGGCCCACAGGCAGAGAAGCTGCCCCAGCTGGTCCCCAGTGACACGGTGGGCGGTGCCTGCCTTCCCTGGCCCACCCACAACCCATAGGCCCCAGGCAGGCATGGCCGCAGCTGCGCTCAAAGACCAGACTGGAAGAAGCCCTACCCTCGAGTGCTCAGGCTCACCCCTGCCTGTGTCTCAGTCTCTTGTAAAAATAGGCTCTACCTTTTTGCCTGGAGGGTTTCCCGAGGGCTAGGGAAGGAGGTCGAACAAAGTCCAATGGCCAAATAGAAAAGGCCTAAGGAAGGTCAAAACTTTCTTCTAGAAACAGCATAAGGAGAACTCACGCTGGAAGGAAACCCAGACTCCAGAGAGACAGAGAAGTAAGAGAAGGGCCCGGGGATTGGGGAGACGCACAAGGCTTCTCCCCACCCCAGAACTCAGCAGGCAAACTGGGGAGGCAGGTGGGGCTGAACTAGGAGTGTGGACTGTCTCCTGGGGCCAGTGTGCACCCATGGGGACTGAGAGAGTGGCCCCAGAAGATCAGCTCTTGGAAAGATAGCAGCGGGGGCCTGGGGCCCACTGAGAGAGAGAGCTACGCGAGGTGCTACCTGAGTCCCGGAATGGGAATGCTTTCCCCAAGGGCTCTCTCAAGACTCTCAAATCCCTCCTTTCAATTATTTATTTCTCCGTGAGATTCCCCAAGTTCCAGGCCCCCAAGAGTCCCTGCGCCCTGGGATGGGCACATCATCGAGTAAGAAGAAAAGACTGTGGAGATGACAGGGCTGGGTTTGAGCCTTGGGGCTGCGGTTTCCTTCTCAAAGTCACCTTGAATCAGCATCTCAGTTACCCCAAGTGTAAAATGGGGCTGAAGTTCGCCTCGACCCAAGGTTCCTGTGAGGATCAGCCCTCTTTTTCCATACAGTCTAAAGCACACAGTAAGTGCTCAATAAATGGTGGGACAATTCGTATCATATCTTTCAATCCCCAGTGCGTCATCACTCACAAACACTGGGAGGAATCCATTCCAATTTGGGAAGAAAACAAGACCCAGAGCAGTAGAGTGATTTGCCCCAAGTCCTAGAACTTCACGGAAGGGGCCAGGATTCAGATCGGGGTCTGCAGACCACTGTCCCATCTAGCCAGCTGCCTCATCCCCGGGAGGCCTTACCCTTTGGGGTTTCAGTGAAGTGACAGCCCTGCGTCACGCTTTAAGACTGTGTAAGTCTATCAGGCCTGAATGCAAAGCCTTCCATCTCCTCTCCCCCAACCACAGCCTCATCTTCCCTCTGTCTTGGAGCCGCATCTGCTTCCAAGTGCTAACCAGGTTGGAGGCCCAGCGTGGGGAGAGAAGGAGCCGCAGGGAGGAATGTTCCTCTGTCTTACTCTCTCTCCTGGGTCCCAGAGCACGGCTGAGGGACAGGCCGGTGCTCTGTCAGCAGCCCCGGTCCGAGATGGATGTGGAACCTGGTAGGATGGTGTCGGCAGCACTTGGTGAGATTCATTTTCCCCGCTGCTCGGGGAGAAAAATGTGGCCTCCGCATCATCCATCTGCTCTGCAGCGAAGTGGTAAACAGGCGAGCTTCTCGGAGAATAGCCTGGAGCTGAGCCTAGCTCAGCGGGCCTCCCGCAGGGGCTGGGAGGCTGACAGAAAGCACTGGGATGCGTTTCCCAGTCGTGGGTGCCCACGGGCTGGGACCCTCGGTGGAGTCACACACACCCTCAAGAAGCAAAAGTTGGGAAGTCAGCTGGACCATGAGCCCACCTCGTGACCTCTCTTGCCTCCGAGATGGATCCAGGAAAAAAACGGCTGGGCTCCCCTTGTTCCTGATGCCCTGCTTTTGCCTATGTGGTCCCCCGCACTGGGCTGTGCCTCTCCCCTTGTCCCTCTCGGGATCCTACCTAGAGCCCACACACAAGCCACCTCCCCTGGGGAGCCTTCCCAGATCCTCCCAGCTTTATTTCTTTATTTCCCACTGCCCTGAGTATGGATCTTACGAGCAATTTGGCTTTCAACATTTGAATAATTCTTATCCCGCTTCTGCTTCCCGCAGCTGTATTATTTCTGGACTTCGTTCCTCCCATCTTCCCCTGTAGTGAGTTATCTGTATTCCAGGGCAGTCGGGGACTGGGCTAGAACATGCGGAAAATCATAGTTCACCATTTCCCTCCCCGGTCGAAGGCCGCCTCTTGTCAGGCTCTGTCAGATGCTCTTGTCAAGTAGCTTGTGCTTTGGGGAAGGCAAGTAGACACCTTGAGCGGAGTTTGATGCTTCCTTCTCTGGCCCTCCCTGCCCCGTCCTCTCCTCCCCACCCCTATCGCTTCTTCCCATGCAACCTTTCTGGAAGGCTTGTCAACAATCCCACATCTGTTCTCCGTAGGCATCAAAGTGCTTTCATGCCCCCCCCCCCCCCGCCTTCTGGCCTTGTTTACTAAGAAGGGATGTTACTATGATTATTTCCCATTTAACAGACGAGAAAACTGAGGCCAACCCATAGACCAGTCTTGCCTAGAGTGACACGAAGCCAAAGCAGGGACTAGGGCTAGATATAGTCTGAACCCTCAGAAGCAATCCCTTTCCACATTTTCAAATTTCCCAGCACCAGCATAAAGTCCGCCCTACCCCCCTTTGTCACCACCAGGGACGGGGACCACTCCATTGCTCTTTCTCTCTGTCCTCCCTCCTCCTACTTCTCACCAGGACCTCTACAACACCCTCCTACCTGGCCTCCACTGCAACCTGTGGTCGCCTCACCCCTCAGTGAGGCTGCCCTATGCCCCTCCCCCTGCCCCACACAGGTGTCTTTTGGGGGAGTACAGAGAATGGCTGCCCCAGCTGAGGGGTCCTTGCAGGTGCTTTCAGTCTGCCTCCTGGAGCACCAAAGCCCCCTCGCCACCCCTCGTGACCTCTGGGGAAGCAGGTGGGGCAGTTCATGCACACACCACACATAACAGGCTTTGCTGGAACCCCCTGGTCTCACCCCTACCTCTCACCCCTCCAGCCCTTCCACCACATGGTTCACAAGGAGAAAGGCCATGCAGGGAAGATGGGGAGACTGGGATTCTCTCATTCGGTACCTCCCTTTAGCAGAGATCATGGGGAGATGAAGAAGAATACAGCGCAGCCCCCAGGATCCACACATCTGCCATGGGACATGGAACAAGCCGCTCTCCTTCCCCATCTGCTAAGCAAGAGGGCAGAATCTTAACTTGGGGTGAGAAGTATGAACACTTCGGAGAAACCAAGGAAAACCATGAATGTACCCCCACCACTTTTCTAAAACAAATTCCTACACATACAAAATTTCACCTGCTTCTCAGTGGGGGTGGTGGACCCCTGAAGACCCTCCCATGGACTCCTCCTTAAAACTCCATGGAGGCCACTTCAGAAGCTCTTGGAAAATGGTTCCTAAGGACCTTTCCAGCTTCAGCTCTCTGAGATGGTCGGCCTCTGCTTGCCCAGGTGGAGGCCAGGAGGACAGAAGTCCCTCCCTATGCCCTGGTGGCAAGCCCCGGGAAAGGTGAGGGGAGGGGGCCTCTCTCTCTCCTCATCCCTCAGCAGGGGTGTTAGTGGAGATGGCATGGCCATTACTCACGCAGCCAATCTCTCACTCCGACACTGGCCTCACCCCACCCCTTCCTCCAAAGAACAAAATTAAAAGAGATTTGTCCTCCAGCCGCTGTGACAGCTCATCTCTCTCCCCCGCCCGCAGCGACAACCTTCCTGGGCTGGCGGCTCTGTGGGGATTGCCCAGTGAGTCTGGGCAGGAGGCCCAGGAGTCCATCCCCTTGGCCTTGGTCCTCCTGCTCCCGGCAGCCCCTCCCAGTTCAGTCCCTCCCTCCAGGCCTCGCCTCCCTTCCCTCTTTCAGCCCAGGAACACTTTAAACGGATTCAATTTAAAACTTCAGAAGCAATCCCTTCCCACATTTTTGAAGTTCACAGACCCAGCATTAGACCCTCATCTCTCATTTGTTCACGCATTCATTCAACAAGTCGTCTAATTTGTCACCCTTTGCCCAAGCCTTCCCATCCCTGCAAGCTGAATTATGGTGTCCTACTTGGAGCTCTCAGAGGGAGTTCTTCCTTGAGGCCTCTGCCCTCAAACTGAGGACCCAAGCTGCTAGTCTCTCTGTCTCCCCCACTGGACAGTGAGCTACTTGAGGGCACAAACCCATTGGATTCATCTTTGTAACCCATACCTATATGCCTGGCATTGAACAACATGCCAAGATGGCTGACCACGGGCACTGACTGGGGAGCCGCCATGTGCCGGGTGCTGCGTGGGCCCAACGGGGCTGACCAAGAACGATGCATCTACTAGAGGAGATGGGTATGGAATCAAACAAAATGCTACTGTGACCAGTACTGCAATAGGGGTGAGCAGCCCCCACTCCAACCCTTTGCCCTTTATCTACTCACCCCGCATCTCTGGCCACATTGGCACATCCTCTGGAGCTGAATCGGGCTTCCCCAGGCAGGCAAGGGCCCAGCTTACCAGCATCCCCTGTCCAGGACACTGGGGCCAGGAGACAGAGCCTAGCATCAGCTCTGCTCGTTCAGAGGAGAGTGGAGAATTATGGGAAATTCCATCACGGCTCTTCTTATAAGGGATGGAGAGTGGAGGGATGGAGAGTGGCTGACAGAAGCGGGGAAGGAAAAGAACCATTATCTTGGTCAGCCCCAACCCCTTGCTTACTTTGGCCTCACTAAGGAAAGAATATGATCCCAAATGCCATGCATAGAGCAAATTCACTGTAGAAAACACCTGAGGCCCTCAGAATTGAATTTGGAGGACCTGCTTTGGGTGACCTCCCTGGTCCCCTAGATCTCCTCCTTTAAGAGGCTCACAGCCACAGCAGAAGTCTGGTATGAATCTGGACTGCATGTGAGATCTCAGCTCAAGGAGCCCCAAGGAGAAGATCCACTCAGACCCAGGCAAGACCGTGCCCTGGGTCAACAAATTATCTTAAAGCCCCAGATAGCAACTATTTCAGGCCTGCAAGCCACACACTGTGGTCTCTCCCCTGTAGCTCAAAAGCAGCCTCAGACAATCCCTGAGCAAATCAGGGTGACTGTGGTACAACTTTATTTATAAAACCAGGCAGCTAGCTGCTGGAACTCACTACATACACACCCCCATAAAGAACACAAGGGCACCTTTTGTCACTCAGGAACATTATGCTCAGTGCCGGCATCAGATGGCCCATAATCCTAAATACCCACCCTCGTGATTGCCCAGTGAAGGCCCCAGGAACATGCATCTCCCCATCCACATCATTTGCTCCAGGTTTGCAAAATAAACAATAGTCAGATATCTGAGAAGTTTTCTGGGACCTGCTGCCGCTGACATCATGCTCCACTTGATGGAATGGGGAACGTGGAAAAGCATAGAGCCGCGGAAGCCCTTAGGAAACCAAGAAGAAGAATTAATTAGCTTTTCGAATATCCTTGCTCTTAGATAGCATGAATGCAATAGATTCTTGAAAAACAAATATCGCTTCCAAGTAACGTCAAGTGTCCTTTTCTAGCTATCTGACTGCTCCAATTAATGGTTCTGGAAGTGCTCACAATTACCAAGTTATTACGTGTAGTATTTGCTACAGTTGACACAGCAACTAAGGGACAGTTTGTTACGTTGAGCAATTCACATTAATCATATGGTCTTTATGCAGGTCCAGATGTAAAAAGCATGATACTGATCCATTACAATAACAAAAAAGTGAACAGCTAATGCTATTTTCTTATAAAATTTTTTACAAAAATATTGAATGATAAATATCTTTTCCAAAAAATTAAAATAAAATTTCCTCATTATGCAAATAATTTTGATTTAAATTTTTGATATTCGCGTGGGAGGGATGGGGTGGCTGGGTGATAGACACTGGGGAGGGTATGTGTTATGGTGAGGGCTGTGAATTGTGTAAGACTGTTGAATCACAGATCTGTACCTCTGAAACAAATAATGCAATATATGTTAAGAAAAAAAAAAAGAAGAAGATAGCAGGAGGGGAAGAATGAAGGGGGGGAAATCGGAGGGGGAGACGAACCCTGAGAGACGATGGACTCTGAAAAACAAACTGAGGGTTCTAGAGGGGAGGGGGGTGGGGCGATGGGTTAGCCTGGTGATAGGTATTAAAGAGGGCACGTTCTGCATGGAGCACTGGGTGTTATGCACAAACAATGAATCATGGAACACTACATCAAAAACTAATGATGTAATGTATGGTGATTAACATAACAATAAAAAATTAAAAATAAATTTTTGATATCATTAATTATAATATATAATTACAATAGGTAATTACATCTTTTGGTTTTAATCAATCATCTTGCATGTTTTTAAAAAACATGAACAAAATTTAATTTTTGAATTTTTTTCTATCAGTTGAACTTAAGTGTTCAATGAAAATATATTCAAATTTTGTACACTTGGAATAAGATTGCTATGATTTTTTTCATCCTTTAGCTGAGCTGTCCTAGACAGTAGCCACTCTATATATAATAATTGAACACTTGAAATGTGGCCAGTTTTTTTTTTTTAAGATTTTATTTATTTATTTGAGAGCAAGAGAATGAGTGGTGGGGAGGGGCAGAGGGAGAAAGAGAAGATTCCCTGCTGAGCATCCCAGGATTGGGGGATCACAATCTGACGGAAGGCAGATACTTAACCCACTGAGCCTCCCGGGCACCCCTAAACGGTGACCAGTTTGAATTGAGATGTACTATAAGTGTAAAATACACACCAAATTCCAGAGAGAGACCTAGTAAGAAAAAAGGAACACAAACTATGTCAATAAGTTTTTATATCGATTACTTGTTGAAATAAACATTTTAGATACCTTGGATTGAATAACATATATTATTAAAATGAATTTCACCAGTTTATTTTCTCTTTTTAAAATGTGGCTGCTAGAAAATTATAAATGTGACTCGCATCTTTGACTCATGTTATTTCTACCGGAAAAGGTTGCCTTAGATCATTCCTGTAAATAGAACACAAATTATATAAAAATCCTGATTGCAAAATTGGTGATTTGCTGACATGATGGCAGGAAAAATAAATTTTGTGGAGTAAATATGTGACAGTTTAAGCATTGTGCACAGCTATTTTTGTGTGATTTTTAATCCTGAGTTGTTCTAAATTTCTCATGAGTCTGATGTTATTGGGTTTTCTGTTACCATGTTTGAGGTATAATTGACGTATGGTGCCACGCCCTCATTTTAAGTGTCCAGTTGGATGAGTTTGGGTCGGTGTATATTCCCATTCTCCCAATGCCCCCATCTAGATAGAAGACAACCCCAGACCCCAGATAGGTCCCTCGTATTCCTTCTCCCTGAAACCCACCTCCCAGAAGCAATTGATGTTCTGATTTCTGTCACCACAGATGCATTCTGACTGTTCTTGAACCTCACATGAACAGAATCCTGTATCATCTACTTTTTGGCATCCAGCTTCTTCTATGTGTTTTTATTTTATTACTCATCCAGACAGCAACCCACCAACAGGACTCCAGGACATGCATAGTCATCATTAAATTGTTTGATAGTTTATCACCGTAGCCTCATACATTCTTTGCAATTTTGTCATTACGAAGGTATGTTTGCCAGTCGGATGGCTGTCTCGATGATATTTAGGTATTTAGACGTGCGGTGTGTGGGCCTCCCTTTGCACTGTTGCCCAGGGCCCTGCAGATGGTAGGCATGGGTGGGCCGAGGAGGGAGAGAAGAGAGGCCAAAGCAGCAGAAGAGCCTCCACCCGGAGCTCAGGAGCCCGGCTGGGTGGTGTGACTCAGCCCCAGAGGAGAAATCCCTTACAAAGGACGAAGGGCTGGGATGCTCAGGGTGGGTGGGAGAGAGGTGAAGGGAGGGGCAGAGCGAGGGGTCCTGAGTTCTAGGCTCAGACAGGCCCTTCTCATTCAACTGACAAAGATGTACTGAGCATCTGTTGTGCATCCCCCGTGTGCCAAGTTTGGGAAGGAGATATAAATAAAAGACATGCCCTCTACACTCAGGGAGCTTACAAACTGGGAAGAGAGACAGATCTTAATCAAACAGTCACACCCACAAGGGATAAAGCCTACAGGATCCAGCCCAAACTTTCTAGATGGACATCAAGCCCTATTGCTGCCGCCTTCTCTGGCAGAGCAGAGCCTTCTGGCTCTTTCTTCTGCCTGAAGATGTCCCTACCTGTTCAGCCAGGCCCGGCTCCAAAGGCCTCCCCTGTGAAAAAGCTTTCCTGCTGTCCCCATCTGAAGTTTGTGCCCCTTCCCCTGAGCTCCCGGGGCACCTTCCTCTCCCTTCTGTTATCTCCTGCATCAGGTTAGAGGGGGGGTCATTGGTCACTCCATCTGTACCTCCCCCCACTGAGAGTTCTCTGCTGGGGGCCAGGAGATGGGGGAGGGATGAGCTTGAGGGCTGCGTTTGAGTCCTGGTTCCACCAGCTACGAGCTATGACTTTGTCCAGGTGAATTAGTGTCTCGGCGCCTATTTCCCGGTCTGTACAATGGGAACAAGGACAGTTACCTCATAGGGTCTTCTGGAGGATTAATGATGTCTACAGGCACATACAGACTCTGAGTAAATGTTAGTGTTCACCTGCCCCCCATCCTCCCACCTTTGCTTGGAAGGTCCAGGACCCCCGCAGGAGGGGAGTTGACCCCCCTCACCTGCCCTTAGAGCCTCTGCATAGCCTGGCCGAGCAGACAGGCAGCTAGAACAGGGAGTGAGCGGGACAGAGGCAGGCTGGAAGCTCAGGGCCCCTGGGTTCCCTGCCCCGCCCCCCGAGGGATGTGGTGAATTGGTTCCGCTCTGTAATGTAGCGAAGGGTAGGGAAGAGGCGGCTTCTCTAAGCAGCATCCAGGCTTGGGATCAGCTGCCAAGATGGACACTGTGTGGCGGCAGGACAGGCCCAGAGCAACTGGGATCTAAGTGGGCACTGCCAGGAGCGGGCTCAGGATGCTGGAGGGCTGCCCAACGCCGCTTCCCAAATCCCATCTTCTCCCCATTCCCGGGGTGGGGCTGCCACATTGCCAACAAACCTGGCAGCCCCTGGTCCCTCGTTTCCAGAGCAGCCTGGGAGCCTGGGACTCTGCCACACTAGTTACCAGTGGGGTGAGCTGCCCCTGCCTGGGCCCTGACAGGGCGGCTCCCGTCACCAAGCTTGATTATAAGCTGTTCTGGAACAAAGCCCTGCCCAAGCCCAGGGACAGCCTCTGGCTCCACACAGAAGACCGAGATCCTGAGCTCGAGCTCACTGCTCTGCTGCTGTCTCAGTCTTGGTCCTGGGCTTGCGCCTGCCTCCTCCAAGTGCCCATTTTCTCATCTGTCAAATGCAAAGAACCCGTGCTGTCCTCCCTACCTCCCGCAACTCTGTGGTTGTAAAATGAGATCATGCAAGTCGAATGGATCGACTTGCTGTGTGACTTTAAGCAAGTAACTGCCTTTCTCTGTGCTTCAGTTCCTGAGGCAGCCCTAGGAAAGAAGCTAGTAAGTGCATCGCTCCTTCCTGCCCTGGTCCCCATCTCAGGGAGAAGGGTGAGAGCATCTCCTAGCTGGAGCCGCCTGGGATGAGCATCAAGTTTTCTTTTCTTTCCCTTCAAGAAAGCCAAGGATTGAGTCTCACACACACGCCCGTCTACATCCATCCTTGGGAATGTCTGGAGGGGAGTTCCCGTGTCCTGGAGAAAATCCAGAGGGTTCCTGCCCTGAGAGATAAGTCCCCAGCCAGATGCCAGCTCTCCTACCAGCAGCCAGCCTTGGCTGGGCCTGTCCCCTCCCTCCCAAGCTAATTATCGCTGTCCCCGGCAGCTCCTCTTGGCAGCTCAGACCTCCACACCTTGCCCAGCTCGGCCTCTCCTCCTATCAGTCCTTCCCCGTCGCTCCACTTCTGCCTTTTATTTCCAAAATCACTGCATCCTACTGGGATTCACTGTGAGCCTGATAAGGTCCAGGCACTGGACCCAGCATGGGGGCACACAAGTAAATGAGACACAGCCCGGCTCGGTGGGGCATATGGTCACAACTGACCGCAGTGACCAGAGAGCCATGCGCCAGCTTACAGGTGTATATTAACATCTCACAGGCTCCAGGGACAGGGTGGGGGGATTTCCAAGCATGATCCCCGGAAACATCACCACACTGGGAGGTGGGTGCCATTACTGGAATGAAATAGTCCTGTTTTCAGACCCAGGAACACTGAGGCTCAGAGAGGCTAGCCTCGCTCGAGGTAGCACGTCTACGTGGCAGAGCCAGAGTTGAGACCCAGTCTGTCCGAACTCAAGTCCCTTGTTCTTTACCTACCACCTCATAACCCGGCACAGCCGAGGGACGAGGAGCTGATGATGCATGGGAGAATCTGGAACGGTAAAGAAGGATGCCTTTCTGACAAGGACGGGACTTGCCAGGGAATAGGACTTTATCAGGCGGACAAGGAAGAAAAGCATTCCAAGCAAAGGGAACAGCATGGACAAAGGCACAGAGGCGTGGAAGGGAGTGGCAGGTCTGGGGAACAGCGCCCTCCCGGGTACCGCCAGACCCAAAGAGAAGTCAGAATTAATGGGGCCCTGCAGATCTTAGGTCACCCCTTCAACCAAGGCTCCACCCACCAAGGCCAGGCAGCTAGGGCTGAGTGTGGGACCTCAGCCCCACATTTCCAGGCTGCCACTTTTGTTTCCTCATCAAACCACCTCTCAGCTTTTTGCCCTCTCTCCCTGCAAACTTTCTCTCCCCAGCCCGCCATCCCAGCCAGGGCTCCTCCTCCTTTCTCCACCTCCTCCCAGATCTGCCCCCCATGGCCTCTTGTCCATAATGCAGAGGGCACCTCCAGGGGTGGGGTCACGGGCACCCTTTGACTACTCCGGGTGGAGTGCTCAGGCCACAAGCTGCTCACCAGCAGGTAAAACGCAGGTCTCGGAGGGGCCGCTCAGCTCAGCCTGCTTCCAGGTTGTGCGCAGGTGCGCTGCGTACAGCACCTGCAGGTGATGCCCGCCCACAGGGAGCGGGCCAGCCAAGTGCAGAGAGGCAAATGCGAAAACGTGGGGCCCTTCTGATCTCCTTCCCTGGACCCCTGCCCTGCTGTCATTCACATCCCAAGTGATGATAATGCAAATAATTCTTGCCCATAGAAACGCAAATTGCTTTCCGAGGCATGCCATTGATTGTTGTTGTGTGGATACAGACTAGATTTGCCAGTTTTTGCATCTGTTCATAAATTCATTCCAGCATACCTTATTTGACTATATATGAGAGGTACTTTGAATTCTCCTTTGAACAGGTTGTAACATCTCATGGGGTCCCTCACTAATTAATGAGTTAAATACAATCTTGACACATGTTCACTTTATTTCTGTATGAGAATCATGATGGTACTTTTTCAAAATAAATTATCCTTTAATACTCCCAAGATGGCTGGCAATTTCTCATCTGGAAACTGGGATGGCAGGGGTTAGGGGCATGGTGCACCCCACTTGTCTGACCGGTCCCAGTACCGCTCATGGGGCATGACCAAGGCGGCGGGGGACTTCTAGTGAGCTCTCCCAACAGCTGTTGCACTACATGGTTGCTAACAGAAACATGGAAAGACCTCACGGTTCCCTCCCGAAGAGACACCCCAGCCCCACATTCTGAACAGAAAGGGGCCTCCCTCTTCTCAGTCATGTCCAGAACATGGGCTTCACAGAAGGGGGCTCTGGAAAACAGGGAGCTAGCTCAGGATCTTTTTTGCTGGGCTCCTCAATCATCATTCGAGCAGCATTAACTGAGCACCTGCTCTGTGCCAAGTGCTCTGAGAGCAGAGCCAAACAGGAGGGCTCCCCCTTTGGGTCTCTCTCAACTTCCCTAGACCTCAGGCCTGGTATCACTCATGTTCCAACTGGCCCTGGCATCACGTAGGGCCTTAAGGAACCAGAGAGACCCTATGTCCTTACCCCACCCCTCCAAGCAAGCCTGGCCAAAAATCCTCCCTCCCAAAAGCCAAGGCTCTCCAGACTCCAGGGCAGCTGGCCTGCCTCAATGCCACAGCATCCCCTGGGAAGACCTCCTTACAGTGGGGCCTCCTTCCCCAGATTGGAAATGAGCACCCTTCCCCACCAAAGTTCCTGGGTCTTTAGAGCCCCCAGTGTGGTTCAGTGGAAAGTGCATCGGATAGATCGAGGCTGGAGCCCCAGCTCCTCCACAAATTACTCGCTGTGTGACCTTGGGCCCAGGGCTTCACCTGTCTGCTTTCTCACATGGGGGACAGGGACCCTAATAGCCCCTACCCCATAAGGTTGCAAGCAGTAAATAGGACCATGAAAAAGACCTTAGCACGGTGCCCAGCACACACTAAACTCTGAATGAACACTAGCTGGCATCAGTATGGTTATTAATTATTAATCCACCCCCCCATAAAAGGCTAAGTGGGGTCAGAGTTGTTAATTCCATCCTACAAACCGGCAAATTGAGGTCCAGATGATAAGGAGATTCAAAATGTCTCAACGTAAGTTCAAGTACAAAGTCAGAAAACCAGAATCGTGGGCCACCCACAGCCCTGATTTGAATTCCCCTCATCAATTCCCCAGAGAGGGAGAAGAGCAGGACCATCTAATGAGCAGATCAGGCAGGACAATAAGGATGACCAGAGAGGCCCAGCCACCCAAATCTCAGGAGTCCCGTGCCCAGTTTGCTGTGTCCACCTCGGTGTAGTGAAGGAGCCACGCGGGTAGCACACTGCTCCCGATGCTGGCTTGAAATGCCAGGTACCCCTGACGGGAAGCATGGGGGGCAAGAGGTTCCTCCACCTAGGGGCGTCTGCTGAGGATGCTCTACCCCATTCCCACCCCACCTCCGCTGGGCTGCATGAGCCCACTGGGAACAACACGTGGGCCTCCTGGGAAGCAGGTGAGCTGAAAGCCCCCATGGGGGCTCATTAAAGAGATTTTTGGAGGTTCCAGCTGCAAGTCCACAGGTGGATGGATGGATGAGCAGGAATGTGGACAGAGATCTTCCCAGGAGACCACAGCCCCCCGCTTCCTCTCTTGCCAGTCATAGCGGACAGGACAGGGATAAAGGGAGCTCCCCGCATCCGAGGAAGTGGGTCAGTGTCCGTGGGGGGTGGGACGTGGATGGGACCACATCCTACTGCAGGCCAGGCATTGTGCTAGTAACAACAGGTGAGCCTCAGGCGGCGCCTACTCCTTACCAAGCAGCAGTGCTTTCCAAGTGCTATTTCACTTAGCCTCCTCACCACCATGGGAGGTGAGTGCCATTATTACCCCCATTGCACACACTAGGAAACTGAGGCACAAAGAGGTTAAGTAACTTGTCCAAGCCAAGACTGTGCATGCACGATCTTATTGAACTGTGCTCACAACAGCTCTATGGTGAAAGGGACTATTTTTATCACCATTTTATAGAGAAAGAAACCATGGCTCAGAGAGGTTAAGTAACTTGCCTAATACCACACAGCTAAGAAGAAAGGGAATATGACTTAGGACCTGGGTTTTTTAGTGATCTCCCACCCTGAGTCTGGGCTTTAGTTACCATGTCATATTGTCATCGACCCTGAGATGTATTATCACCAAATCATTTTCTAGAGGAAGAAACCAGGCTTTCAAGGGCCAAGTGACTAGTCCAGGGCACAGGGCTAGTGACGCATTAGTCAGCACTGGAGCCCAGGCTGTCCCCACTCTCCAAGCACCACTGTTTTCTGGGATACCACAGTACTACCTCACGTAGGTGGAGGCTACGTCTTCCCCATTGGACCAGGCCCTCCCAAAGTCAGGGGCTTGCTTGACCCTCTATTTCCAGACGCAGAGTCCCCACCTGGGAGTGTCTCAGTGTAGAGCTGATGCTTCCTCAGGCACGGCTGCCTGAAGGCAGACTAGTGGGCTTACTGTAGGGTTTCCCATCCCTGAGGGTCCCCATCAGACTGGAGGGAAGGACTGGGGTGCATTTGGTAGGCTTAGTGGGTAGACAGCAGGCACTGTTTGGGGCAGGCCTCTGTGGACCTGATCTCAGAGAAATTTCACAAAGTCTGCCCAGTTCTCAAGAGCTCTCCTGGAATCCTTGACCCCTGGAGCCTCGCATACCCTCTTAGGACTTCCCCCTATCCCAGGGAGTCTGAGCCTGAGGACAAGCAAGGGCTTGAGGGGTGCTCTAGCTCCCAGCTTCATCTCTCTCTGCTCCCCTCCTTGGCCTTGCTTCCGCGGGGGAAGCAGAGGGCCCACCCTCAAGACCCTGCACACACGGAGCCATGATGTACTCACCCCAGCCAAGGCAGCCAGGCCCAGATCATTCAGGAACCCACCCCACCAGCCACTCACAGGGCTTCACAATGGCCTAGGAGACCCTTGGAGAGAGGGACTCACCCTCACTGCCTGTAGCCCAGTGTGGTGGGCCAGACAAAACACACAGGGTACAGCCCGAAAGAGGGAGAGAGAGGGGGGAAAGGGAAAGAGGGGCCAAGACAAAGACATGGGGGAGAGAGAAATGACAGAGAGACAGAGCAAAATGGACAGAGAGATGGAGGGGGGACAGAGAGATAGAGACAGATAGAGGAGAAAGACAGAGATGTTGGAGAGATAGAGACAGAGAGATGGAGGAGACATAGAGACAGAAAGGTTGGAGAGATAGAGACAGAGATAGAGGAGAGATAGAGACAGAGATGGAAGAGAGAGAGACACAAAGATGGAGGACAGAGAGAGAGATAGAGAGACAGAGCTGCAGGCTTACAAAGACAGAAGCAGAGAAAGGAGGGCCAGAGATTCAGGGAGACGGAGAACACAGAGAAGGGCAGAGACACCTGGACAAAAGCAAACGGAGAGCTGAGGAAGCCTGCCAAGGGAAGCAGGGGCTAGAGGACTGGGGAAGAGCAGGAAGGTGGGCTGGGGGAGAGCAGAGGCGCAGAAAGCTGCAGGGAACTCCGAAGGGGAAACAGACAAGATGCAGAGGACACGGAAAGGACCGGGACCAGGGACCGTCCAGGAGTGCAGGGGAGGCGGGGAGCCGAGCAGAAGAGCACCCCCCCACCCCACCCCCACCCCGGCCTGGGCATATGGCTCCTGATTTTCTAAAGGCATGGGAACGATAACCATTCATCTCTATAAATAATTTTATCCGCCAAGCCTCCTAAATGGGTTCTCTGTGTCTATGAAAGCTTTTAAAAACCATTTGCTTGGTAAACATGCAGGCAGCAAACAAAGGCCTCTTCCTCACAGCAGGAGGGGAGGCTGGGAGCCCAATTAGGCCGAGGGGGTAATTAAAAGGGAGAGTGCGCTCCGCTAGGCCCCTGCCCGCCTCCTTCCCTCCCAGGGCCTTGGAACCAGCTGAGGCTGCCAGTCTGTCTCAGACAGAGCGGTCCCCGGGCTCCTCACCCCACTCCCCACTGTGCTCCTCTCTTCCTGGCTCCGGGGTGGGTCACAGCCATGCTGGGGGGCTGGGAGGGACACCCCGTGGGCACCTGGGCCATTGCCCTGCCCTGAGTCAGCCCACCCACCACGGAGGGCATCTTAGTCCCAACAGACGCCTGACTGAGCCTGGCATTCCTAACGGTTCACAAAGTGCTTTGTCTCTGGCCCCGTCCCTCCTATTTTTCCATGCCCTACAGCCTTTAGACCTGAGGCTTTCTTGGTCACAGCTGTCTAAAACCGGACGGGGGACAGGGCCTCTCAGATAGGGAGTTTCTTTTCTTTTTTGTAAGATTTTATTTATATATTTGAGAGATAGAGAGTAAGCTAGAGAGAGAGCACAAGCCGGGGGATGTGGGGGTGGGGGGAGGCAGAGAGAGAAGCAGGCTCACCGCTGAGCAGGGACCCCCCCAATGCAGGACTCGATCCCAGGGTCCTGGGATCATGAACTGAGCCCGAAGGCAGACGCTCAACCTACTGAGCCACCCAGGCGCCCCTTAGGAATTTTTTTATCCCTAACTCTAAACCCTGATGTATAGAGTCAGGCTCCAGACCCCCGGGGCCACCCCTGGATGTGGATGTCCCGCTTTGTCAATACCCTTCCTGAATCTTACACTAGGAACTGGACTTGGCCCCAGAAGAACCATCTCGCCCCTTATTTTGGCTGCAGCTCTTGTGTGAACAGAGCCCAGCAGAACATCTCCTGCCTGCGCATCCATACCTCCCCCCAAAAGAATCATTGCTGCCTGGTGTCTGCTGTCTGACTATTTGCTAAAGCCCCCAGGTCATCGTCCCTCCTGCTGCTGGGCCCTGCCTTGGCTCTTGGGACACCCACAGCAGGATGTCCCCTTGGTCCCTGTTAAGCTTCATCTTGTCCAGTTCTGGTGTTTGCTCCAATCAACCGAGATCCTCGTGGTCTCTGATTCTATCATCCAGTTTATTCTCTAGTCCTTTCTGGCCTCTATTCCACCTCTGGTGGCTGGGCTCCTGAGCATCGCTGGGGGCACTCTGGGTGTCGTCGGGCACAAGGTACCCGCATCTCCCCTGACTCTTCGGAGGGTGATCCATGCGTGGGCTCCCTGAACTGCCCACTGCCATCAGGCCTTCCATTCATACTGCATGTTGTTGCCTAGACACGCCGGAGAGCCTCACTGGGGACCCTGGTTTCACGAGACATGCCCCCGCGTGGCTCCAGGTGGTCCAGTGGTGCCAAGGCACCTCCAGCCAGCCCTCCCTAACCCCCGAGCACCCCACAGTTCCCTGACTCCATGAACTTAGAAATCACACAGGCTTCAGATAGCAAAGAGGGGCCTCAATGCCACCCCCCACCCCACCCCCACTCCCAGCTAGAGCTATGAGTAAGCAAGAACCTGCACCTCCAATGCCCAGAGACCTTGGTAAAAGTGGCCAGGGAGGGAAGGGTATTGGATGACAGAGCAGTTTCCCAGGACTGGCATTCAAGAGCTCTCTGCACATAGGTCATCCGGGAATGTGGAAGTTATGGGTTCCCAACCTCTACCTGGTCAGAAAGGAAGAGCCGAGAACTCCAGCCAGCCTTTCTCTAAGTCCTGCGTCTAGCAGGACCAAGGTGGGGGTGCACAGGGCAGAAGTCATGGGATAGAATTCATCCTGGATTGACTCTCGGAAGAACGAGTCACCTGACGGTGGACATTCTAATTCAGGGACTTGTAGAGTGACTAAGCCCGGGAATTTTGTGTTTGTGTGCAGCTCTGCTTCTTAGCTGCTAGATGCCCCCGGGAAAGTTACTTAACCTCTCTGAACCTCTGTTTTCTGATGTGTAGAATGAGAACACTACCTCCTCCTTACAGGGGTCATCTGAGCATCTGCTGAGTGCCCACAGCATCCCAGGAGCCCCAAGAAGACTGCTTCCTTTCAGCCCCATAGCGTGGATGCAATGGGTCCAAATCGTTTTCAAAAACCCTGGGAACCAGATGTTTTAAAAGTAATTCAGTGCATAAAATGTTTATTTGATAAAGCCTCCAGGAGTGCATCCCATCATCAAATACATTAACGTATCTGCAGTGAGACATGTGACTCTTCACATCAAGCAAAGTAAGTAAACTCCGTGTTTACAGCCTCATGTCAATTCAAATCAAGTCTGTCACCAAATGAGTTTTGAAAACCAGCTTAGTTTTCAGGGATTGTTGGCTTCCTGAATTCCAGGTAAGGAATGTGGACCTGAGTCACTGTCCCCCATTTTATGGATGTGGCAACTGAAGCCAGAAGCCAAGAGGGCTCCGGCAACAAACGTGCCCAGGGACACCGGGTGAGTGTGAGCAGGGCCACACATGGGGTTCCGGCATGGCCACATCTGGGGCCTGAGCCCTTCCCTGGCCCCTGCACACTGGGAGGTGTCAGTATGTGATTTGGCCTTGTGCCTCCTACCCGGTGCCTTCAGGTCAGGATTTCCCTTCTATCCTGTCAGCCTCTGAGGAACAGCCTGGCAGCTTTAACGTCTGCCCCAGACCAGGGAGTGACGCGGTTTGTCCTTGCTGCTCCCCACCTCCCTGCCTAGCTGGCCTCTCTTTCCAACCCTTCCCCCAGCCTCACTCAGGCCAGGGGCAGAGGTCCACCGCTCTTGGTACCCACTGGGGTATGTGTGTGCTTAATGGTGAGCCAAAGGCAAACATGGAGTGGGAGGGATCAGGACAGAGCGCCCTGCAATGACTGAGGGACTGTGGGTCCGGGGCATGGCTTCACGGTGCTCCGGAGAAACCTCTCCACCCCAGCCCCACCACAGCCACCAGGCCAAGGGTACAGGTTTGAGACCTCCTCCTGCCTGCCTCCCCCCAGCCCACAGGGCCGCCCCTTGCCCTGGGGGGCTCGGGTTTACTGAAGGCCTGTGCCCTGTGCTGTCCCCAGGCCCAGCCACCTCCTCTGCTCAGGCTCCTGCCCCCCTGAGACCAGGCAGCTTTTGGACATGATGTGTCTTAACCAATACAGATTTAATATTCTACAGTTCTGGGGGTCAGAAGTCTGAAACGGGTCTCACTGGGTGGAAATCGAGGTGTCAGCAGGTCTGGGTTCCTTCTGGAGGCTCTGAGAAAGAACCTGCTTCCTTGCCTTTCCCAGCTTCTAGAGGCCCCCGGAGATCCCCAGCTTGGGCGGTGAGGGCCTGCGGAACCCTCCCATTGAATCATTTCACTCCTGCCTTTGCCATCACACCCGCCCTGACTCTTCTGCCCTCCCCTTCCATATCAAAAGACCCTTGTGATTACTCTGGGCCCACGTGCATAACGGGTCATGTTCTGCCTCTTCGTAAGCTTAGCCAGTTAACAAATGATTCCCTCTGCAACCTTATTTCCCCTTTGCTGTTCACCAAACACATTCACCGTGCCGGGGGTAGGATGCGGGCACATTTGGGAGGCCCCTGGCTGCTTACATCCTGCCAGGAGCCATGGAGCCTGGAACGCCGTGTAGTGAGGGCAAAAGGGTCTGGGCTAGCAGGTGAGGAGGTCTGCCACTTAATGCTGGGTGATCCTAGGCAAGTAACTTCACCTCCCTGTGCTTCACTTGTGTCATTCATTTAACACCTATGCGTGGAATACCTACTATATGCTGGTCTGAGTGTGGGGGATAAAGTAAGGACTCTTCCTCTCATGGACATTATGTTCTAGTAGGAAGGAGATGGGAAAGAACCAAATCAACATACAAAAGGTCAGGAGGTGGGAATAATTGTTATGGAGGAAAGTTAGCAGGGAAAGGGAATGAGGACTGAAGGGTGGGGTAGGGTGCTATTTTAGGAAAAGTGGTTAAGAAAAGCCTCGAGGATGAGGTGACATTTGAGCAAAATGAAGTGAGTGGATCAAGGCCTGTGAATGTCTAGGGGAAGCATGTTCCGGGCAGGCAGAAACAGTAAGTGCAAAGGCCCTGAGGCAGGAGTGTGCCTGCAGTGCTTAAGGAGCATGAGGGCACCAGGATGGTAGAAGGAAGCAAGTTGTAGGTGAGGACTTTGGAGAGGCAATGGGGGCCGCAGTGAGAAGGGCCTGGTGAGCCATGGGAGGGAGCACTTTGGGTTTTATGCCAAACGAGATGGTCAAGTTGAAGGTAATAACTTTTGGGGAATTAATGTTGTGTAAAAATACCTTGCACCGGGTCTGACATATAACAGCAGCTTAATAAACTCGAATCCCTAATCTCCAGGGCAGAGACCATGTCTCCTCAGTGAGTCTGGCAGCCCGCTTGGGCTGGGCTGTGCCCAAGAGGATCCCCCATGGCAGGGCACCTTCAGACAGGCCCCCCTCCAGACCACAGCCCAGAGCCCAGCCATCTCCCGACAACCTCCAGCATCCGGCTCTGTTTGTGTTTGCGCAACATTTCCTCACAGCCCCCGTGGTTCTGTTAGTTTCCATTGCTCCTTTATTAATTGGCTTGTCTGTTCTTGGGATTATTTGATTTCTACTAATTGCATGATGACAGCAAGGTTTATCTTCGTTCTTTGCTTTCCTAGCAGAGAGGCAGATGCTGCTGAGTCGGCCAGGCTGACTGCTCAGGGCTGTCCAGTCTCCTTGGGGACAGCCTTTCCGCTTCCACCTGGGGCCTCAGGTTCCCTGCCCAGGGGACAGAGGTGGGAGGCCAGAGGCCAGGGCTGTGGGGCAGAGGGGCAGGGCCACCCTCTGTGTTTACAGCCCAGCACCTGGTGCCACAAATCCAGCTAAAGCCCTCGTTTGGTTTGCGGGCCGTGTATCCTGAGCCAGCTTGCCCGGGCCTGTCACTCACCTGTCACGCTGTCACTCACCCTCAGCAGCTGGAACGAAAAGCGAGAGCCATCAGTACCCCAGCTGAGACAACAGAAGCGTCCAGGGAACTTGCCTGGGGCCACGGAGCCAGCCTGTGGCAGGACCAAAGCCAGATCTGTGAGATGCTATAGGCAGACCCCTGCCTCTCCCTTCCCCTCCTCCCTGGGGGAGCCCTGCCTTGGGAGCGCTCAGACTAGCGGTAACAGGCAGACAAACCAACAGTGAACCCTGGAGGTAGAAGATGGCCCTGCCCCACAGCTGAGCGAAAGAAGCAAGTTAAAAAAAAAAACCTACAGTGTGTTCCCACTTCACCTAAATGAACACCACACACACACACACACACACACACACACACACACACACACACACAGAAAGATTCATTCCTTCAACAGATATTCACCAGAGCTTTGTGCGCTGTTTCTCATCTAGTTACTAGGGAATACAGGGTAGCAAAAAAAAAAGTAAGGCCCCACCCTCGTGGAACTTATATTCCAGAGAAAGAGATGGTCCACTGATGAGTAAATCAGCAGTTAGTAATTTTAAACAGTAATACATACTGTGAAAAAAAATAGGGAACATCGCTAGAGAAGATTTCTCCAAGAGGTAGCATTTTGGGCTCCTGGGTCGCTCAGTCGTTAAGCGTCTGCCTTCAGCTCAGGTCATGATCCCAGGGTCCTGGGATCGAGCCCCGCGTCGGGCTCCCTGCTCTCAGTGGGGAGCCTGCTTCTCCCTCTCCTTCTGCTCCCCCTGCTTGTGCTCTCTCACTCTGTCAAATAAATAAATAAAACTTTAAAAAAAAGAAAAAGAAGGTAGCATTTTGTGGAAACTTAAGTATGAGGAGCTGGTCATGTGACCATGAGGCCAAGATGGTTCTTGGCAGAAAGAACAGCCCGTGCAAAGGCCCTGAGGTAGGAAGGAGCTTATTGTGTTTGGAAGCCAGACAGAAGCCTGGTATGTGCGTGGTGGGGGCAGGGGAGGAGGGGAGGAGGGGAGGAGGGGAGGAAGGGAGGAAGGGAGGGTGAGGTCAGAGAGGAAGGCAGAGGCCAGTTCAGAAAATGTTTTGTCAGCTAAGGTCTGGAGTTTGGATTTTATATTAAGGGAAGGATTTTAAGCTATGTATAGAAAAAGGTCTGGAGGAACACTTGTCATGCTCTGAACAGTGGTTATCCCTGAGGAGAGAGGGTTGAGGGGGTAAAAGAGGAAAGGGTAGGGTATCAGAGACAGCAAGACTGATATCAAGTTATAGGGTGGGAGGCAAACTTGGGGCCACTCACAGCCTCAGAGGGACCCAGCACCAGGGAGGCAGGAAGCTTCAGCCAAAAGTCTGGGGTGGGGACAGGGCAGGGGGCAGGGGGACATGGTACCCAGACACCAGTGGGAGAGGCCACTGGACAAGGAGATGAGAAGTAGCTGGAAGCTGGGTCTAGCCCCCGGGGATTCTGCCAGCTGAGAGCAGACAAGGAACTGGTTTCCCCGGACCGAGCAGAAGGCCAGCTCCATACACTGGATGCTCATGGTGGAGAGAAGGAAGAATTAAGTGAAGAGGTGGTAGCCTCTGGATTCCAGGAACGGGATCTCCAGGAATCATTTCTACTCGCATTCATTTATTCAATGAGCGCATACTAAACACTTAGGTAGTGCCAGGTACGCCCTCGTCATTGGAGAGGGGAGACCTTCTTGGACCCTACAGCACAGTGATTATAGCAGTGTAGACGTGACCAGCCCTACCCCCTGCGGGAGGAAAGCGGAGGGAGGGGAGGGAATTCTGGGTACTCACAGCGTGCCAAGCAAGTGCTGGGCCTCTCACATTCGTGCCTCATTTAATCCTCAGGACAATTCTAGGCGGGAGGATTATCAACCGAGATTTATAGATGAGGTCCCTGAGGCTCAGAGAAGTTAAGGGGTTTGCTCAAAGTCACACAGCTCTTAAGTATGAGCCAGAATCGGAACCCAGATCTGTCAGAATCCAAATGCCCAGCTCTTTTGATACCACCGTGCTGGGAGCTGGAGGGCTCTTGTTTTCATGGGCTGGGCTGGGCAGGCATGAACCTATGGATGGCTGGGGGTTACTGGGTTTGGGAGCAGGCTCCTCAAGACTGCCAGTCCTGGGAGGAGGGAGCAGGCTATGGAATCTGATGGAAGGTGCCTCCTTCATCCACTGGGGATCTGGGCCCATGCCTTGCAAGGAGCACCCGGCAACTCTCTGAGCGGCCTCCTGCCCTTGAGGCTCTCTGTCTGGGAACACTCAGGACTTTCATTTCAGGTTCCGTCTGTCCCCTTCCCTTCCACTACATCTGGGCTTCCGAGGCACTCAAAAACTTCAGTGACCCTCCGTCCGCATATGACCTACAGAGTTACATGGGATCTGGAAACCTGCCGTTCAAAGCCCTGCCCGGCCTGGCCCCCAACACCTCAGACTCCTCTCTAACACCTGCCACCTCCCCAGCACATGTGCTCCATCCTGTAGCAAGCCAGGGGTCCCAGCCCAGGGGTCGCTGGTGGCCAGGAACATAAACCCACTGGTACTAACTCAAGGGAGTTTAATGGAAGCAGAACAGGACACCTCGTGTGGGTCTCCAGGGTCCGTATCCGCTTCCCTCTGCTCTCTGCTATCCTCTCCTGCTCCTTATTGCACACCAGCTTTCTCTGCTTACTCAGGGCCCCATAACCTGGGCCGGCAGGCGGCTTTACCTGGTCTGCCCCCAATCCCTGCTCCCATGATGAGCTTCCTGTCAGCTCACCTCCTCACCATCCATCTGACTAGTTCTGAGTCCAAATTCCCAATTCCCAGGAGTGGGGCTCTCTGACTGGCTCAGCATACCGTGATCCAATCAGCTGTGCCAACAAGAGCCAGAGTTCCCTAGACATGAGTGTCCTGTCAGAGGGTCATGGGTCTCTAAAATGAGCAATAGGCCTAGAAGCAATGGTTGACATTGGGCCACTTCCTGTTCCTCCAACAGACCTATACTTGTCCGCCTCCAAGCCTTGACTCATGCCATCCCTCCACCTGGAACACCCTACCCACAAATCTTTGTCCTTCATGGTCCACACCAGGTTATCTGATTGTTCCAGTCCTCCAGTTGGTTAACAACACTTGTCCCCCAAACACTTGAGATGGCCCCATACCCCACCTCTTACACCATGGCCAAAGACGCACTCCTGGCCTGTCCCGGCTCTCCCCACACAGCCTGATTCGGTCCTGCCTGGCCCCAAATTGCACTGGGCACATCCTTCGTGCCCTCACCTTGACCCCAGCGGCCAGCATTGATGTTCGAGCAAATTCTATAGGGGGAAGCAAATGCAAATTCTGATGACCCAATCAGGCCTGTGAGCCTACCTCACTGGCAAAAACCATTTGCCAGGATTTCCTCAGCAAAATTGACTCCTTCTCTAGATTGAGAAAATTTCTCACCAGCCTGGCCCAGCCTCTGAGCTACCCCCACCCTCAGACCAGCCATATTTGGCCAGATTCCTCCAGCTGTCCCCCCCGCCCCCAATCTTCCCCAGTTTCCCACTCTGGGGCCTACCTCCTCCCCTTCTAATACCTAATCTGGAACTCCCCCACCCTCTCCCCACACCTGCCAAACTTTTTAAATCAGAGATTACAGATTCCAAAAGCTCAGATGCTGAAGATAATAACCCTGCCCCCCCCACCCCTTTTGCCCACAGAGCGGGTCACACTTGGACTTTCCATTCTAAGCCCCATTAATTTTTTCCCTCTCTCTTCTTTTTTAAACACAGGGTAATTTAAACCCTCTTTTCACAGATGAGAGGCTTTCAACTTTGGCACTAGAACTTGGGTTTGATTTATTTTTTGATCCTCAGAATAGATTTTTTTTTTCCCAGCCTGAGGGACCCCCTGATCCTCTGGGCCAAGCTGGAGCATTTATAGAAATGATTGCGTGGAACCAGGGAGGAGAGGTGACCCGACCAAGGCCACACAGCACAGGTAGGGTGAGAACCCACGTTTCCTGAGGCCCCTTGTGTGGATTTCTCTCTCCTCCCTCTGCTACACATGGTCATTTTTTATAACTTGCAGAAACCATGCACTTAAAGAGAAAAGCAGGAGGTCACTGAACCAGCAAGCGGCACCTGAGAGAAGGCAGTAGCCGCACAGAGAGTAGCACGATAATGAGGACAGTCCCTGGGTGACCCGTAATGCTAGAACCATAGCCACCTCCAGAGCCCTCTGGGCCCCAAGCAGGGCCTTGGGCACTGAGAAATAGTGGCTCTCATGCCTCTGCCTCCCTGACCCCCCCAAGTGAGGCTGGGTCCCCAGGATCTACCCTTGTTCTGGCTGCTGCCGAGGTTCACTGAGGGCTTGCTACGTGCCAGGCACGATCGTCATATCCAGCCCTCCCACAGCGGCACCATTCCACTCTGCCCACTCTACTGATAAGGAAGCTGAGGCTCAGAGGAGCTGAGCAACTTGTTCAAGATCACACAGCAGGCATATGGTAGATCTAGAACTGCAAGCTGTCTGGCCTCAGAGCCCACGCTCTTCCCAAGACTACCCTCGGATTCAATTTTTGGAAATCCCACAAGCTGGGAAGAAGCCAGGTGGAGAGGGTCAGAGTAGGGCTGGGAATCATCTCATCCACTAAAAAACAATGCTGTCTGGTAATGTATGGGGATTAACATAACAATAAAAAAATTAAAAAACAAAAAACAAAAACAATGCTGTCTGTCAGGAGTGCTAGGTCTGAGCAAAGCAACAGACAGCTGACCTTGCTTCCAGCCAGGGTGGACCCCAGCCCGCAGCACCCACAGATCAGATGGTCGCCTGGGATCTGGCCTTTCTTCTCTCCCTTCAGAGGCTCGCCCTGCCTGTGTGGACAGCCGAGCCGCCCCAAGGCCCGGGCACCTGGACACCCCCAGAACAGGTGTGTAGACTAGATGGAAACTCACACACTGCACCAGGAACACGGAAGGACTCACCCCCATCCCAGAAAGTTCTGGATGGTTGGTGGAGGAAGGGGAGGAGGAGGAGGAAGAAGGGGAGGAGGAGGAGGAGGCTCTTGGTGGAGAACATCGAAGCTGCTCTCCTTCGGGGCTTGGGTCTTAGGAGAATTCTCCCAGGGGTTGGAGCTCAGCCAGAGGAAAAGCCCACAGTCCTGTGCTGGCCACCAGAGACCTGTATGACCCGGGCCCTGTGACCTCACTGACCTCACGTCCTACTTCCGTCTTCGCTGCTCACCCCTCCCCGGTTGCATGGGCCACCTCCCCATTCCTCAGACACCACAGGCTCAGTCCTGCCTCTGGGCCTTCGCAATTGTGGTTCCCTCTGCCCGCACGTCCTTCAGACATCACATGGTTGGCTCACTTTCTTCTGGTCTTGACTCAAATATCCCCCCACCCCCAGCGACACCAGCTAGAATTGCAAGTCAACCCCACCATGGCCTAACTCCTTTCTTTGCCTTTTCTCCTTAATACCTCCGGCCATCTAGTATAATACATTTTGTCCTAATGTATGTATGTGTTTGTCTGTCCCACACACACTCTGGGAGGGCAGGGATTTTGTCCCCGGAGCATCTCACTGTGCCTGGCACATGTGTGCATCATCCCTGGGTCTTTCACCTTCTGAAGGTGGGAGCCAGGCCCACCTGGGCCACAGTCTGGGTTGGTGTTCGGAAGCGACGAGAAGATATCACATCCGGGCACCTGTAAAACCACCCAACTGCGAACAAGTGTGTGAGTGAGGGTAGCGGGAGTCAGGCCGGGCCAGGCAGGAAATTTCCGCTGGGTGGTCCCAATTATCGTGGTCATTACGGCTGCCCATTTCTCCCCACTGCAGCATATGCTTCTATTCGATCAGGAGGGTCCAGACCAGCCACGGAAGGTGTGAGTGGGAGGGAGGAAGGGAGGGAGGGAAAGGAGAGGGGAAAATTTAGAAAAAGATATTCAGAGTCAACAGGCAGCCAGAGACTGCCGGGAAAGCAGAGGGGGAGAACGGGAGAGCTCGAGTTGCCTAGAATATCTCGCAGTTGCTGGAAGGCGGCGGCCCCTCATGCTGTTGGAATTCTGGCTGCACGACCACACGTGTGGCTGGGCCCGCACGGGTCCCTCTCCCGCCACGGCGCGGCCTCTTGCAAGGGGGGCGAGTGCCGCTCTCGCTTTGCCCTCCCGCTCGCCTCACTGGTGCCCCACGGGCAGCGCTGCCCGGCCCACCTCTGAGGAACTGACTCGGTTGGGCCGGGGCGGGGGCAGCGGTGGGTTCCTCCTGTTCTGCCCCTTAGCGACGGCTCACCACCCTCTGGAGACCTCGTTCGGGCGCCCAGGAAATAAAGGGCTGCAGCACGTGGTCTCTCTGGGTGTCAACAGCTCTAATGTTTCGTGGCTTTAAGAGGGTTTTGTTCCAAATTCCATGACCTATGCCCGGAGGGAGGCGGCTGCTCCCCTTCCCTGGAGGGAAACTGAGTAAGCACCAAAAGAGACGCGTGTGTCCCGCCCTGCTGCCCACGCCCTCTTTCTCCTGGTGGCATATGCCAGCTCTTGGAATCCCACCCTTCGCTTTAGTGGGGTCGCTGTCCACTCCATTCCACGGGGCCTCGCTCAGGCCCAGGGCACCCCACCACCTCTGCAGTCTCGCCCCCTTCTCTCCGCTGTCACACCTCCGCCAGAGAGACCATATCACCGCGTGGCTCTGATTGCCACCCCCCTGCAGATCCTTCGATGGCTCCCCGCTGCCTACGGGATCGGGCACAGACCCTCCCAGAGCAGTCAAGGCCCCCCACGATTTAGCACCACCTTCCCTTTCCCAGTTCGGCTCCCCATCTCGTCCTCTGTTCTCCAGACCCTGTGCTTTCCCATCTCCGTGCCTTTGCTCACGCTAGGGCCCCCTCCTTGAGTGCCCGCCCATGCCAGTCATAACGATTCACTCATCCTCCAGGGACTCCGCCAAAGGCCATCCTCCCTCTCTCCATTAGACCTTCCCTGACTCTCCAAACGGTTGGAACATTTGACCCAGGCCTGCCCTCTGCCCATTGCCTGCAGTCGTTATGGACATCACAGAGGAGCATGACGGGGACTATTTCTGACTGACTTTTGCAGGCTCCGTGCATCAGCCAGGGACCTGCGCCCTCTGGGTGCTCCACACACTTGGTAGAATGAAGTCCCCATCAACGCCCGAGTGCATGTCCTGTTCCAGTCACTGCTCCGGCTCATTCGCACACTGACCGACTTCACCCCACGATGATCCTGTGAGGCAGGCGCTGTTACCACCCCTGTCTTCCAGATGAGAACACTGAGGCTCAGGGGACCGCCTGAGGCCACAGAGCTGGTGGCAAAGCTGGGATGAGAGCCCGGAGGGTCCGGCAGCCTAGCCCACATTCTTAGCAGCTGTACCTACTGCGGGCCCTCCCCAAGCCCCTGGCCTGACCACCCCTGTCTCCTGTACCCTCCCAGCCCTGCCCCTCCTCCATCAGGAGCACAGGGAACCCAGTCTTGTCCAGGGTTGGGCAGGGCAGGGCTGGTTTCTTGGAGTCACTCCTGTAATAGGCAGGGGATGAGAGAGCAGTTTGGATTATTGACTCTGAGCCTAGAACAGAACGAGAGCAGAAGGGCTGCACAAAGCAAGAAAATGAAAGGATGCCTCACGAGGGAATGAGTGAGAGTGAAGGTGAGTGGGGGCTGGGTCCAAGTGCTGGAGGGGTGAAGGAGGGCAGATGGGGCGGGTCCCCTCTATCTCCCCCTCAAATAACCCCAGCGGCACCAGCCACACAGCCAGCCACAGTATAAGTAGAAACCTCCCCAAAGCACCCAAAAGGAATGTGCCAGCAAGAGCAACTGCCTTCTCCCTTTTATTAAATTCCTCACAGGGGCTGTGGGATCCCAAGCCAATAAGACGGGGTTCTAAGAAAGAGCAATTAAGGCCCCCAAGGCTGTATTTACCTGACATCCAACATCTGGATGTAAAGTGAAAAATCATCATTGTCAAGGTGGTTTATTCCCCCCTCCCCGCCCCCCCATACAAAGCTCTAGGTATTTAGAAACATCTGAGTGATGGACTGGCTGGTTATGCTTTTCGTCCAGATGTTCAGCATTCCCTAGGTTCAGGCTGACAGTGGTTTGCTGTAGAGACAGGTTGGAGTTGAGGAGGCCAGGGGACGGTGAGGGAGAAGCAGTGGCAGTCCTGCCCTGTGGAACCTTCTGCCCCTTGGCTCATTCTGTCTTCACTACCTGCCCTCTCGGCTGGGAAAATTTGTTCTCCCAGCCCCCGCACACAGCCTCCAGGTTGCACGGAGCTAAGAGACATTGACGTTTATACAACATCTTCCGCTGGGAATCAGCCGGCCCAGCACACACTTAGCTGGGGTCTTATGCTCCTGGATTATGCAGGCAGCGACTTTGATTCAATCTGGCAACCAGATTTATGAATCAGTCGATATTTATTGCAGGGAACAATCCATCTTCATGTCTGGTCTGTGCACACAGAGCCCCACTCAGGGCACACCCGAGGTCTTGGTGCTAAATGTTGGAGCGGTCTCAGTGAACACATCTGAGGGAGGGGGCAACAGAGAGGGGTCTGACACCAACCAGAAAGGAGACAGGACATAATGTGGGCAAGTGTGACTGGGTAGGGGTGGCGGTGGTAGCTACCATATCCATCCCATGTTTGTCCCTGGCTGCCCTTCTCAACCCCTCCCAATCCCCCACACCACCTAACAAAAGTCAACTAATTGTTGCATTATTTGAAGTCAAACAGGATGTAAAAATTGTGATATAATGCATTCCAAAGTAAACTGAAAGTGTGTGCGTGTGTTCTAGTTATCTACTCTTGTGTTCCCTCCCCTGCCCACTGGCCCAGTTATTAAAGAAAATAACAGCCTGAACTCCCAAGCTCAGTCTTGTGATGGACCAATCATAGAGCTGAGGGTGTAACTCTGCTGATGAATGGCCAGGGGAAAGGCTACTCAGGATTCTCTCATTTGCATGCCTGCACTGATTGGCTAAACCACTGCCCCCTGTGGTGGAGGGCAAGCTCCCAGTTAAGGCAGAGGGAATCCAGATATGAATCCACCCAAAAGCATTTGGCTTATTTTGAGGTCCAGGAAGGATGGTCTGTTACCGTTCTGAGCTTCTTAGCCTCATTGGAAGAATAGGAGTAAGGGGCAGAATTTAAGATGCGTGGGAAGGAAGGAAAGAGGAGAGTCTCCCAAAATCACCTTCTGCTGCGCCTTTCTCAGCCCTAACTCTGCCTCCTGCCCCAAACACTCATTCCTTTGTCCCTGTCTGCCCCCTTGGGGAACTATGGCCCGCAGCCCACCCCCCTCAAGCCCTTCCCCACGTGTAGCTTCTTGCAAGAAATACAAGGCACTGGGGGCATTGAGAAGGGAAACAGGAATGTTTGGAGGAGCTTCATAGCTCCCCCCAAATTACAGAACAGAGTCTCTACAGCAGGAAGGTGAGAGATGCCGTGTCCCTTCTGCATTTCTCCAGCCTCCACACCGGGGATCACGGAGGCTGCTGAAGCAGCTGTGGAGGAGCTGGGAGGGACGGGCTGGGTTGGGGACTCAGGACCTGACACCATCTGCACCCATTCACAAGGCCTGGGCCTGAGGTCAGGCAGGGGGCTGCTTTCTTGCCTTACAGAGACCGGAGGTCCCTGGGAGGCCGGGGCAGGCAGCAGGGCAGGCAAAAGAGGCAGCTGGGAAACTTACTCCGCCGATGGTACAGACAAGAAATGGGCTGGGCCAGCCCACCAGATGGGAGGAAAATGGGAAGCACCCAGAGGAGATAGAAGACAACTGCCCCCACCCCAGGGCCAGGGCACTCTTAACTAGCTCTCACTCAACCTCTGGTCAGTTACTTCACCCCCGAGACTCCTAGAAGATGAAGAATCACCTCTTCTCAGACGTCCCCCTAGAGCTAGTCAAACAAGACATCACTGGCGAAGGGCTGGAAGAATCTTTGTGGCTCCAAAGGACAGAATCACAACCCATGGGTAAACAGACAGGCATTCGGGCTTCCACTCAGTATGTGGAAGAAGCTTTCTCTATTCACAGTGGCCAGTAATGGAGGCAGTTAAGATAGTGATCAAGCTAAATTCAAGCATTCAAGCAGTTTGGATGACCGTCTGTTGTAGAGTATAATTTCTGGACACTTGCATGCACTGGATGAGAATTTTGGCATAATTTGTTGGCTGCCTCCAACTCTTTATGATTCTATGATTCATTCATTTAGCAAATGTTTATTGGTTACCCACTAGCCCCAGCTTTGTCCCTAACATGCTGTGTGACTACCACTTTCGTCTCTCAAGCCAGTGTCTATACATAAAGTGAGGGTGTTGGGCCAGTGGACCTCTAAGGGCTCTTCCAGTTCTGACAGGCTCTCTTGTTCTAAATGGAATCACAAGGAACTACGAAAGCCCACCCTCCTCCCCTGAGGCTCCTTTCTCCCACTTCTTCCTGCATGACCCATAACTTAGCAGAGTTGGGACAGAATGAACTTCTCCTGGCCTGGGATGCTGTGTGAAACAGATGGTCCTGTTGCCATGGAGACCAGGGAGCTACGTGTCCTGGGGGGCTAGGATTGGGTGGGGGCTAAGTCAGGCCAGGGTGATTTACTCCTGTAACAGCCCAGCCTGGAGTCTACGCGAATGTTAAACAGGAGTGGCTCCAGGCAATCGCTCAGGCAGACAGATCAGAAACCACTTAAGATGAAAGACCCAGGAACATCTCTTCCCAGGGATGCCTGCTACATCCTGGTTCCCCACCCCCACTGCACAACTTTAGGCCAGTCAGCCCCTCTCTGGCCCAGGAAATTTGACTCCATCTTCCCACAGGCAAAGCTGGAGGAACACACAGTCTGTCCTGAAGGATGGGGATAGAGGCAGTTCTGGAAGGGACTCTCTGGGGACTTAGGGAGACTGACTTCTTGGGCTCATTGGAAAAAAGAGTCCTCTGGCAATCAGCCCTGTGCAACGACGGCTGGGCTGCCCCAGGAGGGAGTGAACTCCCCACCCCTGGAAACATTCAAACCGGGCCGGGAAGATCCTCTGTCAGAGATTAACAGAACAACTTCCACCTCAAGTAGGAGATTCTAAAGGCGGCTCTTCTAATTCTGAGATCTTGTGATAGCAGAGGCAGTGGGATGGGACAGTTACGAGCAAGCACTTTGGAGTTCAGACAGACAGACCTGGGCTCAGGTCCCAGCTCTGCAACTTATTTACGGTGTGACCTTGAGCAAGTTAACTTTCTCTGAGTATCTATTTCCTCACCTGTGAAATGTGAGTCATAATACCGGCTTCATAGGATTTTTTTTGGGAAAGGATTAAAGTGAAACAAGGCATCTAAAGTGCTTAGAATAATATGTTGCACATACTAAGTACCCAATAAGTGGCGGTTATCATTATTAGTCTGTAATGAGTAAACCTACCCAGGAACAGGAGCTCCCCAGCTGTTTGGATTGGACTCAGCCAAGATGCCTGGCTCCTGATCTGCCATTCACTGTGTGATCGTGGGCAGATTTCTCTCTCTCTCTCTCTCTCTTTTTTTTTTTTTTTTTTGAGTATAATTGACACACAATGTTACATTAGTTTCAAGTATATGACATAGTGATTCAACATCTCTATACATTATGCTCTGCCCACCACACGTGTAGTTACCATCTGACAAATTTCTTAAAAGAAAAAAAAAATCTCTCTGTGCCTCTGTTTCCTCATCTGTAAAATGAGGCTAATAATAGTTCTTACCTCAAGGGATTATTGTGAAGATTGAATTTATAATCTGTGTAAAAGGTTTAGAATAGAACCTAGCACAGAAAAAGTGTCCAGGACCTGTGTGCTCACGTCATCATCCCGGGATCCCTAGAGCTTCAGCTTTAGGTCACCTTCTCAATGACTGATTCTTGTTAGGGCCTATTTAAAGATCAAAGTGGGGTTTTTTGTTTGGGATTTTGTGTGTTTTTTTGTTGGGAGGGTGAGAACATCTAAATTCTACTATTAACAAATTTCAGTTATACACCACAGTGTTATCAATTATAGTCATATGTTATACATTAGATCCTCAGACCTTATTGATCTTATACCTGAAAGTTTGACCCTTTTACCAACCTCTTCCTATTTCCCCCACTCCTCAGTCCCTGCCAACCACCTTTTTACTCTATTTCTATGGGCTCGACTCTTTTTTTTAGATTCCACATATGAGTGATAGTAAAGAGTATTTGTCTTTCTCTGTTTGGTTTATTTCACTTAGCATAATGCCCTATGTGAGGTGATGGATGTGTTACTTAACTTGATGGGGGGATCCCTTCACAACGTATATGCATATCAAATCATCACACATACACTTTAAATATCTTATAATTTTATTTGTCAATTATACATCCATAAAGCTGGGGGGTGGGGAAAGACAAGACATAATAAACGCAGGCTAGGATGCAGAGGAAATGGAACCTCTGTACACTCTTGGTGGGAATGCAAATAGGTGCAGCCACTACGGAAAACAGGGTGGAGGGTCCTCACAAAATTAAGACTACCCGATGATCTAGCAATCCCACTTCTGGGTACATAGCCAAAGGAAATGAAATCAGAATTTTGAAGAAATATCTGTACTCCCGTGGTCACTGCAGCATTATTCACAGTAAGCCAAGACATGGAAACAACCTAAGTGTCTACCTATGGGTGAGTGCATAAGGAAGATGTGGTATATATATACCACGGAATATTACTCGGCCTTAAAAAAGAATGAGATCCTGTCATTTGTGGCAACATGGATAGAATTTGAGGACATTATCCTAAGTTAAATAAGTCAGACAGAGAAAGACAAATACTGTATGCTATCACTTACATGTGAAATTTTAAAAAGCCAATCCTGTAGAAACAGATTGTAGCTTGATGTTTGACATAGTGAGTATGTCATGTTGATACCAGCGGCTGGGAGGTGGGGAAATGGGGAGATGTCAGTCAATGGGCACAAACTTCCAGTAACAAGGAGAATAAGCTTGAGACCTAATGTACAGCATGGTGACGACTATCTCATAGACTTGAAAGTTGCAGAAAGAGTAGATCTTAAATGTTCTCGCCATAAAAAGAAAATGGTAATTATGTGAGGTGATGGAGGTCTTTACTAACCCTCCCATAGTGATCACTTTGCAATATATAAATGTATCAGACCATCACGTTATACACCTTAAACTTGCACAATATTATATGTCAATTAAATCTCAGTAAAGCTGGCGGGGGGTGGGAATAAAGATCAAGTGAGCAAATGAGCCAGCTCTGAGGTGAACAGGAAACCCTCAACGACAAGAAGCATTTGTGAGAACCTGCCCTATGCTGGCTGATAGAAGGCAGAGCACCTGCCCTTGCAGGGCTCATGCGGAGTTTAGGCAACCAGCACCTTCAGGAAGAAACGATCAAAGGGTCATGATATCCCGATTGTATAACCAGTCAGGCTTCCTGGAAGAGGAGAGAGTTGCATGAGGCATGAAGGAGGGGTGGAAATTTGGCAAGTGTCCAGAAATGGGGGTGGGGGCTGGGGAGGAAGCATTCTGGAAAGGGGATCAGTGAGAGCCAAGACCCAGGGTAGCAGCACATGGCCTTTCTGGAAGATAGTGAAGAACACACAAGGATAGGCCCCAGGGTTTCTCTACAGGGCATTTTTTTTGTGAAGTCTCAACCAACAGCGGTAATGCTATGGGCTAGAAATGCCTGGGGGCACTCACCTGGGCCTGGGTGAGTTTCCCACAGACATTTCCCCTTTCCAAACCAACGTCATGACTAGATCAGCCCTTGTGGTTCTCGTTATGATTGCAAGACACGCTTCAGCAACAACCATCAGGAAACTTAAAAAAGAGAGAGAGAGGATTATTACTTATAAGGCCTCGAAATTACACAGCACACCTGGGGCCAAACAGTGAGGTCACAGGTGGAGAGAGAGCCCATCTGGACCGGGGTTCTGTTTTTATTGGGGTCAGGGTTGGAGGCTGAGGGTTTCTCAGGCTCACTCTTTATTGGTGAATTTAAAATATATAGGTGGGAATTGAAAGCACAGAGAAGAGAAAAGACTAGTGGCCCCAATGGTCACTTATCAAAATCAGCCATGATCTCTAAAACAAAGAAGCCTCAGTTGGAGGAGGCGGCCTGGCTCTTTATCCAGCCTGTGGCCAGCTAAGTGTTTATTCCAGATGGTGAGATCGCGGTCTTTGATGTGGATGCCTTGGTAATCAAAGCATAAGCCAGCCCTTGCATTACAAAAAAGTAAAAAGAAAAAATTGTCCGGGCTTCCACTATAGGCATCTTTGCCTGGAGGTGGGGAGAGAAGAGAATTAGGAAACAAGGTTCAAGCAACAAGTTCAAGCTTGCCAGGGAAGGCAGAGATCTGGGTCCACTTCCTCCTAGTACTTGAGTGACCTTGAGTAAGTTATGGTTCTAAGCCTCAGTTTTCTTATCCTTACCAGGACGCTAATACATGCCCCTAAAAAGTAACACTAAGCTAACATTTATGCAGCACCTGGAAAGCAACGGTACTCAAGGGAGCTATGGTTTGTCCTGTGAGTGATGAAGAGTAAGGGAAGCTTTTCCCTGATATACATTTTTTTAATTCCAATATAGTTAACATACAGTGTTATATTAGTTTCAGGTGTACAGTATAGTGATTCAGTACTTCCATACATTACTCAGCGCTCATCACAATAAGTGCACTCTTAATCCCCTTCATGTATTTCACCCATCCCCCCACACACCTCCCCTCTAGTGACCATCAGTTTGTTCTCTGTAGTTGAGAGTCTGTTTCTTGGTTTGTCTCCTTTTTCCTTTGTTCGTTTATTTTGTTTCTTAAATTCCACATAAGAGTGAAATCATATGGTATTTGTCTTTCTCTGACTGACTTATTTTACTTAACATTATATCCTCTAGATCCATTCATGTTGCAAATCATAAGATTTCATTCTTTTTTACATTGTGTGTGTGTGTGTCCTTATCCATTCATCTATCAGTGGACATTTGTGCTGCTTCCATATCTTGGCTATTGTAAATAATGATGCAATAAACCTAGGGGTGCATATATCTTTTCAAAGTAGTGTTTTCATATTCCATGGGTAAATACCCAGTAGTGGAATTACTGGATCATATGGTAATACTATTTTTAATTTTTTGAGGAATCTCCATATTGTTTTCCACAGTGGTTACACCAGTTTGCATTCCCACCAACAGTGCATGAGGGTTCCTTTTTCTCCACATCCTTGCCAACATTTGTTGTTTCTTGTGTTTTTTATTTTAGCCATTCTGACAGATGTGAGGTGATATCTCATTTTGGCTTTGAGTTGAGTTTCCATGATGATGAGTGATGTTGAGCATCTTTTCATGTGTTTGTTGACCATCTGTCTTCTTTGGAGAAATGTCTGTTCATATCTTCTGCCCATTTTTAATTGGATTATTTGGGGGTTTTTACAATTTGAGTTGTATTGATATATTTGGATACTAACACTTTATCAGATATGTCATTTGCAAATATCTTCACCCATTTAGTAGGTTGTTTTTGTTTTGTTGACTGTTCCCTTGGCTGTGCAGAAGCTTTTTATTTTGATGTAGTCCCATTTTTCACGATATGTTTTAAGGAAATTAATCATTGCATGGTAGGAAGGATGGATTAGAGTGGGGCAAAGGGAAAGTCCAAGAGCTAGATTTTGAGGTAATGGTTCATGAGTAATGTAATGCTGCTTCAAAATTTAGTGGAGACAACAGAGACTGATAGGAAGCAAAAGAAAAGGACTCAGCAGAGCAGAAGTTGGCAAATAATGAAGAGCAAGGACTCACCAGTGACATCACACTTTTAAGAAAGGGAGGGGGAGTAAGAGAATAGGAGAAGAAAGGACTGATGGGGAAAGGGTGTGTGGTTCCACATTGGAAACCCTGATCTTCACAAAATGCGAATGTTCTATATTCAGTCAACAAACATATGTTGAGCCTACAGTGTGTCAGGCCCTAAGAATATAAATATAAATAGACATGGTTCCTGCCCCAGGGACTTTACGGTATCAGTGGAGGAAGCAAAGACATCAACAAGTGCATGCAATGAAGTATAACAGATGCTTTTATCCACAGTAGCAGTCCAAGTAGACCGCAGAACAAGGAAATGATTGATTTCACCAGACTTCAAGGAGGAAGTTACTCAAGAACTGTGTAAATGTTCTCCAGGAAGACTGTGGGGGAAAACATACTCCATATGGAGGGAAAGCCTGAGGAAAATACCAGGGAGTGAAACATAACATGTTCTAGACTTATAAGTCACTCTGATACTTGGGACTATCAGATCCAGAGCTGAGGCTGGAGATGCCTAAAGACAGCATGGCCTAGATAGCAGTGTGGGCCATAATATGGAAAGAGGGAAGGATCAAGAAAAATGTTGTGTTGGGAATATTGGAACCCTAATGGGAGTTCAGGACATGTGTTTCCTGTCAGAGGAGCATTCAAACAGGAAGAATCAATGACAATTCTTCTTTTAAGGTCGGAGGGAAGGAAGAAAGAAGATAAAGGCGTGTTGAAGTAGAGAGTGGAGAACTGAGTGGCCCAGGAGGTCCACCCTTGACTTTTCCAGAAAAGTCAGAGACAAGAGCATCAGTTAAAACAAAAAAGTAGGGAGTAGGGGAGGGTCCATAGGTTGATGAAGGAAAAAAAGAACACAATTACTAATATCAGGGACTTAAGAGGGACTACTGAAAGAGGGACTGTTACTACATTTCCCACAGACGTTAGAAGGGTAATAACATTATAAACAACTTTAGACAAACTGGACATATTCCTTGAAAAATGTAAGTTAATAAAACTGACACAAGATTAGATGGAAAAATCTAAATAGCTTTTTATCTATTAAAGTTAATTTGTTATCAAAAACCTCCCCACAAGCAAAACTCCATAACTGGATGGTTTCACTATGAATTTGATCCAACATTTTAGAAAGAAATAATATTAATCCTATACAAACTCAGAAAATAGAGGAACGTGAACATTCCCAACTTGTTTCATGGTGCTAGATTAACCCTGATACTAAAACCTGACAAAAGCATTACAAAAAGAAAAAAAAAAAAGACAAACCAATATCCTTCATGAACATAGATCCTTAACAGATTATTAGCAAATAAAACCAGTAATACACAAAAATATACATCATGACCAAGTAGGTTTATCCTAGGAATGCAAGATTGTTTGAACACTCCAACTCATTAATGTGATTCACTACATTAACAGCATAAAGAAGAAAAACCGTGACTGTTTTTATAAAACCCAACACCTGTTCATCATTTTTTTTAAATCTGAGCAAATTAGGAAGAGAAGGAATTTCTTCAACCTGATAAAGTACATCTATGACAAAGCAAGTGTGTCCACTCTCACTACATTTACTTAATATTTCGTTGGAGGCTTTGGCCAAGGCAATAAGGCAAGATAAAGAAGTAAAAGGCACAGAGATCAGAAAGGAAGAACTAAAATTTTATGCACAGGTGATGTGATTTTTTTATGTAGAAAATCCCTACAAATAGCAACTAGAACAAATACATGAATTTAGCAAAGTCACAAGATAAAGGGCACCTGGGTGGCTCAGTAGGTTAAGTGGCTACTTTCGGCTCAGGTCATGATCCCAGGGTCCTGGATTCAAGCCCCACATTGGGCTCCATGCTTAATGGGGAGCCTGCTTCTCCCGCTCCCTCTGCCCCTCCCCCTGCTTGTGCTCTCTCTCTAACTCTCTCTCTCAAATAAATAAATAAAATCTAAAAAAAAAAAAACCACAAGGTAAAAGAGCAATACTTACAGATCAATTATATTCCCATATACTAGCAGCAAATCATTGGATAAAGACATTTTTAAAAATTTTCATTTACAGTAAGGCAAAAAAAACATTAAAAAATACTTAGGAATAGATTTAACAAAAGATGTACAAGAACTACACACTGAAAACTGCTTAAAAAATACTGAGATAAGTTAAGGAAGCCTTAAATAAATGTTTCTTCTGGGAAGACTCAATACTGTTTAAACATCAATTCTCTCCAATTTGATCTACAAGTGCAACACAATCCCAATCCCATTTTCTAGCAGGCTTTATTTGTAAAACTTGATAGACTTATTCTAAAATTTATATGGAAATGTGAAGGACCTAGAATATTGAAGGCAATCTTGATAAAGAGAAACAAAGTTAGAGGACTTAACACTACCTAACTTCAAGGCTTGCTATAAAGCTAGTAAACAATCTTCAAGACAGGATGGTAGTGTAAAGAGATATGTATAGTTCAATGGAACACAATAGAGAGTCCAGAAATAGACCCACATGTATATGGTCATTTGATTTTCAATGAGGAACCAAAACGATCCTATGGATAAAGCAGTCTTTTCAACAGGTGTGGCTGGCACAACTCTCTATTAATATGGAGAAACATGAACACTGATCCCTATCTCACAAAATACACAAAACTTAATTTGAGATGAATGATAGATTTCAATGTAAAAGCTAAAACTATATAACTTCTAGAATAAAACATAGGACAGTATCTTCATGACCTGCAGATGGGCAGAATTTTCTTCGGCAGGAGGCAAAAAATAATAATTACCAAGGAAAAAATCGTAATTTAGATTTTATAAAAATTAAAAATTTCTGCTCATCAAAAACCTAGTTAAGAAAATGATGGTGTGCAGTGGCGGCACACAGTGGCCTCCTCAGTAGTGAATGCAGCCTGTTGCTCCTAGGGGTTGTCCTAAGGGACCTTGGAGACCACACTTTCCAGTGAACATGCATGTCCGACCTCATGCTGTCCCCAGTCTAGGCTCCAGACTAGGTGCCTTTGGGAAGCTCCAGGGCATAGTGACCATGGTTCACCCATCCACACCAAGTTGCAGAACAAGGAGCATGTGATTGAAGCCCTTCACAGAGCCAAGTTCAAGTTCCCAGGTGGCCAGGTGACCCACATCTCCAAGAAGTGGGGGTTTTACCAAGTTTAATACGGATGAATTTGAAGACAGGGCAGCTGAAAAGCAGTTTATCCTGGATGGCTGTAGGGTCAAATACATCCCCAATTGTGACCCCCTTGGACAAATGGTGAGCCCTGCACTCCTGAGAGCTTCTGCGTCGCCCCCTCCTTACTCACACCCACCAATAAATCCCTACTTCCTATCCAAGAAAGAAAATGCATAACAAGTCACAGACTGGGAGGAAATATTTGCAAAACATGTCCATTAAAGGAATTATATCAAGTATAAATAAGGAATAAAAACACAAACAACCCGATAAAGAGAAGGGCAAAATATTTGAACAGACATTTCAAAATAAGATGGATGCACTAAATGTATGCCTACTCTATGACCCAGCATTTCCACTTCTAGGTATTTACCCAAAAGAAAAGAAAACATAATCCACAAAAATACTTTTACAAGAATATCCATGGAAGCTTCGTTCACAGTAGCCCCTAACTGGAAACAACACCACATAACAGGAAAAATGGATAAACAAATTATAACCACTACTCAATGATACAAAGGAACAGAGTATCAACACTTGCAGCAAAATGGATGAATCCCCAAAACATGATGTGTACATACTATTTGGTTCCATTTACATGAAATTCTAGAAAGATTTTTTTAAAAATGAAAACTGATTGCTTCTGCAAGATGAGAACAGTGATTGACTGGAAAGGGGCATGAACAGACTTCCTGTGTGATAGAAATGTTCCATATCTTGATAGGGATTTGGGTTACACATGTGTAAGCATTTGTCAAATCTTCTGGAAGAATATACTTATAATCTGTGTATTTTACCATATCACTGATATAAATTTAACACCCCCTGACACATTCACACACACAAAGAACCACTAGCAAATACTGAATTCTGCTTAATGATACACATGATGAAGTGTTTTGGAGTGACATATACTGATGGTCTGCATCTTTAAAATATACCAAAAATAAGATGTATTGAAGGGTAGCTATATGGATAGATATTTGAAGGCGATATAGCAAAATGTTCACATTTGTAGAATCTACATGCTGAGTACTCAATTGTGAGTACTCACACTTCTTTTCAGGTTTAAAATTTTATAATAAACCTTTGGGGGAAGGGGAGTCCAAAGAGGGAATGCGAAGCTGGTCAAGAATGGAAAAAACTAAGAATTGCCTTGGGGTGAGAGCAGGAAGGAGTGGTCAGGATTTCCTGGGTAAAATAGGGTTCAGCTAGGGTTCTACAGCCCTTGTGTGTCAGAAAGCCAGTCAGCATGAGTCCCAGCAGTTCTCTGTCAACAGTCCTGCCTAGCCAGCCTGATCACACCTATCCGATAGGACATCTGAAGGACAGCATGGTGCCATCACATTTTCCATCTCCCAATGAGAGTGTCCTCCCCATAAAACCGGAGGTTCCCAGGGCAGGGACTAGGTATCCCCTATCAGACTAAGTGCTTACTTTAAATAGGACCTAGGTCTTCCCCATCACACCAGGAGCTTCCTTAGGCTAGAAGTTGTCTTTTCCATCTGCTTGGGAACTCTCAGGACGGGGACTAACTCCACCATCAGAAGGCCTCCCTGGATGTAAATGCCATTTGATAGGGGCTTTTCAGAGGCCTGCCAATGGTTTCCTGTGTTTCCTCCATGATTTCCACTTGGACTGTGTAGGCTGAGTGCACTCAGCCGAAAGTGAGGGAGGAGTGATTGACAGTATCCAAGCAGGAATGCTCTAACTTCAATCATCCCAGAAGCCGACACTCACTTACATTTAGCCAGGGAAAAGCAACATTAATTCAGTGTAGTGATTGAGACTTTACACGCCCTAAAGTGAAGAAATTCTAACTTGAGGTTCCCCCAGCAACTGTAGCTGGGCAACGTCACCCCCAGGCATTGGCAGCAGGTCACAGCGCTCAACAGCTTATTGGGCAGGTGGGAGCACATCCGCCTTCACACACCTGGGCTCATAGGAACTGAGGGTGGGGTGTGCCCAGATATCCAGAGAAAGGGGGATGGTGCTAAGGCCCCCGGAAGAAGAACAGACAGCAAAAGAGAGAGAGGGAAGAGCTTCTCTTCTTTAGAGGACTCCATGAGACAACTGGTATATCTCCCCCATATCTCATTCTCTCTCCCCGCCCCTCTCTCTCTCCCCCACCCCTGCTGTCTCATGAATATACAGATGCACAGCTTAAAGTAGGATTCATGTTCTCAAGGGTAAGTTCCTTAGCAACTGATGACACATTTTCAAGGGGTTGCACGATTGGACACTAGACACCTGGCTGAGAAATGGAACAAACTTGGTTATTGTATGGGATACAAGATCTATTCATCTCCCATCCTTCAAGCCAGTTTCTCCCAGAGCCTCCCCCAACCTCTGACCCCTATAAGTTTGATTAACTTCCAGGTTTTCTCTGGGACTCACTTTCTAATGTGATAATACAGCTTGTTTTTATTATTCTGGGTGAGATGGAGAGAGGGCCATTAAGCTAGGCCATGAGAACTAACCTCCCATTTTCTGTCAGAGTTTTTGAAAGCATCATCCTGTGTTGCTTCCAGTGATAGGAAACTAAATAACCTAAGAGGTCTTTCACTACAAAACAACTAGCTCCTGCAAAAACAGACTTAAGTGCATTTCCAGGGTCAACATAAGTAAGAGAAATATGTGATAGTCCCATCTCTCCCCCCAAATTTACTGGAACTGGGGCAAGGAGTAATAAGCAGCAAGGCAACTCAAAAGACAGGTGTTGGAACAAGACAAGGATACTTACTTCCACCACTGCTATTTAACTACTAGAGCAATTAGACAAGAAAAATAAATAAAAAGCATCCATGTTGGAAAGAAGGAAGTAAAACTACCTCTGTTTATAGATAACATGATCCCCTATGTATAAAATCCCAAATAACTCACAAGAAAGCTAGCAATTCAGCAAAGTTGTAGGGTATAAGATCTGTTGTGTTTCTATATACCTGCAATATAGAAAAGGAAGTTAAGAGAACCAAATAATTCATAATTGCATCTAAGAGAATAAAATATTTAGGAATAAACTTAACCAAGGAGATGAAAGACTCATACGTTGAAAACCACAAAAATGGCCGAAAGAAATTAAAGAAGGCCTAACTAAATGGAAACTTAAGGGAGCAAAATTTACCACCCCAAAATGTATCTCTTTGGCCTGTGAATTATTTTACGCTGATTACTTTTAAGAAATAGAAGACTCAAGAAGTTTTTCGTTATTGCCTCCCCTCTAACTGCCTAAAAGAAATTTAGATAGAGGACCTGTTCCAGGAAGAGAGCTATCAGCATAGATTACTACAGTATAATATGAACTACGTGTGGTAGACAGGAAGGAACCCTACAAAGTCATGTTAAAATTGCTCTGTGTCTCATTGTTTCTGTACAACCCAGCAAATACTTGTTTACCAAATATTTACTCCTTTTCATCCTCCTGTGAATTGTCTTCCTTCTCTTTGAAGTCCCAGACCCATACCCCCTTCTCCTTAGCTCTAGATGGCATATAAGCCCCAATTGCCTGACTGCCTGGAGGCCTCATATTCTTACGGAGCTCCTGTAGGTGCATGACAAAACTTGATTTTCTCCTGTAATGTATTCATGTCAATTTAATTCTTAGACCAGCCAAAAGACCTTCAAAGGGTAGAGGAAAATTCTCCCTCCCTAACAAAACACATCCCATGTTCATAGGTAGGAAGACCATATTATTAAGATGTCTATACTAACCGAAGTGATCCACAGATTCAAGGCAATCCTTATCAAAATTCCAACAGCCTTTTTTTTCTGAAATGGAGAAGCCAATCGTCAAATTCATGTGGAGTTGTAAGGGGACCCTGAACAGCCAAAACAATCTTGATAGATAATAACAAAGTCAGTGGACTCACATTTCCCCAGTATCAAAACTTACTACAAAGCCATAGTAAACAAGAGTATGGTACTGGCATCAGAAGGCATTATCGAAACATTGAAAAGACAACCCACAGAATGAGAGAAATTACTTGCAAATCATTTGACCTCAGATATTGGAATTATCCCACTAGGGTGTAAGCTGCATGAAAGCAGGTATGTTTTGTTTACTGTTGAATGCCCAACTTCTACAACAGAAACTGGCACATAGTAGACACTAAATAAATACTTGATGGATAGTCAGATATAAAAATAAAATGAATATGTATAAATGTTTAAAGGAAACTTGCATATTAAGGTCTTTTAAGACACTTGCTGAAGGTCACACAGCTAAAAAGTGGCAGAATCCAGCACTCAGTCCAGGAGGGTCTGGCACCAAAACTGGGTCCTTAACCTCTATGTTATTATACTGCTTCCCCGGTAACCCAAGGTTAGACCAAGGTTTGGTTTTTGAGGGTAGACAGCTGAGTGGAAGTTTTCAGGCCACGTCCAACTTGAGTTGTTTCTTAGTTAGGACTCCATCTGGACTCCCTCTCAACACCTACCTGCCTTTCGAAGAAAACATTTCCCAGGAAATGGGCACCCCATGTCTTTCCATACATGTGAATAGAGTGGGAGGAAGGGAGAGTTGTTGAGGGTTTTTTCTTTATTCCTTTCTTCTCTCCTTTTTTTTGGGAAACTGTCCGGGGGATGTGGTGCTGCTGCTCGTGGGGGCAACTGCTACAATCAGAGCTGTTTCAAAGCAAAGAACTAATTTACTGCATGAATGACTTTAGCTCAAAAGAAGAAATAAGGACGATCAGGAGTCCTAAGGGAGCAGAATAATAGGGTAATTTACACGGGGAGATGAGGGAGATGGGAGAAACATGCAGGGTAATTCTTCTGTATAATCTTTATTTTATATTTTTGCCCTTTTTCCCTTTGCCTCTCTGGGGACAAAGCCTCAGCTCAGAGATGCTTCCTGGCCATCCCCAGGGTTGATATCTGAAAAAAAAAAATGAAAGGGCACGGGAGAGGAGGCTTCTCAGACTGAGGAAGAGAAGGTCGAGAGGTGGTTTCATGGCTGTTCTCTAAAGTCAGCTTCTACTGGGAGGACGGTCTGTGGGTGGCTCCCATTAAGCCTTGTGGTTGGTGAGGGATTACAAAGGAGAGCTTCAGATGTCTGAGTGCTCTGTACAGAGGAGCTGCCCCAAGCTAAGGGCTCGCTATTGTCCCTATTATAGACTGAATATCTGTGTCCCCCTCTAAATTCATATGTTGAAATCCTAACCTACAGTGTAATGGTATTAGGTGGAGGCCTTTGGGATGTGATTAAGTCATGAGGGTAGAACCCTCATGAAGGAGATTAGTGTTCTTATAAAGGAGATGCTAGAGATCTCTTTTACCCTCTTTCCACTATGTGAGGACATAAGAAGTAGGTAGTCTGCAACCCAGAATGGGGCTCTTACCAGAACCCAACCATGCTGGAACTCTGATCTCAGACATCCAGCCTCCAAAATTGTGAGAAATAAGTTTCTGTTGTTTATAAGTCATCCTGATCTATGGTAATTTATTATAGCACCCCAAATTGACTGAGACCACCCCAGATTCTTATTTTCCCAGCATAGAGAAGATAAGGGCTGGAAGGACTCTTGGATAGCATTTAGTCCAAGACGCACATAATCCACATCAAGGAGATCACCGAGGCTTGGGTTCCAGGGCTTACTTCAGGGCATACTAGTTAACCTTGGGCCTTCTCATGTGTAAAGTCAAGATTGTCATCTTCACTGATATCTGTGAGGATCAAATGAGATGGTGCCTGACAAAGCACTTTGTAAACTGCAAAGTACCATATGAATGTGAGGTATTGTTGTTATTTATCAAGGAAGGAAACTCAGTACCAGAGGGGTTAAGTGACTCATCCAAAGTCACATTGCAAGTAAATGCAGAACAAGGGCTTGAACATACGTCACCCTCCAGAGACAGGGTGGTGTAGTGGTTAACAGTATAGACTTTGGAGCAGGCTGCCTGGTCTGCCATTTGCCACTTTGAGTAAATTAGTTAACATTCCTGTGCTTCAATTTTTCCATTTGTCAAGTGGGGATAATAATAGTACTGACCTCATAGAGTGAGTTGTGTGACTATATGAGTTAATATATGTGAAGAATTTAGAACAATGCCTGCAAATGGCTTTTAGTAAGTGCCAGCTATCACTATCATTCAGGAAATCTAGGCTAAACCCAGGAGATTTCAAATCATGTGGGGATCTCCCTTGTGGAACCTTTCAAATACCAAGAATGAAGAAGTGAGAGTCATGTTCAGCAATGGGTATTCAGGTTAGGCTGAGGTAGAGCTTCAAGTCTAGTAGAAGCAAAAGGTCCTTCCTTGGAGTCAGGAGACCTGAGTTCTTGTCCCAGCTTGCCGCCTAAGGCAATCTCTCTGAGGCCCAAGCATCTTGTCTATAAAATGAAACTGACAATTCTTTCCCACCTTGTCCATACTATAGGGCTTTGCTTACACCCAAGTGGAAAGTCTCATAAACTATAAAGTTCTGTGGACTTATTAGATTATTCCTGGCAGTATAGATCGCTGAAATAATTTTTGCAGGAGAGAGGAGGGAAGGGTATGACTTTTCCTGCCTCTGAAAAATGCAAACAAGAGCCAGCTCACAGAATATTGGGTTGCCATCCTTTCTGACAGTGGAAGGGTATTCAGGGTCTTCTGTAGCATAAGCCTGGTCAGGGTCCTCCCCAGAGTAGACACAAGGGAGGTAGAACAGGGTAAGTCAGCTACCTACTCCACACCAGCCTCCACATCCTACAACAGTCATACATATGAAACCAAGCTAATTATATATCTCTACATCTTTCAAAGTCCCATATCACACACCTCCCCTCCTTCAGAAAGACTGCCTGGAGTCCTCCAGCAAGAGATCCTCACCTCTTCCCCCAGGATAGTTCTGCTGCTTACATAAACGTCTAAATCTCAATTAACTAGAGTAATGGAACACAGGGGCATGGAAGGAAGCCACAAATAGAGCTGAGTCACAAATAAAGCAAAACTGTAGTCAATCCTCCATCACATGTTATCATGTGGGTAGGTGGACACTGGACCCAGAGGTGCTCACTTCTCAGAAGGGAGTTGGAAATTGGGCAGGGGGTAATGAATGTAACTACAGAAAGGAGTTAACCTTGGGATCAGAAAGCTTGGAGTAGGGATGGAGAAGATGAGGTGGGCTGTTCCAGTTGGGGCATAGCTAGGGGCTTAGATATGACCCTCTAACATGGAATCACAGACATTCTCCCTTCACAAAAGAGGTCTAATGCACTAATCACCTCTTCTAGGTCCCTTTGTGGGAGTTAAGTTTCTAAAGTATTTTAGCCACAGGTAATGCATTAGTTAGCCTCCAGATAATGACATGGCAATGGTCTTATTGTTATACATCCCCTATTACATTGTCATTTGTTACCTTTACAACTCCCCCACCCATCAGATTGGGAATGCTTTGAGGGAAGGGATTGTGTCTAACTCGCTTTACACCCCTGTGTCCAGAGGCTGGCATACCATAGGTGTTCACTGAATTTTGTTAAATGAATGTTTGTTGAATTTAGAGATTAGAATGTGTCACTAGTTGTCAGAGACATTTCTGGGTAACTGTAAACTGTACCTCTTAGCCTTTTCTAGAACTTAGGGAGAAAAAAAAAACCTACTCTACAAATCCACCTTTGCCTTGTGGCCCACCCTGACAGATCAGGGGAGGCCATAGAAACTCTTAGCAGATGGGAAGAGAGGAGCCTAACCTCAAAAATCAGCCCTAGAATAAAGAACATGTGGTATATATATACAATGGAATATTATGCAGCCATCAAAAGGAATGAGATCTTGCCATTTGCAACGACATGGATGGAACTGGAGGGTATTATGCTGAGCGAAATAAGTCAAACAGAGAAAGACATGTATCATATGACCTCACTGATATGAGGAATTCTTAATCTCAGGAAACAAACTGAGGGTTGCTGGAGTGGGGGGTGGGGTGGGAGGGATGGGGTGACTGGGTGATGGACACTGGGGAGGGTATGTGTTCTGGTAAGCGCTGTGAATTGTGCAAGACTGTTGAATCTCAGATCTGTACCTCTGAAACAAATAATGCAATATATGTTAAGAAAGAAAAAAAGAAGAAGAATGTAGCAGGAGGGGAAGAATGAAGGGGGGGAAATCGGAGGGGGAGAAGAACCATGAGAGACGATGGACTCTGAAAAACAAACTGAGGGTTCTGGGGGGGGGTGGGAGGATGGGTTAGCCTGGTGATGGGTATTGAGGAGGGCACGTTCTGCATGGAGCACTGGGTGTTATGCACAAACAATGAATCATGGAACACTATATCTAAAACTAATGATGTAATGCATGGGGATTAACATAACAATAAAAAAATTAAAAAAAAAATCAGCCCTAGAGTGCGTTCTGAATGCTGAGAGTGGCCATGACTCACTGAATAAAAATTGGGTTGGTGGGGGGAGAAAAACCCAAGGAATACTTCAAAACATTCTGTTTCCATGTGGCAAGCTGGAACCTGGGCAATTGGAAGAGCCTAGGCTGGCATTGTCCTTGGAGTTAGCAGAGAGAGGTACTCTACTGATGAGGCAGGAGCCAGGAAAAACAGAAGGACTAGGAGGAAAAATAACCTGCCACTAAAAAACTCCAGTCTTATGGAAAAGCAGTATCACATTTGATGATAGCTCACAAAACACAACAGGACTTTCATTATTCATTGTGTTTCAAGACAAAAGATCTTTCTGCTTCTGCTCTATGCTGAACCACTTCTAAATTACCTAGATATGGAAACCAGTTTGAGAGCTCCACGTATAGCCTCTGTTGGCAACTTGCACCCACCCTTAAGGAGGACCTAGAACTTTAGCCAAGACCCCAACAGCTGTTCCAAGTACATCATAAAGTCTTAGCAAGTGAAGCCAGTTTTGCTGAAGATTTCATCAGAAGATGTTCAAACAGCCCGCTCTGCTCCACAAGGGTCGTTTGGCGGCTCCCTAGAATAGTAAATCTGCAAGTGGGGAGGCGTCCTGCTGGGACCAACTCTACTCACCCAATAGCTCCTGCTGAAGCCATTCTTTCCCCACTTCTCACCTCAACCCTTGTTACATTGCATACCACAGAGCAAAACTTAATAAAAATGCTGATTAGAAAAACAACAACAACAAGCAAACAACATCCTGCTTCCTATGTCCCAAAGTGAGCATTACCAATCTGACCTGAACACTGGGTTCGTGCTTCTTGGAGGATGGCCACAGTTTTATATACACTGACCTACCCCATCCCAGACCTCTGTCCATTCACCAGTAAGCAGCCACAAGAACTCCATAAAGGGCCAGTTACTGCCACAAACAGAAGCACAGGAGTTGTTCTCTGTTACCTGTACATAAGTGTTCCTACTTAATATGTAAAATCACCTATTTGATTATCGAATGGGCTCTATATTTATGGTTGTAGCTGTTGCATTGCTATAGCCTGTGGTTTTATGGCCCTAATTTTATAATAAACTGTAGTTTTAATTTTTCTCCTTCTTCCCTGTAGCCAGAGTCTCCTGGATGTGGGGGGAAGGGAGAGGGTTCCTGTCCAATCGCTCTAGGCCACCTGTCACAGCAAAACTCCTCACTAGAGCCAAACCAACCCACCTGCTCCTTCATCAAAGAAGAAGGTCACCTACCCTGCGGGTAGGAGGCCTGAGCAGCCCAGATGCCCTCCGTGTCGGAGGCCTGAGCTTTGAAAAGTAGCAAGTTCCTCCTGTAAGTGTGCCAGGACAGTGCCAGCTTTTCGCAGCCCCCAGGAGATGCCCAAGCTAGGGAAGAGGGAAGGCAGGGGTCAGGGGAAGGAGGCCAGCCAGTTGGAGGACCTGACCTTAGCCACAGGCACAGCATCATTAAAAAGAGAGAAAGGAGGAGGGCCGGTAACAAGCTTCTGTCTCTGTCCGTGGTGCTGACTCATGCTTATAAACTTGTTCCTGATTGGTGCCTCCTAAACCCAGGATGCTGGAGATTCTCATCCAGCTTCTTTTGCTTTTATTTCCTTTTCTTGATGACATTTTAGCAATTTTTTACACTGATGCAGAATACACAGAATCATGACTTGTGTTTCACAACTGATGCAATTGGTTTCGAATAATGTTGACAAGTCCATCACACTTCCAACATTTACAAGAAAGTGTTTTCCTTTGGGCATTTGAGGGGGTTCTTCCCCCTTAACACACTGTTGCTACTCACATATTCCCTACACACAATGTAGAGGTGAGAAGTGGGGAAAGAATGGCTTCAGCAGGAGTTATTGGGTGAGTGGAGTTGGTCCCAGCAGGACGCCTCCCCACCTGCAGATTTACTATTCTAGGGAGCCGCCAAACGACCCTTGTGGAGCAGAGCGGGCTGTTTGAACATTTCCAATCTTGCAAAGCCACTTAGTGTGACAAAAACTCTCTCAAGAGGCATATTTGAGATCTGGAGGGCAAGGATAAAGAGGGAGAAGCCCCACCCAGCTTCACTCTCCAGAAAAAGGAGAAGGATGGACTCACTCTGAGAAGAAATCTGGTATTTTGCCTGCCGCAACCAAGACAGAGGTGCAGGTGGAAAGAGATGGGAAATCTGAAAGGACTCACTAAGAGATTCTTGTAGGCCCGTTCTGTTCTTACCCCTGTCCTGCCATTCATTTTGGAGTGGAAGAAGTATGGATTCTGTATTGGAAACTAAGATCTACTACTTGCTAACTGGTCAGTTTGGACCAAATATTTCATTTCTCTGGACTTCTGCTTTCACATTGGTGAAACTAGTCTGATAATAACAATCCCTCCTCACAGGATTCTCCTGAGGACTGAGTGAATGACAGGTTCTCTTCTGTCCTCCCTTCTGTGCCTCACTCATCTCAGATATACAAGCCTTTGAACACCACCTCAGAAATCCAAGAAGGCAAAGGCCCCTTGAACTTCAGATTATCTCAGTTATGACTGTAATTGGGCCAGATGGGTGATTCTCATTGGCCCCATGGTCTTCAGAACCACAAACAGATCCTGCCTCCTCCAGGAAGCTGGTTGAGAAGACTCACAAGAGGAAAAGCAAAACAAAAACAAGAATGTCAGGAACTAGGAAAAATCTGAGGGATTTTCTAAATTCAGTCAACCAGAGTGAGGCTCAGAATGGGGAAAGGAGCCTTCTGAAGTCATACAGTGACCAAGTGTGCTCTTTTGACTTCCAGACCTTTTTTTCATAACTCAACAAAGAGTACAAAGTCTAACAACTTCAACTTGGTAGAAGGAGGCATGATATTTATATGTGTGCTTCCGATTTGAGATTTTCTGCCCCAGATGATGAGGAACAGGACAAGAGAATCCTTTTCTTGAGGTTTCCTTGTTACAGTCTCTGTCAAACAAAATTAGAAAGGAGGAGTTCCTGTCCTGGGCATGTGATTGCATGTGTGCATGCACACGCGCGCGCACACACACACACACACACCCTTCAACTTTATCCTTGGGCTCCCTGAGGGTGACTTACCTCTCTCCCTCTTCCCTCCAGCATCAAGTTGAATGCTCTTCTTCAGTTATTTCATCTTTTTGCATTTGAACTTTATATTGTCCGCCTCCAGTCCCCTTAACTCCTTCAGACCAGCCCCCCACTAGACAAGGATACTATCTTCCTCACCAGCCCAAGAATGTCCTAAGGGAGGCAGCCATGATACCTTGTTGGGTTAGGCACTCCTCCCCATTGGGAGCTCTCTCTCCCTCACTGGATTCACATTCCCACAGGACAAGGACTGGTCTCCCCCAGGAGGCAGAGCCCTGTCTCTTTCTCTCACTCCTCAATACTTACGATGATAGTGTGAGCTCAGAGGAAGGGGGGTAATTACAAGAAAATTATACTTGGGCCAGGAGTCCCTTCAGGAGCCAGACACCTTCCTAAAAGTGTGAAGGAAGTGCAACACCCAGGAGTCTGAAATCTCTCTTTCTACATTTTTACAGGTTCACATCTTTAACTCCCATCCCCCTCATCCCAGCCCCAGAAACATCTCCATTATTCGGTGTATCCAAAGGCAGGAAAGCATCTTGGGAACTTTGGTGCTAAGCTGCTAATTGGGGTCTGTGGCTTGGAGACAAGGGTTCTTGTGTCACAGAGAAAGTGTTCATGTGTCCTTGCCTACTGGCTCCCTGAGATGGGGCTATCTCTTTACTCCCTTCCTGGGGGCAGGGATATGTTTGCAGAGCCAGAACCAGTAGACAAAGTACTCTGTATCTGAAGGTGGTAATGATGAAGTCCTGAAAGCCAAAAAGACTTCGTTCTAATTCACTCATCACAAAGGTCAGCCCTGATGCCCTGATGCCCCTCCAAGCCATTCGTGGTTATCAACTCTGGGTTGGGGAGCCCCAAAACTCACCTCTTAAGCACAGAAAGTGCTAAAAGAGACTTTAGAAATCATTTAGTCTATCTTCTCATTTTACAGATTGGTGAATATGGGCTCAGAGAGATTTGTATAGTAATGTAACATTCCTTCCATGTCTGAAACTCAGAACTCCCACCTCCTGAGCAGGGGAGAGGCATCATGGGAGAGTGGAAAAGGCTCTGGAGTCATATAGGGCTGGTGTTCGAATCCTTACCCTGCCACCTGAGAAGCTCTGTGTTCTTGGGCAAATCGCTTAACCTCTCTGAGTCTGTTTCAGTATTTAAAAGGGGCTGATGATGGGTATTGTGGGAATTTAATGAGATAGCATGTGTAGAAGAGCTTCATATGCAACAGATGATCAAAAAAGTGAATTCTCTCTCCCCAGTCTGGACTTCCTCTTCACCTGCAGTCCACCCCCGGCTCCTTCTCAACCCCATCAGCAAATTTGCTCTCCCTGGAGGGCCTCCACCCTTACTTTTCCTGCCACTACCTAAGTGCCCCTACTTCCCGCCCCACCAGAGTAAGCTGGGGAAGGAGGGATTGATGAGCAGGACTTCGAGGTCTCTGCCCCACTTCTGAGCTCTCTGCCCCACTGCTTGTTTTTGTTTTTTTGGGGGGGGGTTGTCTTTCCACCCATCTCTGAGAGGTAGCAGAAGTCCTTATACAACCAAGTGGAGGAACAGAGCAAAGGTGGGAGGAAACTGGCAGGGTCAGTGAGCTGGCCTCTTTGTTCCTGGAAAATGAGTGCAATTTCCCTTCCTTTCTGCAGGAAGCTGGGTCCAGTGAGCCAGCAGCGGCAAGGTGTTGCCTTGGTGAGTAATGGCCCAGCAATGGCTCTGCCCTTCGCTTGTACCTTGTGCCCCAAAGATGAACTTAGGGCCAATGAGCCAGGGGGAGTGACAGCCTCAACTCAGCCATACCACCCCTTGCACCAGCCCCTCAACACTGCATTATTGTTCTTCTCCAGGGAGTCCTCCAGACCTGGTCTCAGGAGAAGCTGCCAGAACTCATTTGATTCTCAGCACCAGAGGGAGATGGAGGCCCAAAGAGGGGAAGGGGCTCATCTGAAGGCACATAGCTGCTCAGAACCCTACCACCTGCCAACCACAGAGGCTGTGGGACATTCTGACCCTCCCAGGGCTCTGCCACTAGCCTACAAAGGAAAGAACTAAAACCAGAGGGACCTAGGAAAATTACCCAGCCTCAGTGTTTCCCTCTGGGAAAGGCGGTAATGATAGTCTCTCTGGGGTGGTTAAAGAATTAAACGGGTCAGCCTGGAACATGTAGGTAGGTGCTTAATATGCACAGAGCCTGTGCACTTCTCCACTCTCTGTTTCCTCCCCAAACATGGCTGGGGGGAACGAGAATATCGAAGAATATCCAGGGTGACGCTCACAGCCAGTGTGTCCTCCTGCCCTGTGCTGAATGGCTTCCAGAGGGAACTGAAGCCCAGAAATGGAAAATCGTGTCCCCAGAGGAGTCTAGAGGGTCCCTCAGGCCCTCAGTTCCCACAACAAGATAAGAGAAGCTCCTGCTGAATCATGTCCCAGCCCTGAGCCTGAGCATATTAGATCCGGACAGAGAAGGGTAGGATGTGCTAAATCTCTGCATCCGCCACTGTCCATGACCACCACCAGGCCGTGGAGGGGCCACTGAGCTCTGTGCCCGCACCATGGCCAGTGTGGGCCTGGGTGAAATGATGCCCATTTGCAGAGTCAGAGAAGGACTTGATCAGGAAGAGCACAGAGGAGTCCCCTGAGGGATGCAGAGGGAGCCTTTTAAAGAGCCTGTCCCCGACCACATTCACAGACAGACACGCCTGCTTGGAGGCAGGTCATGCATCCTGTCCTGCGTGCTGATCGGCACTGCTGCAGGGCAGGTGTGAGCAGACACGCCTCCTGACCCATGGCCACTGCTTCCCAGCATCTGCCTCGTGTCTCATCGGAGTCTTGTCCTACCCAGGGACAGACGGTCAGAGTCCCAGGTCTCATCTTTGAGCCTCTTGGCAGACGGCAAACCTAAAAAGGCTCAGAGAAGGAAGGTGACCTACCAAAGTCACCCAAACTGAAAGTTGCAGATGTCCAACTCAAAGTCATATCTCTTGAGTCCAAACTCAGTGCTGTCTCCGTTGAAGTGTAACACACACACAAAGATACACATGTGTGCCCTCGCACCTTCTCCCCAGCACATGGGTGTGGCCAACATCAAGGGCTTACCACCAACAGGCCCCGTTCGAAGGGTTTATTAAGTCAAGTTGAACCATTTCAACCCCTATAGGAGGTAGGTACTCATTAGCCTCATTTTTCAGGCAAAGAAACTGAGGCATAGAGAAGTTAAGTAACCACTCAAGGATACATAATTAGAGCTTAAATGTGCGTCTGGACTAGTCTGGCTTCTGAACCCTCTCTGCTATCTCTGATACACAGTCTCTTTGCACACACATGCATGCACACAACACACACTAGGAAGAGGGAAGCTGATCTGGGCCCTAGAGTGGACCCCTCTCCGCACAATCCCCTCCCCTGCATGGAAAAAGCCCCCACCATTCCCCTCCCTTGCCCCACACCCATCTCCCCAAGGCCCCAGCTCCTTGGCCGGGCTCCTCGGTTACATTGCAAAGATGTCCTGGCAGTCAGGAGGCAAGAACAGAAGGAAATATATGTAGCATCTTATTAGTAAAGGACATCTGAGCCTCTAATTAAAATTTGCCTAATGACCCAACTTCTTCGTCATTTTTGCTCTCACAGACATTAATTTAAGGTGACAGGTACTTAGGCGAAGGGAAAATTAATTTTTCCTTTAAAAAATTAAAGGGGAAAAGAGTGGCCTGCTCTCTTATTTATTGATTTTTTTTTTTTTAATGTTCATTTATTTTTCAAGCCCCCTCTCATTCTTTCCCAGTAAAACCTGACATTGGAGAACAATTCAATGAAGGGAAGGGGATCGCTGGGGGGAAGCGTCATGGGGGTGGGTGGCCTGCTGGTGCACACCTGCCCTGGAGAGGGCAGGCTCGCTAATGCCCCGGGGCAGGGCTCTTGGGGTTCCCTCTGCCCAGGACCCCCTATCGCTTACTGAGAAGCTGGCTCTTGGTGCTGGGATTCCGGGAGAACCTGTTTTCATCCAGGCTGTTTGACTTGGCTGAGCCGATGGTATTTGTTTCTTTACAGAACAGATGGTGGGCCCCTCTCCCTTGACACCAGACTGCAGTCTCACTTTGGGCCTGGGCACAGTTCCCCAAGCAACAGGCTCTGTGGTGCAGGAACCAGGTGCAAGACGCCCAGGGAGGCGGCCCTGGCCTGTCTGCATGACCCCTCTCCTGGGCCTCCAAACTCCTCATTCCTGGGTCTAAGGACGGGGAGGGCTTTGGGCAAGGGTGGGGCCGTCCGAGCAGGGAAGCAGGGCATGGGCTAGATAATATTCCCAGGTCAGGGTTTAGAGTTTGCACAAACCCACTGTGGGGATTGTTCTAAAGAATGCAGAACCATTTCCCTGCCCGCATAGCCTCCTCCAGACTCCCTGATGTTCTCTGCCTCTTCCCAGGGGCCTGCTCCCATCCCCCCTGTCCATCCCACCCCAGCTCACTGCCCCACGCCAGTCCCCAGGCCCTTCTATGGCCCTGTCCTCATCCTTCAGGATGTTAGTTTTGCAACTGGGTTCCGGGTAGATTAAAGGAGAGAGGGTAGAGGAGCAGATAGAGAGGGGGAGAGGTGAGGAGGGAGGAAGGGTCCCCCTTTCGGGAGAACTGCAAGTCCTGATACTCACTTCTCTCTCTCTGTGCCCCTCTCTGATTCTCTTTGTCTTCCTCCTTCTCTCTCCATCTCCCCTCCAGCAACATGACTGCTGCTGGGAAATCTGTCAGCTTTTGCTTCCTGGGGAGCCGAGGGAGGCTTTTCTAGCAATTGGGCCAAGGCCTCTGATCCGAGAGATTGCTAAACACCTGGCGAGCAATAACCCGCTCCACTGGGCTCTGTGGGGAGGGCGGGAGGAGGGCAGGGCAGCAGTCAGGGCCTCTTTCCACCCGCCGGCCATGGGGCCAAGGCCACCTGCAGGAAGGGCTATGGGGGAGGAGAAGGTATTGGGGACTGCGGGGGGGTTGCAGGCCTCAAAAGTCCTTCCCTGCACGCCACCTTTCAAGGGCCCCAGGCCCAGCTCGGCCCCAGCCAGGCCACCGAGCCGCAGGACCCCCGCTGCAGGAGGGCTAGGAAAGAAATTAGTGCTGAGGCCGTGGGCAGAAGGAGAGGGTGTGCATGCAGAGCAAAGAGAATGGGGTTTGGAGTCCAAAACCCCGGGCCTGAGCTCCACCCCTTCCTTCCTATGTGATCTTGAGCATATGTAACTTCACTGCTTTGAGCCTCATTGGCTCCTAAGTAAAATGTGGACCCCCTGCAGAGCATCCCAGGAAGGGTCAGATGAGTTCATGGACAGAAACTTGCTGTGGACTGTGACAAAGGACCCCCTCGCCAAGGCCTGCCCACTGCCCCCACCCTTCCACCCGCTGGCTGGGGAGAGCGGCAATTCCACTAACGCAAGGGGGGGAAACAAAGTGCCAAGGTTTTAAAGATGCCTGTTCATCTTGCTTTGCATACATTTGCATACTGAGTTCAAGAGGCTCATCCTAATTCTAAGGATGGAAAATAAAATAAATTAACGAATGCAAGATTAACAAATGTGATTCCTGCAGCCATTGTCTCCCTGGCTGTTCTGGGCTCGACACCGGGGAGATAAAAAATGTTCTCAAGGCAATCAACTTCATCATCTCGGGGCAGGAGCCACAGACAGAGGGACCCTGCCTCTCCCACCCCTCCACCCCTACCCCGTCCCCAGGTCTGTGCCGGGGCAGCCAGAGGCCAGGAGCTGGGGGGCCAGGGCAAGGAGGGACCGTGGGCACGCCTCACCGTGAACTTGCAGTGCAGGCTGTGATGGGCCACACGGCCCAGGTGTGGATCCCAGCTCTGCCACATCCAGCTCTGTGGCCTTGGGAAATCACCTAGCCTGTCTGTTCCGCGGTGCCCTCAGGAGTCAAATGGGGATAATGCGTAACACCGATCCCATAGGGCTGGTGTGAAGATTGAATGAGTGAACGTGGGTGCAATACTTAGTAAAATGCTCGGTAAGCGTTCGCTGCTTCTACTGTTTTTATCATCATCATCATCACCATCATCATCACCATCATTGCCATCATCCTTATGGGGTAGAAGATGCACCCAGGACCAGGAACCTGAGATTTAGGGTTTTGCTCTGACCCTGCCCACCTCAACCTCTGGCCCTCTTGGCCTTTGTACCCCCAAAGGGATGGCCCAGGTGCCCTTCAAGCTGTGACGCAGTCAGGCAGCGCAAGATCCCAGCCTGTCCCCCGGCTTCTAGCCCGTCAGGTGCACCGCGCATGGAACACACGCATTCCTGCGCTCCTACACGCGGGAAGGACACTGCCTGGTCACCTGGGGAGAGCTCCGTCTTCCCGCTTCCACCCCTCCCCTTCCCACACCGCCCCCACCCTGCCACCCTGGCGCCCCATCCTCAGCCTGGCCAGGTCTGAGACGCCTCACCACGTCTGCAGAAGACCCCGACTGGCGGATCAAATCTCACCAAGGTGTCCAGGGCACCCACTCTGCGCTGAGCGCTTCACTCACTCACCGACTTTCTCCCTCGCTGCTGGGAGGGTGGTATCAGGATCCCCACTTTAAGGTCGGGAAGATCAAGGCTCAGAATGGAGCCACCTGAGAGAAGTCACCCTGCTAGAATGGTTAACCCTGAGCAGGAGACCCGTTATGCCGATTCCTTCCCATGGGCGGTAGTTCCGGGGTGGGGCGGAGAAAGGAGAGGAGGAGGAGAGAACCATGGCGGCCCCACTTCCCACCTTTGCACCCCTGAGGCACAAGGCTCCCTGCTCGGGAAGCTGGCATCACCGGTGACTCAGGCCGGGAGTCAATGCCGCCGCCTACAGGACATTTCTGGAGCTCCTCTGATTGATGGCATTTGAAAGAGTCACCCCTGGGTGCCCCGGCCAGGACCACGACCCCTGACCTACCTCACAGTGGGCTTCTCCACCTTCGCTCCAGCACACCCTGGATTCATGAGGCTGCTAAGCTAAGTCAGAGGTCAGAAATCAAAAGCCCAGGGTCAGGGGCTCCCAGTTCCCACCAAATCCAGGAGGAGCCAGGCCCGGGCTGGGGCGAAGGTCAGGAGTGAGAATGGTGAAGGTCTCAACAGCCAGCCCAGCTTCCAGGCTTCCCCCCGCTCCGGAACCCTCCTTGGGAGCCCCGGAGTGGGCGGCCTCGGCTGCCATCCCCATCTTTCCTAGCTTCCAAGGCCCCTGCTCAGTCAGAGGCCCATTAAGTTGATTAAGAAGCACATTCTGGAATGAAGGAACCATATTTCAGTCCCCAGAGGACCCTCCGCCTTTCTCCACTCCCTCCCTTCTCTCTCTGCTGTTCCTTTCCTTCTCCTCCTCTGCCAAGTACCCCCAACCACCGCCCTCCTTGGCCCTGCCGTTCACCCTCTGGTCCCCCAGATTCCAGCGGACAGAGATGGGAGCCAGACTCAGTCAGGGCCACAGGACGGAGCAGGCCAAGCTGGGCCGGGCTGAAGTGGGAGATGTGTGGTCCGAGGGGGAAATAGGAATCTTCCTGGCATCAATCATAGAATTTAATCCTCTCAACGGCCCTTCCAGGGAATTATTATCCTACTTTTTAGAGATGAGGAAACGAAAGCTCAGAGAGGTTAAGTGACTTGCTCAAGGTCGCCCAGCCAAAAGACAAAAACATCAGCTGTTCTGGAGCCCAGCCCTGCGCCTCCCGTGCTCCCCCTGTCTGTAATACCTCCTCATACCCCACTCCCACCTGGCTCACACAGTCTGGCTTCTCCCACCCACCTCCTGGCCACCCAGCCCAGGGTACCCAAATATCAACTCAGACACTAACTGCTTCCAATTGCCTGGGAAGCTGGTTAAATTCAGAGGTTCCTGAGCCCTCTCCCAGAGGTGCTTGGCCGGGGGTGGGGCCCGGGGAATTGTATTTTAACAACCTGCCTTAGTGGCTCCGATTTGCAAATAGGTTTAGAAACCAGTTTATTTACCAAAATTCTCTATGGGAAAACTGAGGCCCAAAGAGGATATGCAATCAGCCCAAGGTCACACAGCGAAAGCCTGGAGTAAGGCCTAAGTCCCAGCTGCCTTTCAACCTGGAGGGCCATTGCAGAGAGCAGCCAGGCCCCAGGCCTTCTCAAGCACTACCCCCTCCTCACCTCCACCCCCACTTCTTCCCAAGTAACCAAACCAGGAAAGCTAGAGCAGGGCATTTGCCGAGAAGTGGCCTGACCACACATCCCCTCCCTTCTGGGCCTGGCAAGGATGTGCTGTGTGGAAAGGTCTTTACCTTCTCTGGGCCTCATTTCTTCTATCTGTCACTTGAATCTCTGCGAGGTGACCTTTCTGTTTCCTGGAGGGGAGTCGAGAATCCAGTGAGAACGAAATTCCCACAAACGCAAGTGGCGACTCTGGCCAACTCCCTGGGCCACGTGGAAATGGGTCACCAGACAGGAGGACGATCCACCCCCAAAGCCTCGGGTTCCTGCTCACAGACACCGCCATCTGCGTCATTCAGGTTAGGATCTCATGGCCCCACCAGAAGGACACGCGTCAGGGGGACCCTGCGTGGCAGGGGGGCTGCTTGTCTCCGACAAATCCATCACGCCTTCCTATAGCAGTCGTCCCCAGCGGATGGGGGAAGTAAGTCAGGGCCCAGAGATAGCAGCGGGACTTGCCCCTTTGTAGCCCTAAAGCTCCCACATCCGGGGAAAACCCTCAGCCTGCGGGCCCCGTGCTCAGGGTCCCACGGCACAGGCCCTCCCCCGCCCCCCCGCCCCAGGAACCGGTTTCCTGTGAGGGAAGGACCAGGTAGTAGCATCCAGGTCTGCAAAATTCTAATGGCCATGAACAACAAGAGCAACAAGAATGTAATGTTTCTTCAATTCTAAGAGGCCATTGATTTTAAGGGAAAGTCAAGTTAACAGCTTTTCAGGGCCAAAAGGGGAGCTACATTACATTACATATAAGATGCATCATGACTCCGGAATTAAAATGTTGGAAGGAAAGATAACGGGGACCTTCAGACTGAGGAGGGGCAGCAGTGGTAAGAACCCCAACAGATGCGCGCCCAACGCGGGCGGCCCCTGTCCATCCACAAGCACTATGGCCCCGTCATGGTTCTCTCCACCGCGGTGAGGAGGTGCCTCCCCAGCTGAGCCCAGGCGTAGGCCTGTCAGTCTCGTGGACCCACCGGCCCATTGTTCTTGGAGGCTCTTCCCCAGGGGCTGACATCTTGGCCAAGAAGGGTGGAGTCGGGGGAGGTTCCCAGCACCCTTCCGGGGACTAACAGCATTAGCTGTTAGCCATGTAACACCAATGGCCTCGTAATTTATATAGTGGTTTTCATTACTTCCCTTCTCCAAAGGCTTGTTCAATAAATTACCATTTTATGAATTCCAAAGTGCTCTGTGGAGCGCAGAGCTCCACCTGGCTCTGACCGCCGTAAGAGAAAGGACAGAGGGGGCTGGGGAAAGGGGAAGGGGTTCCCCCAGCTTCCACACCCCAGGGGCTGCACAGCTGGCCTTACCCGAGGTGGGGGAAACCCACAGGCTTGGCGGATGCCAGCCGGGCATCGGGTCCTGGTTTCTCCCCACATCCCAGCGTTCTGAGCTTGGGCCTCATTTCTGTGCCTGTAAACATAGGAGGATCAGATCTCCTTTGTGGATTGTGAGGGAAGTAAATGGGATGATGGGATTACCATACCTGGCACACTGTAATTATAATAAGCACTATTTTTCTGTCGCTCTAACCATCTCCTTGCTCTGCTCAGGTCATCAGTCACCCCCCCCCACCTCCTCCAGGGAGCCCCCCCGGGATTGCCCTGTTTCAGGCCTCCTCTTTCTCTACTCTTAATCCCCTCCTCAGCAATATAAAATACATCAATACTTAACTGATACAGAAAATCTCCAGGATACATTGTGAAGTTAAAAAAGCAAGGTGTAAGCCAATTTGTAGAGTATGATTCTAATTTAATACAATATATTTTTACAGATATGAATGTATTTAGAGAGAGGTGGATATATCTGTCTAAGCATAGAAATAATCAGTAAGTAGTTTTCACAAACTGTTAGTTTTTAACCTCTGAGTGATAAGTCTTACTTTGGAGGGGAGTGTCAATTTTAATTTATTTTTGTGTATTTTTATGTTGTGGCACTGGGGGGTGACTTTTTCCTTGGGATTTGTTTTTTTCATATATTTTTCAAGTTAAAAAAGGAAAAAAAAGGTGACTCCTTCTCCAAAGAATATGAAATCCCTTTCTCTTCCTTGATCTGGGAAGATGAGGCCAGGGGTCAGATGCTGATGCCCTGATGCCCCGGACTCTGAAGCAGGAATTTCGAGGAGAATTCTTTGCACTCACATGAACCAGGCTCTGAGTCCTGTACCCTCCCTTCCCACCCCATCCAGTCTCAGTCCCGCCCCCGGCCCCGCCCCCACCAGAAGCCCAACCCTGTCCTCCCTTGGCATGTGCCTGGTGAGCTTGCATGCCAGAGGACCTATCTGTGCACCCGAGTCTCTCAGAGGGAAGGAACTGGAGCTGCATCCTTCACCGTCGTGAAGATGCACCTGTTCCCACTGTGGTCACCATGGCAACATCACCGCACCAGGACCACTGCCCAGAAAACAAGTTCCTGGCAACAGGGCTGGGGATGCGCAGGGTCCTACCACAGGGACCCCCATCTCCTCTTTCTGAAGAGGAAGCCAAAAGGGGCGGGGGGGAAGCCAGGCAAGAGACATGGCCGGCAGCGAGGGTGGGGAGGCCCAGCAAGACTCTCCTGGCCCTGGCCTCAGTTTCCCCGCTATGTGAAGAGACCATGGCAGGTGGTCCGCGGGACGTTTCCAGGCCTCACAACTAGTGCCCTCGCTGGAGACGGGTAGACCCAGAGCCAGGCAGAGAGTTTGGGCTCTGAAGCAGACAGCCTCAGTTGGCGAATAAGCTGTCACAAGTGCTGGCATTTCCCAGTGCCTCAGTTTCCATATCTATATAAAAGAGGGATCTTGGAACTATCTACCTCTGTTGGTTATTGTGAGGAATAAATATCATTCTGCTTGCACAGTATACACTCGCAATGTATGTCACCTGTTGTCATTAAAATGCCTGGCACATAGTACACACTCAATAAGCATGTTTATTATTCATTTCTCCCTATACTGGTAGGTTCCAGACAGGCTGCACCCTCTCTCTACGGATGCATCCACAGTTATCTGTCAAGCGCTTACACTCTGCCACGCTTTGTTTGAGGCCCTGGGGATACAAAGATTTAATAAAAAAAAAAAATCATATTAATTCTTTACTTGTGGGTTTCACAGAGGAGGTGGGCCATGGAAGCCCACAGAAGGAAGATGCCATGCTGTGACCTGTGCTGGATGGAAGCAAGGCGGGGGGGGTGGCAGTCCTGAGTCAGTAATGCCTGAGCTCAGGTTTGAATAAGAAGCGGGCCTTCTTATTCAGAAGCTGGGGACAGAAAGCCATTCCAGGCAGGGAACCGCATCCACAAAGGCACCCAGGTGAGCATGAAAATGAAACGTGACTTTATAAAGCAGCAAGTGGGGTGTTGGGTTGGAGTGGGGGTCTGAGGCAGGTGATGTGGAAGGCACAGGCTGAAGGGATCACATGCACACTGGGCAGTTTCTGAGGGCCTGGAGCCGGGGAGGACAGGGGGACACCTGGAGAGGGCGAGGACGGAAGCAAGGAGAGCAGCAGAAAGGCCATGGATGGGATGGAGGCCAGGGAGAATGGGAGCGTCGGGGAAGCACCCCCATCCTCTTCCCACCACACGATCCGTGACTCATGGTGTGGCTGGCAGGCTCTGCAGCCCCTCGCCCCCACAGGGAGCAGGGTGTGATTTGAAGAACCAGCCAAGTCTGGTGCCTGGATTGATGCTTTTGTGGGTCCCCCACCCCAAGTCTCCCAGGGCTCTGATGGCCATTCCCAAAGGGGACCTCCCAGACAGTCTAAGCAAACACAGTGTGGCTGTGTCTCCCGAGAGAATATGAGAGAACACCAGCTCCTGAGCGGCACTCATTGTGACGTATGCCCTCCTGTCTCTTTGTTCCAAAACCTCCAGGCACGTCATGCCACAGTCACACCTCTGAGTCCCCGTCAGGAGCCAGGATGTGAAGGGGCCTTGGAGACCCTGCAGCCCCCCTCTAGGTAGGAGTCACCCTGGTTTCCCCAGCCCCCCTTCTTCGGAGGCCCAGGGCGCCCTGAGCTCTTCGGGAGAGCTGCAGCTACAGCGAGCAGGAAAACGGGGTGGCAAGGGTTTCTGCAGGTGGGAGCCCATAACCTCATCCTCCCTGAATTTTGCAGATGAACTTTGCAGATGAGGAAACCGAGGGCCATGGAGTGACTTAGTTGAGACTGTGTAATAAGCAAGCAGCAGCAGTAGGCCCCTGGGGTTCGCCCGCGGGCCTCCTCCCCTGCCTTTCCAAGGGACAACATGGTCCCTGCCAACACAAAACCTCAGCGCCAGCCCGACCCTGAGGCTGGCTGAAGAGCCAGACCTGCTCCCGTTCTTTTTTAAAAACCTTTTTTCTTTTAACCTGACCTTGAGCTCTGCTTGGTTAAGGAAATGAAGTGAAAGTCCTGAATGGCAAGAGGAAAGGGATGAAACTCAGCGCTGGGAGCGAAGATCAGCCATTTCGGGTGCCCCACAGGCCCAGGATTTTACCTATATTCAGCCGGGCTCAAAATAGAAGGGGTTTGGGGGCGCCTGGGTGGCTCAGTCGTTAAGCGTCTGCCTTCGGCTCAGGTCATGATCCCAGGGTCCTGGGATCGAGCCCCGCATCGGGCTGCCTGCTCCGCGGGAAGCCTGCTTCTCCCTCTCCCACTCCCCCTGCTTGTGTTCCCTCTCTCGCTGTCTCTCTCTGTCAAATAAATAAATAAAATCTTTAAAAAAAAAAAAAAAATAGAAGGGGTTTGGAGCACAGCCCTAGAAAGGGACCTCACTCAACTGAGAGGTTAAGAGAAGACAAGGCCTGGGGATTAGGGACACAGGGACTGCCAGCTTATATACCTTGGGCCTGTAAGCATCCCCTTTCCTTTTCTTTTTTTTTTTTAAGATTTTATTTATTTATTTGAGAGAGAGAGAGCATGAGCAGGGGGAAGGGGAGGGAGAGGGACAGGGGGAGAAGCAGACTCCCCACTGAGTGGGGAGCCTGACCCAGGGCTCGATCCCAGGACCCTGAGATCATGACCTGAGCCGAAGGCAGGTGCTTAACCGACTGAGCCACCCAGGCTCCCCAAGCAGCCCCTTTTCAACAGCGCCAGCTTGAGCCCTTCTGAGCTTCCAACATGACTTCCCGTGTCCCCACCTGCAGCCCCAGAGTGAAGCAGGAAGGGAGGGGAGGGGTTGGGGGGAGGGGGCGAGGGCTCCTCCCACTGGACTGTGGCACCTGGAGGAGTAGCAGTTGGATCTTACTCCTTGTTGGGTCCTCAGTATCAAACACAATAAATTGCCTTACATCAAAGTTCAACAAAAAAGTCTCAATAAGAGGAAAGAAACAAGTACGCATTAAGCACCTACTATGAATCGGGCTCTCAGCTGCAAAGATGCACAGATTTTTGCCTCATTTAATCTGTACTCCAATGTGCTCAGAGAACTGTGGTTGTCCCCATCTTGCAGGTGAGGACACCAAAGTTCAGAGAAGTTAACTTCATCTCCACAGGCCGCACAGCTCCCCAGTGGCTGAGTTGGGAGTCACGCCCAGGGCAGCCTGGCTCTGAGCTGTGGTTATCCCTCCTCACCTGGCCACCCTCCCCCTGATGCGGGCGGGGGGTGGGGTGCGCTGCAGGGGAGAAGGCACCAGGCTCTGGCAGCCAGGCCTCCTGGAACAGCCCCGGGTCTGGATTCCTCTCCTCGCACGGCTCTGAAACTAGAGCACCAGCTTTCACAACGGCCTGGCTCCCGGAACCGGCCTCCGGGTCAGTGCCTCATTCCGTGTTCCTGAATAGAAATGTTTACAAGGAAACAAAAATCCCTCAAAGAGGACTTCTTCACCAAATCTGGCCTTTGGGCCTTGCTTCTGAAAGGCACCATGTCTGGGGTTTCTGCTGCCGGCTGGGGCTTCACGGGAGAGACGCAGGCAGGGAAGGCCCAGGTCCTGGGGAAACAGGCACAGCGTGACCCCCAAGTGGATGCTTCACCCTCCTGCCACCCTGAGGCCAGGTGCCCGGGGAGGGGGGGTTAACCCCGACTGGGAAACAAGTAGTGCCAAGCGCCCGGGTGCCGTCCATGCCCAGGGCTGCATTGAATCCCCAAACAGCCCCGTGAGGAAGGCGCTCTTGTCCCCACTTTATGGCCGCAGATGGGAGGAGGGACTGGTCTAAAGCCACACAGCCTAGAAATACCCGAATCAGGATTTGAACCCAGGTCTGTCTGGCCCCAAATTTATATTCTTTCCACGACATCACACTGCATGAGCAGAAGCCCTGGGTCAAACGTCCCTTGTTGGAGGTGTCAGCAGCCACATGGACCGTGCCCATGGAGGGGGGTGGGAACCGATGCGGAGGAGGCATGTGGCTTCCTGGCAGTTACCCAGCAGATTGGACCCATGGAAGGGGCCACTTCCTGGATCCCTCCTTCCTGAGAGGAAGTCTGAGGGATGGGGAATCCGTGTTCCTCTACCCTGTCACCTCTGGGACCCCGGGGACTCCAGGAAAGGCTTAAAGAGCCCAGGAGGCCTGCATCTGCATGACCATCAGGAACCCTCCTAGCCAACCCTCCTGGAATTTGGTGGGTGAAGAAATTGGGGTGCAGGGAAGAGGAGGGGCTTAGCCAAGCCCACCAGCCGAGGGAGCTGAGACAAAAGCACTCACACCCTGCCCCACCCCCACACCTGGCGGGAGCTCCTCCCCCCATAGGCCATTTGAGAAGCCTGGGCCCCTGTTGGGGTTTGAGGGGAGGACTGGATTAACGTTGCCTTGGGCCAGCAACATTTATTCCTCAGGGTCTGTGTGGGGGTGACAGGCCCCAGCATCTGGGAGGATGGAGCTCTAGGAACACAGTAGGTTTACTGCCCTGATAAAGAGCTTACTGGGTGCCAGGCGTCCCACATGTCATCTCCTGCAACCCTGTGTTAAGTGAGAGATGGGTGTGAGCATCCCTGACCTGTCGTAGCCTGACCAGGATCAGAGTTCCCATATCAGGGACCCCAACACTCACACCCCCACCCACCAGGGCCCCCTCCTCCTCCCCCAGCTAGGCCAGCATTGGTGAGGACAAAGCACCGCCTCCTCACAAGCCAGGTGTCTCTGAGCCCTGGAAACGGGCTGAGCTGGGAGCGCAGGGGCAGGCTGGAGACAGCTGTCAGCTTCCATCTGCGTGGGTTTGATGCCTGCTTTAAGTTTCCGCTCGCATTCAGGGTGGTGATTGAAGGCACCGGAGGGGAACCGCGCGTCTTCAGGATTATGATAGGTACTTGCTGGATAATGAGTCTATGTCTATTCTAAGCAGGAGGCTGGTGCCTGGTGCCCTCCTCCAGTGACCTCAGCTCCACAGTGAGGCCTGCTTTCCACAGGCCATCCTTCCAAGTCACAGGGAGCCTCTGCTCAGGCCAGGTGGGTGCACGCAGCTGGGGGTCAGGGTCGTCCTCCCTGACTCACAGGTGAGGCTCTCTCTGGCTGCCCTTGGTTGCTGAGCTACCTGGAGCTCTCTGTCAGCCAATTCTGAGATGCCCCTGTGTTTGTGTCAGCTGTCAGAGTCAGGACATGTTTTCTCAAGTTCAACCTGTAATGGTCAGAGCTCAGACACTAGGCTGAAGGTCAAGGGACCCAAGTCCAGGTCCCAATTCCACCACCACCACTGTGCTGTGCCCTCCGCTGGGTCACAGGACTTTAGCTGGGGACCGCTGAGGCTCTGTCAATTCACAGCTCACATCTAAGACGTCCTGTAGATCACTCTCATTCTGTGGCTCCGACCTCAGGGAGCCAGGGAGCCAGGGAGCCCCTTCTCCTGCTTGCCTTGCCCACTTTGGTCACCATAAAACAATGAAAAGGGAGCTAATCCCATCTACTCCACTCTCTGCTCTTGGGGCCAAAGTCTCCAGCTGTCCCTGCTTCTGACACTATGGTATAGTTGACAAAAGCCTCCTCCATCCCCATAAAGAACTGTGCCTTTAGGATGGAGTCTCCCCCAGGCTCAGGCTCCCCCAACCAAACACAAGTGCCCCATTTTCCATAGCAGTGCTGCTCCCCCTCTATTCTCAGAAGCCCCACGACCCCTGTTCACTAGGCTCAGGTTCCACCTCCTTCCAGACCCTGAGAGCCGCATGCCACCCCTCATGGAGATGTCTGGGTACACAGAGAGTGGGCAGGGGGACACAGAGATGTCCCAGACCCCACTAAAGCACTGGAAACCAACCAGACATCAGAAGACCCCGAATCCCAGTGTCCATGGGCCTGCCGGGTGAACAGGGAAGGAGGCTGCAGTTCTCCCTCCCGGGAAGCCCCTCACTGCTCCGACCAGAGCAATGACTGCAGCTGCCTTCACGAAGGTCAAGGCCCAAAGTGGGACTCCTCCTTTTAGAGTCTCAAGAGGAGTAGAGACGGGGCTGGGATCAGACTGGGGGCCAGGAAGCAGAGGCAGTGGGACTGGACAGAGGGGCGGCCTAGGTGTTTTCCTGTGTCTCTTGCAAAATTTCTATGAGGAGGGGCTCAGGGCACCAATTTGTTCCCAAAGGAAGCTCTGCCACAGAAGCGACCTTGCACGGCAAACCTGCTGTTACCGTGAAGATGCTTTCCGATCAATAAAAACAGCAAAGCTTTCTAAAGGTGCTTTATTCACACTTTCCGTGAGATTGAGAAATCATCAATTGATCATATTACGAACAAGAACACCATTTTAAGGATGACTTTAGAGGTGGGGGGAAATGGGGACACTGAGGAAATCACGGGGAAGCTAAACGCCCGCTGAAAAGCCTTGGCAGGAATGCAGGCCCCCTTCCCTTGCTTCTCAGAAGGATGAGCTTGGTGAGCCCAATCCTGAAATCTCCCACGGTGACTCCCGATCCCATGCTAGCAAAGACAGTTTTATGAAAGCTTTCCCGAGCTAAGTCCCCCACAAGCCATTGGCAGGCTGAGCGAATGGAGAAGGGCCTCCAGGCCTCAGGGCGTTTGGGAGCTGGATCTCCAAAGACTAAGGCACTGGAGGATATGCAAGTCTATTTACTCCTTGGCAGAAATACAAGTCTCCTTGGCTTCAAAGAAGAGAGGCTTAAAAAGTCTTGGGCACCAAGACGCAGACATCAAAAGCCGCCTGCCCACTGCCAACCAGATACGTTAAACGCAAATGAAGCTGAGAGGTGCAGGTTCAATTTCCCTTGAAATGTACCTGTCAGCCCGGAACGCAAAGATCAGAGAGCCGGGGGCTCTTCCTGGCCTGCACCTAACCCTCCTCCCAGCACCCGGTGCCCCCGCTCCCATCCCTCCACAGGGCCACTGAAATCTCTTCCCCTTGGGTTGACTGTTCATTCTCTCAGTGTTTGGGGGAAGGGAGGAGAAAGCTCATCTGGAGATGCGTTGGGTTTGAAGGCAGAGCAATGGGTGGGTTGAGGGAGCAGAGCCTTACAAGGACCTCTGCTATTGAAAGTGAATTGAGAGTTCCTTGCCTCCTTCTTTGGGCAGAGAACTAAAAAGGACACACCCCTCCCCATCCCAGGGATGCCCAAGTCTGGAGAGGGGGACCCAGTCGCTGAACCAGGAGCCCTCCATGTGATGGGAAAGATACAGCCCAGCTGGAGAGGAAGGGTTCTCCTTGTCCAATGGGGCAGGCAGAGAAAACTCATACTGCCCAGGAGCTGCCAGCCTAACAGAGGAGACACAGCCCTGCCTCAGACAAGTTCTTAGTCTGATGGGGGTGGTAGTTCTGCCGAAATCCCCCAGTCTGAAGGTTGGACAGCTTTCCCAACATCTGATAAACAATCAGAGCTTTTCCAGCCCTGCAGCGTCACTGGGTGAGCCTTTACCAGATTTGCCATAAGCAAGGACAGCTGCTGGACATCTGGGCACCAGATGCTCTCTTCATCTGCTTCCTGCCCATGCCCAGGTTTCCAGGACCTCCCTGCGACTCAACACTTGGAGCCTGAGCAGAGCCCAGACTGGGTTGTCCTGACCATCCTCACCCATGATTCCCCCTTCCATCCACACTCACCACCTAACTTTCTGGGAAGCCCTGAGGCAGAAATTTTGCATCCCCTCAGCCCAGCAAGTGTACCTGAAAATCAGCAGCAGAATCACTGAACAGTAACGGGGGGCTGACTGTGTGCCCGATGTATGTAGTGTGCTGGGGATGAAATAGCCAATAAGGCAGAATCCTGGCCCCGGAGGACACCCTGTCCCAAACACAAAGTGGTCATACAATCCAAGGCCCACCGTATGGAGTGTATCTGTAGGAATCCTATAGAAACACAGAGGAGGGAATGATTAATTCTGCCTGGGATAGGGTGGAGAAGGGCTTCCCAGAGGAGGAGACATTTGGCTCAGGCCTTAAAACATGAGCAGGAATTTGCCAGATGGAGGAGGAATGAGCATTCCCAAAGAGAGAGAAGGTAAAGGCTCCAGGGAGGGGCGTAGCTTAGGGGACTCGGGGATTAAAAAAAAAAAAAAAGGAGGGGGGACAGCCTAGTTGTCCAGCAGTGGTTCTCAAACTATGGCCTACATCACTTGGAGGGCTTATCAGAACTCAAATTACCAGTCCCAGATTTCTGACTCAGTGGGTCTGGGGTGGGGTCAAGCCGATGCTGATGATACCCATCCCAAGACTGCACCTTTGAGAACCACAGTGATAAAGGAATGTGACAGATTGGATTATTATTCCCAATTCTTCAGTTCCTCCTTGTAATAGAATGACGTATCTGCTCCTTCTGCCATGTGACTTGCCTCCTTCTACTAAAGGAGGTGGCGTATATTCCCTGCCCCCATTGGGCTTGACCAATAAAAAGTGCTGGTGGACTTGATGTGAGCAGAGACTTTAAATTAGCTTATGTGGTTCAGCATGACGCCTTGCACTTCTCTGATCTGCCAGGGAAGAGCATGCTTTGGGCACCTGCTGAAGCCAGCATGGGAGCTGTGTGTCACAGACCTGACACAGAACTGCCCAGCCCACCTGCAGACGCAGGAGTGAGGTAAGTGTTTGTGACTGGAAGCCACTGGGATTTGGGGGGGGTGTTTCTTATACCACATTATCATAGCAGAAGCCTGACTAATACTAATTTGAATGACATGCTAACACATTTAGGATCCACGCAAATAGAAGAATAAAAGCTGAGTGTAGAGTAGATCTAATCAGGCAAAACTGGAGGCAGGGAGGCCAGGTAGGAGGCGGTTGCCATACTTCAGATGAGACACAGGACTATAATGGCCACATTTTTGGACAGCAGAGAAAAGATGGAGCAGTCCATAGAGAATATGGAGGCCTTTTGTTCCCTGATGCCCCGGGAAGGCCCATGGCACCATGAAAGACAATAAGCACATACAGCTGCCCCCCTCAAGGCCCCTACCACCCCCCATAAACAGGGTCCTAGTCAGGGCACACACCTGGGCAAACTGGGACCTGTCCAGAGCAGCATCCAAGAGCTACAGGGGACTTGCCTGGCTGAGGGACTGAAGCCACAGCCATTTCTGTTGTTTTTCTCTAATCTACTGGATTCTAAGTCAGCTGTAGACGAGTTTCGCCTACAACTGCCAGTCTTTAATTTAATTGTGCAGTGCTGGGGTGTTTTTCCCCCTAGCAAATACATCAAAATTGTCACATCGTAAATAAACAGCCTTCTTCCCCCACTCAACGCCCACCATCCACCACCACTCCGCTCTACACGTGCCCAGCTGGAACAGCTGGAAGGCGGAGAGGGCTGCCAGGGGCGGGGGGTGGCCCCCAAGGAGAGCCAGGGAGCTCCCCTGGAGGGAAAGGAGGCAGACGAGCCAGACAGCTGCCTTCAGAGCCAAAGGGACCTTCGGGACCAGATTCTTCTGCAAGCTTCCACCAACTGGAAACCACATGGAGCCCCGGAGAGGCCTAGTGGCAAGCTGGTCCACCAGGAAGCGTAGCTAGCCCCTCTGAGCCTCAGTCTCCTTATCAGGCAAATGAGTTTCAGGGTGAATGACAATACACCACAGCTACAACAGGGCCTTGTACGCTGTAAAGTGTTTGGCCATCTAGCTGTGCGTTACACAGTTATAGTGCAGAGTTACAGGGGCCTCATCCCAGCTCCATCACTTACTGTGTGATCTTCCACAAGTTACTTAACCTCTCTGTGCCTCGGTTTCCTTGTCTATAAAACATGACTAAAAAGAGCACCCGACTCATAGGACCGGGTGAGAAGTAAATGCAGTACCTGCAACAGAGCCAGCACGTGGTAAGGGGCTGAGAGATGTCGCCTCTTACTGACGCGTCGGGAGGGAACTAGAGAAGCACAGCCCCCCTCGGGCTACTCAGCCTCTCATTCCCAGCAGGACTCTATGAAGAGGGAGGCGCAGAGACCATTCAAGGTCCAGGAGACCGTGGCAAGCGTTCTTTCTAGCTGAGTTCTCACCCTTGAAAACCAGACCTCACGGAGGAATGCATCCCCCCACCCCGCCACCCCCGCCACGCACGCCACGCACGCAGCGGGGAAAGTGGAGACGCAGGGCCGGTGCCCGGGCTGGGAGGGGTAAGTAAGGGACGGGAGACCCTGTCAGCCCCCTCCCACAGGAACGCGAAGGCCCTCCTGCCGGAAAGGGTGGATGTCCCTCCTCTCTGGTCGGTCAAGGCACCAACAGAAATAAGCAGATCCAGCCAGTCCCAAAATATTCATGAGCCACCCCTCCTGTTTGAGGTGCTGGGAATAGGGCTGTGGGGGAAACCCGCAATGTCCCTCCTTCCCTGGAACATCCCTCCTGTGTGGTGTGATGGGTAAATCTTGGGCTCCGGCCTCAGATGCCAGCACTTTGGACCCCATCTTGCCACTTTCAGGTTTGCGATCCTGCGTGAGTCACTTAATGCCCCCTCCTCCCCCTGGTGTTCTCCTCTGTGAAAAGGAGAGGACACTCACCCTGCAATGGGGTCTTCAGGATCAAATGAAAGTGCGTGCCAGCCAGGGGCTCAGTAGATGCTTGCTTTTCATGTCTGTGCTATTTTAGTGTTTAAACCTGTGTGGCGGAGACTGCCCATTATGTTTCCCTCTTCCCTTCGTGGTGGAAAGCTCTGGATTTTAGCTGTGCACCTGGCCCTCCAGAAGCAAGCACATTTCCCAGCCTACCTTGCAGCTAGATTTGGCCAGCAGTGAGTGAGAAGAAGTGGCATGTGCAACTCTTGGGTATGCTGTTGAGGAAGGCAGCTGGCTGGCCCTCCTTCTCCACTGCTCTGTCTCCTCCCTTCTAACTGGCGGGAAAGCAGACCCAATGGATACACTGATGAGTCGTCTTGCCCATGCTAAGGAGGGCAGCACCCCAAGGAAGGGAGAACAGTCAGATAGAAGGGATCCCCAATGCCAAGGGGCTGCCATGTTAAGTTGGACTGCTCATGACCAGCCTATAAACATGAGAACGAAATCAGCTCTGATCCTCTTGAAGCTCCTGCTACCCTAGGCCTTTGTATTGCAATGGAAGGTGTCCCCCCATCGAAATGATAACACTCTCTTTCCTGGATCACCACAGCTTGCCACTACAGCTCAATTGCAAGGAGTGGGAAAGAACGTGGGGAAGGGTCTGCCTGAGGGTGGGCAGCGGAAGAGCAGACTGATGGGTCATAAAGACTGGACAGACTGGGTTAGTGACACATGGAGGCAGAGAATCCATGTGTTGTTTGGAGGATGGAAGGATGATGACAGAGCTGGTTACATGGCGTGATTGTGAGGTGAGCCCATCTAAGAGGATGACGAGCCCAGTTTGGGACACAGGGAACTGAAGTGTGTGCATGCCCTCCAGGGGGGTGCTGTCTGGGATGCAGGGCAGCCTGGGGGGCCGGAAGTGGAGACTTAGGGACCATCTCTCTAAGGAGCTGAAGCCCAGGAACAGGGGTGACAAAGTGTTTGGAGAAGAGCTGGACAAACACTCAGATCAATATGAATGTACTCAGTGTGGTAAGTACAAGGAAGGAAAAGAATAAGGTGCTGTATCTGAGTAAACAGATTGCATGAGAAAGGTCAGGGCAAGCTCCGTGAGTTCATGATGTTTAAATAGAGACGTAGGGTACATGGAGGGTTTGCAGGTATATGGTAGGACGGCGATGGGGCAGAGGGGAGACAAGCAGAGAAAACAGCACGAGCAAAGGCCTTGGGGCTGGGGAGACTCGGCACAATGGAAGCTGGATGCAATGGAAATTGGCCATTCTTTTTTGGCTCATCTATATTAGAACCCCCTTGCTATGTTGAAGAGTCCCCTACTTCCTCTGGCAAGAGCAGCTTCCCACCATAGTCACTAAAAATGTCAAATAGTCACATTCCCAGTGTCCCTTGCAGCCAGGATGCAGGCACCGGACCTGGGCCAGACCATCCGAGGCAAGCTGTGCCCTGCTCTGCCACCCCAGACTGACCACGGCACAGAGCTCGCATGCAAGGCTCTTGGTCATTGAAAGTGAGAATCTGCTGGAGCCCTTAGAGAACTCTGCTCTGTTGCTAGAGCCCTGCTTTATCTGGATCTCAGTCTTTATACATCATAAAAATCTGCTTTCTGGCCCCCGAACGCATAACTGCACCATTGTTACCAGAAATCCCGCACTTGCCACAGAGCCCTCTTCAGGGACCCAGAAGTCTGCTCTCTTATGCAGAATTCCACTTGATTCTGCAGAACTCCACTCAGCTTCCCAGAATTCTGCTCTTGGCTTTAAAAAAAAAAAACAGATTCCAATATTGACATCCAGAGACCAGCTTTATTCTACAGAAACCCTGATTGGTTATACAGAAACTCACCCCATTACACAGAATCCTGCCTTTTCTTTTCAGAACCATGCCTGGTCGTGCCGAACCCTTGGTGATTTTATAGAAATCTGAATTCACAGAATCCTGCTTTGTTACGAGAAACCTGCTGAGCTCTAACCGCTCTGCCCCATTAGAGAAAAGTCAGCAGATTTGCGCCTGTATCATTGACTCGGACACCTGCTCTGGGGTTCAGGACCCTGCTCTCCGCCTGAGCACTGTTTGCCAATCTCATTGTTCTTTAGAACCCATTTTGGCTGCACAGAGTCCTCCCAGGAGGTTCAGAACCCCAATCTGGACATAGTGCCCCAGAATTGGTACATAGAAACCTAGTGAGTTACACTGAGCTCAGCTTTGGTTGGCAGGACCCCATCCTGGTTCACAGATTCCCACGTTCTTCGATGAAGCCCGGCATCACACTAGAGGCTTCTGTAAGGACGTGGGCCCCTGTACAAGCCTCTGTGAGGCCAGTGATAGGAAGAATGGCTGATGGATCCTCCCAGTACTGCCCTCACCTTAGGTGAGGCTGGGAGGACCTGGGCCCCCCAAACCAGGATCCCGGCCCCCTTCGCTCCTTCCTCCCCCTGCCAGGGAGGACTCAAGCTTGAGCTCTGCGCAGCAAGGGGCAAGCAGAGACCCTGGGCATGGCCTCAGGGAGAGAGACAAGCACCCACCTCACTTCTCCTCAGGGCTGGCCCCAGCCGCCTGGGCACAAATCTACTTGGACAGAAATAATCAGCCGAATTAATTTAGCTTTAAATAGCAGCACTGAGAATGTTTCCACAAAATTTTCTCCGAGGAGAGCTAAGCAGAATTAATGGTGGCACAATATCGGAGAGAAATGTTATTTATTAAGGCCTAATCATTCCGGGGAGGGGGAAATCATCATAACATAATAAAGCGAAAATCAGCCGGCCCATCCCGGCCCGGCCCCACTCAGCCCAGGAGCCAAGGAGGGGCCCTGGGAGGGGAGCCTCGTAGAGAAGCTTCCTGCAAAGTGAACAGCCTCTCCCGGGGCTCCCTGGCATGGGAGAGCTGGGCTAGGCTCCCCAGGTCTGGCCACGTTCCTCATAGGCTGTGTCCATACCAGCCCATTTGCTCCTTTGCTGAGCATCTCCGAAGGGGAGCAGACTTCACCATCTCCAGGGCACCATCAAACCGTGCAGCTCTCCCGAAGAGGGATCTGTGGCTCCCCAGCCCACTCCCCACTGCTGTCACCTTAAAGGGCCCTTCATTCATTTGTGCTTTCAACTATTACTTATTGGGCACTGAGATGTTGAGCTGCTCTGGACCCTGGCAGAGACAGTGAGAAGAGCAGCAAACAAGTAAATAAATAAGATGATGCCTGGCCATCAGAGTGTTCTGGAAACAATAAAGTGATAGAGATGGGAGCGGGTGGCAGATTTAAGGGATGTGGTCAGGAAGGGGCCCCGAGAGAAGATGGTAGAGGAGCTGACACCTCCATCCTGTGACGATCTGGAGTCGGGGTAGACCATCCGGGCAGAGGGCATGGCGTGGAAAAGGCCCAGGAAGAGGGAAAGAGGCTTGGCTTTCTGAAGACCAGAGTGGCTAGGGCTGGTAGACGACAGAAGTGTAACAGGGGCGGTGAGCAGCAGTTCGGCCACCAAGAGGGCGAGGGTGGGTCAGAGTCAGAGACTTCCCAAGAGGAAAGTGAGATCCAGAAAAGACAGGGCGAAGGGCCACTTCCTCTCTGACCCGGCGCACCCTGAGATCTTCCTTGCATTCCGCCATGGCTTCTGATGGGCCTGGCACCACGCGTTGCAGTGCCGGCTGCCATTTTCCTTAAGGGACATTGATTAGAGTAGAATCAGTCTGGAGGAGGCAGGCTCCCATCTGTTGGGGAGCATGTTCTACAAGGGGTTTTCTGGGTCTGTGGTCCAAAATGCAGGATCTGTAGTCAGAGAAGCATGGGTTCAAATTCTTATCAGCCATGGAGCCATGGGCACGACATTGAACTCTTCCAAAAGTCAGTTTCCCCAACTATAAAATGGGACAACAGTATCTACCTTGCACAATTCTTTAGGGAATTAAATGGGTGAGGGAGGTCCTGTGGCATCTCTGTGAGACCACCAAGGTCCCCAAGGTCCTCCTCTGTCAGAACCACAGGCCATCGGTAGTTTGGGTCTGGAGTGCATCGATGTGGAAAGAGTTGGACGGACCCGGCCCCCAGGACTCGGTTTCCTCACTTGGGAAGTGCGAGTGATAACCCCTCCTCCGGGAGGTCACTTGAGGGTCACATGGAATGATACTTGGTAAACACCTGGCCCAGGTAGCTCAATTACGGCCACTCTCTCTCCCAGAGTCCTCGGTTTGGGCTGCCATAACAAAATGCCACTGACTAGGTAACTCAAACAATAGACATTTCTTTTCTCACAGTTCTGGAGGCTGGAAGTCCAAGATCAAGGGGGCAGCAGGGTTGGTTTCTGAGAGCTCCCCTCCTGGCTTACAGACAGCTGTCTTCTCAGTGTGTGATCTCTTGGGAGATCCCAGAAGATCAAATCCGGTCCATCTACATTTGAAAGCAACATGGTAGACATGCTTACCGCTCACATTTCAGAGACCACATCTCAGCTTTGGAATCCAGCCTGAGCTTTGCTGAGAGAAGGGAGTCCAGCTGGGTGTCCAGGACCCCGTCTCAGTGCCCAACCATTCTGGCCCCTGGGGCCGGGCATCAGGACTGATCTTGGATATCCTGGCCTAGCCCCAAAGACTCTGATGCACCCCTTCTCAAGGTGCGGATTCCTCCATGGAAGTGTGTCCTACTCCATCCCGCCTACTGGGGACAAGCCTTTTGGAATAACCTTCATTAGTCCTAAAAACACAGAGTCAGGGAGGCCTGTTGAATGTGAAATGCTCCATTTCTCTTGGGACTTTTCTGGAACCTAAAATTAAACACAAAGGAAGAACTCCCCCAATCTATCCAGGCTGGATTACTGTTTTCTCCTCCAAATAAGCCATGGGGATTCTGTCCCGAAGTCTTCCCTCTCCTCTGTTCACAGCTAGGTCTCTTCTTGCAGATGACCTCACCAGTCCTCCACCAGTTAGAAACCTTAGGGTCATGTTCTGCTTATTCAATCAGCCATCAATACCCATAAATTCTCCTTCCTCAGTATGTAATTATGTCCTCCCTGCCTTCCTGTAGTGAACATCTGTTGCTCTTGCCTGCCTACCATCCATTCCTCCCTGTTCTGATAAGGTCACCCTGATTTCCTTTGGGGAATGGCCTCTCCCACCTCTCAGTCCATGTGGATTGGTGGAGAGCTCTAGGTTGACCCCAGGCCCCAGCTGCATGGGTAAGCACGTGACCTAGGCCCGCCAAAGAATTCCACACCCCTGGTAACAATGATTGTTTGAGGATAGACATTTGACCTAATCTAAGTCAATTAGAGTCAGGTCCTAGACTTTTATAGGACCCACTGGGGATTGTTCTGGGGTGTCTTAGGTGTTGGAGGTAAGCTGGATATGTTGGTGGTCAACTTGCCACAGTAGGGGCAGCACCTTCTTGAGAAAGAAGACTGAGAGATGGAGAGGGAGCGCTCCTGATGTATCAGGTAGCTTTTATGTGCAATAGCCAACCACGACACTGCAGCAGCACGCTCCACTAAGCTTCGATTCCTGCGGACGTGCAGATCGGCTAGGGCTTGGCTGAGCTGGGGCAGGCTCGGCTGGGCCACTCTGCTGTAGGAACAGTAGCGGCTGGGCTGACTTTGTAACACATGGCTCTCATCCTCCTTGGGCCAGCAGGCTAGATAGTCCTTCTCACAGAATGGCAAACGGGCAAGAAAGCAAGCAGAACCATGCAAAGTCTTGTAAGGACTGGACTCAGAACGGTCACACTATCACTCTAGTCCTTCCATGGGCCAAAATTAGTCACACGGCCCAGAGTCAAGGGGAACTGAAATCCACTTTGCCCATTAAGTCGAAGGAACGGCAAAGTCCTGTTACCAAGGGCATGGTATGGACAGAGGTTAAGATGTGGGGCTGGAAATGACCCAAATCAACAAAATCATGAATGAAAGAGGAGAGATCACAACCAACACCAAAGAAATACAAACAATTATAAGAACATATTATGAGCAACTTTATGCCAGCGAATTAGATAACCTGGAAGAAATGGATGCATTCCTAGAGATGTATCAACTACCAAAACTGAACCAGGAAGAAATAGAAAACATGAACAGACCTATAACTACTAAGGAAATTGAAGCAGTCATCAAAAATCCCCCAAAACACAAAAGCCCAAGGCCAGATGGCTTCCCAGGGGAATTCTACCAAACATTTAAAGAAGAATTAATACCTATTCTTCTGAAACTGTTCCAAAAAATAGAAATGGAAGGAAAACTTCCAAACTCATTTTATGAGGCCAGCATTACCTTGATTCCAAAACCAGACAAAGACCCCATCAAAAAGGAGAATTACAGACCAATATCCCTGATGAACATGGATGCAAAAATTCTCACCAAAATACTAGCCAACAGGATCCAACAGTACATTAAAAGGATTATTCACCACGACCAAGTGGGATTTATCCCTGGGCTGCAAGGTTGGTTCAACATCCGCAAATCAATCAACATGATACAATACATTAACAAAAGAAAGAACAAGAATCATAGGATCCTCTCAATAGATGCAGAAAAAGCATTTGACAAAGTACAGCATCCTTTCTTGATCAAAACTCTTCAGAGTATAGGCATAGAGGGTACATACCTCAATATCATAAAAGCCATCTATGAAAAACCCACAGAGAATATCATTCTCAATGGGGAAAAACTGAGAGCTTTCCCCCTAAGGTCAGGAACACGGCAGGGATGTCCACTATCACCACTGCTATTCAACATAGTATTGGAAGTCCTAGCCACAGCAATCAGACAACAAAAAGAAATAAAAGGCATCCAAATTGGCAAAGAAGTCAAACTCTCACTCTTTGTAGATGATATGATACTTTCTGTGGAAAACCCCAAAGAACTAGAGCTAGAACTCATACAGGAATTCAGTAAAGTGGCAGGATATAAAATCAATGCACAGAAGTCAGTGGCATTCCTATACACCAACAACAAGATGGAAGAAAGAGAAATTAAGGAGTCGATCCCATTTACAATTGCACCCAAAACCATAAGATACCTAGGAATAAATCTAACCAAAGAGGCAAAGGATCTGTACTCAGAAAACTATAAAATACTCATGAAAGAAATTGAGGAAGACACAAAGAAATGGAAAAACGTTCCATGCTCATGGATCGGAAGAACAAATATTGTGAAGATGTCAATGCTACCTAGAGCAATCTACACATTCAATGCAATCCCCATCAAAATATCATCAACTTTTTTCAAAGAAATGGAACAAATAATCCTAAAATTTGTATGGAACCAGAAAAGACCCTGCATAGCCAGAGGAATGTTGAAAAAGAAAAGCAAAGCTGGCGGCATCACAATTCCGGACTTCCAGCTCTACTACAAAGCTGTCATCATCAAGACAGTATGGTACTGGCACAAAAACAGGCACATAGATCAATGGAACAGAATAGAGAGCCCAGAAATGGACCCTCAACTCTATGGTCAACTAATTTTCGACAAAGCAGGAAAGAATGTCCAATGGAAAAAAGACAGTCTCTTCAACAAATGGTGTTGGGAAAATTGGACAGCCACATGCAGACGAATGAAACTGGACCATTTCCTTACACCACACACAAAAATAGACTCCAAATGGCTGAAAGACCTCAATGTGAGACAGGAGTCCATCAAAATCCTAAAGGAGAACAGAGGCAGCAACCTCTTCGACCTCAGCCGCAGCAACTTCTTCCTAGAAACATCGCCAAAGGCAAGGGAAGCAAGGGCAAAAATGAATTATTGGGACTTCATCAAGATAAAAAGCTTCTGCAAAGCAAAGGAAACAGTCAACAAAACCAAAAGACAACCGACAGAATGGGAGAAGATATTTGCAAATGACATATCAGATAAAGGGCTAGTATCCAAAATCTATAAAGAACTCATCAAACTCACCACCCAAAGAACAAAGAATCCAATCAAGAAATGGGCAGAAGACATGAACAGACATTTTTCCAAAGAAGACATCCAAATGGCCAACAGACACATGAAAAAGTGCTCAATATCGCTCGGCATCAGGGAAATCCAAATCAAAACCTCAATGAGATACCACCTCACACCAGTCAGAATGGCTAAAATTAACAAGTCAGGAAATGACAGATGTTGGCGGGGATGCGGAGAAAGGGGAACCCTCCTACACTGTTGGTGGGAATGCAAGCTGGTGCAGCCACTCTGGAAAACAGTATGGAGGTTCCTCAAAAAGTTGAAAATAGAGCTACCATATGATCCAGCAATTGCACTACTGGGTATTTACCCCAAAGATACAAAAGTAGGGACCCGAAAGGGTACGTGCACCCCAATGTTTATAGCAGCAATGTCCACAATAGCCAAACTGTGGAAAGAGCCAAGATGTCCATCAACAGATGAATGGATAAAGAAGAGGTGGTATATATATACAATGGAATATTATGCAGCCATCAAAAGGAATGAGATCTTGCCATTTGCACGACGTGGATGGAACTGGAGGGTATTATGCTGAGCGAAATAAGTCAAACAGAGAAAAACATGTATCATATGACCTCACTGATATGAGGAATTCTTAATCTCAGGAAACAAACTGAGGGTTGCTGGAGTGGGGGGTGGAGTGGGAGGGATGGGGTGACTGGGTGATGGACACTGGGGAGGGTATGTGCTCTGGTAAGCGCTGTGAATTGTGCAAGACTGTTGAATCTCAGATCTGTACCTCTGAAACAAATAATGCAATATATGTTAAGAAAGAAAAAAAAAAGAAGAATGTAGCAGAAGGGGAAGAATGAAGGGGGGGAAATCGGAGGGGTAGACGAACCATGAGAGACGATGGACTCTGAAAAACAAACTGAGGGTTCTAGAGGGGAGGGGGTTGGGAGGATGGGTTAGCCTGGTGATGGGTATTGAGGAGGGCATGTTCTGCATGGAGCACTGGGTGTTATGCACAAACAATGAATCATGGAACACTATATCTAAAACTAATAATGTAATGTATGGGGATTAACATAACAATAAAAAAAATTAAAAAAAAAAAAGATGTGGGGCTGGAAGGCAATCTAAGTGCTGGAGCCAGCTGAGCCTGAGCCAGACTCACCACTTGAGTCTGACTGATCTGCCTTCCCCAACCCCGCCCTCTACATACCTTAAGGGATAGCATGTTTTGTTTAACAATGGAGGCAATTCTCTTCTAGGAGAGAAAAGAGCCTTAACACAAATCCAGTGAATCCCACCGTGTGACAAGCTCTGAGCTAGAAGCTATACCTCCACTCATACTGGAACTTTAAACAGCTCCGTGAGGTGGCTGTGAACGTCCCCATTGTGCAAAGAGGAAATAGGCTCAGAGGGGTTGTATGACCTGTCTACAGTCTCACAGTGAGAAAGGAGCTGAGTGGTCAGGGTTGAAAGTGCCCAGATGGTCTGCCTGAGGATGAAGCTCATGTTTTCCCCACTTTCTAATGGTGAACTTTCACCCCGGAAGTGGGCGGCACCCCTCCTACGCTCCATGCTTCCCTCGGCCAGCTAAAGGAATAAAATAACACCTAATGTTTCCTGAGCCCTTCCTGCGTGCTAGGTAACTGCTACACACTTCCAATGCATGCGCTCACATCATCTCTACAAAAGCCCTGGATGTGGGTATTACTAACCGTCTCCATTTTACAGATGAGAAAACCGAGCCTCGGGAAAGTTAGAGAACTTACCCAGGTGGTAAGGAGTGGGGTCAGGATTCCAATGTCTCCCATCTGGCTGCAGAGCTGGCCTCCTGGCCTCTGCTTAGGCCAAAGGGATGGTCCTTAACACTGCTGAAAACCCTGGGGTTGGGTGGGTCAGAGTGTCAAACTTAGACCCTGCCTCTGCCCGGTGCCCCCCCCCCCATACAGCCTCGGCCCTCAGGTGCTCAGCTCACCCCTCAGTGCCTGGTCACCAGCCTCTGTGCCGGTGAGCCAGCCCTCTTTCTGGCTGCAGACGTGATAAATGGCTCCAATTATCCCCTCCGAGCTCCGATTTAATGTCATGTTTTATTAAAGGCAACTGTCAGAGGAAAGCAAAGCACCCACTGCGTGCCTGCTGCCTGCCTCCATTCGGAAGCATGCTCTCTGGGTGAAGACATGCAAGGGTGTGAGGGGAAAAGGCACCACCCCGGTCTCCAGCTCCCCAGGCAGGGAAATAACTCGGTGCCCCTCCCCACTCGGGCCCCAGGCTGAATGAACGCCACATTTTTGCCTGGCACGTTCCACCCATTGCTAATGCACTGTTGCTTCTTCGACTGACAAATTAGGGGTTTGAACAAAGGCAGGCGAGGGAAGAGGGGGGAAGATGGCAGCTGCCCACCCTGCAATTAAGAGGGGGTGCGAGAGAAGGGGGGGCCGGGGTCCTCAGCCGTCGCACAAACATGCCTTTGCCTTGCGTGGCTTTGGCTGAGCGCGTTCAGAGAGGGCATGTGCAGCCCCTGGGAGCCCGTCCTGTGGGTCATCCCACTGATCCAAGGCTGCAGCTTCTCCCCCAGCTTCAGGACCTGTCAACCAGGCCCTCTGAGGCACAGGCTGCACAGGTCTGACGCATCCCGTCCCAGAGGTGGGAAACTGAGGTCTGGCGAGAGGCGGTGCTTTATCCCGGGTCACGGTGGGAACTAGTAGGAAAGCCCGCACTGGCACCTTGGGCTTCTGGCTCAATCTGGAATTCTCCTGCTACATAAAGCTACATAAACGGCCACAGATTGCATGCAGTGCAGAGGGGCACGGGTATCTCCACCCACCCCCACCCCACCCCCCACCCCCCACCCACTGCCCAGATGGACTCCGAGCCATCAGTCACAGGGCAGAGCCTGGCCAACTCTGGACGGGGTGTGCCTTCATGAGGGAGGGCAGCCGAGTCCCTCATCTGGTTGTTTGCTAGAAGTTGGGTCATACAGCTGGCAATATGTTTGTTCTAGATGGATATCTTTTGAAACGGATGCCCTGACAATGAAAAGCTTAAAACTCACACTACAGGTACGTGAGCTATCCCTGGTAGGATGAGGTCAAGGAAAACTTCCGGAAGGAGAATATGTCCAAGATGGGAAGAAAAGCAAGAATTAGCCAAGCAAAGGGGATGAGAGGTAATTCCAGGCACAGGGAACAGTAGGGACAGAACTCTGGAGGGGAGGAATGGATGGGGCTCTAGAGAGAGGCATTGGCTAGAGAGGCTGCAAGGAAACTGAGGTTGGAAGGAGCCAGACCCCACATGGCCAGGCTAAGGAAGAAGTTGTGCCCCCCACCTCCCATCTCTCCCACCCCTCTGCCCCCCCACCCTCCCCACCAGGAGCCGCTGTGGCTATAAGCAAGGAAGTGAGGTATGTGCCCCAGAAAGAGCATCCTGGAGGGATGGAACAGGACTGCAGCGGGAAGAGCAATGAGAGGCTGGGGTGGGGGAGGTAGGGACTGCCGCCTAGGTTACGCAAGATAGCCATAGAGATTCAAAATATATTAAGGAACTTCTAATTGACTTACAGAGTCAGGTGAGAAAGGAAACACGAAAGTGCCACCTGCCTTTAACGCATGCAACTATGGCTGGAGCAGCAGGAGAAGTCTCCCTGAGAGGAAGGTGAGAGGGAGGAGATAAATGCCCCTGTGGGGTTGAAGGATATTTTTAATGTGTGAAGTCAGATAAACAAGGGTTTCCCAATGCTCCCAAGCTGGACCCGATGGGATGGTGACAATGGGAAGTGATGATCAAAACAGAAACTGTGTTCTTATGACAGTAAAACCTAGGACCTCCCAAGCTTGGCTCTGGAATGGGACCAGGGAGGGGTGTTTGGACCCCTGCTTTCATGTCCCTCTGCAACTCGATTGCTTTCATCCCTGGGGCCTCCTACATGCTGGCCTGCCAAGGTACAGATACCCTTTTCATTCTTCCCCCAACCCAACTTTTTTTTTTTTTAAAGTATTTGTTAACATAGAATAAAATTGGCTTCTGTTTGATTACAGTCCCATGAATTTTAATGCCTACATAGATTCATGTGCCCAAGGCAACAGAGCAGCTCCATCACCAGGGAAGAGTCCCTCCTGCTGCCCCCCTGGACTTCCACATTTCCCCCACTCCCATCCCTTAGGACCACAAATCTGTTCTCTATCACTATAGTTTTGCCTCTTCCAGAATGTTATATGAATGGAACCAAACAACATGTGACCTTGTGAGATTGGCTTTTTTCACTCAGCATAATGGCTTTGAGATGCATCTAGAGTGGTACGTGTGTCCACAGTTCATTCCTTTTTATTGCTGAGGAGTATCTCGTTGCGTGGACGTACACATCCATTCACTTGCCGAAGGACAATTGGGTTGTTTCCACTTTGGGGTGATTATGAATAGAGCTGCTATAAATGCTCACCTACAGTCTTCCTTCCTCTCTGGTGAATACCTGGGAGCAGGACTGCTGGGTTATATGACATATATGTTTAATAAGAAACTGCCAAACTGTTTCCTGGATTGACTACCATTTGCCTTCCCACCAGCAATGTATGAGAGTTTCACTTTCTCCGAATCTTCCCCCCCACTTGTTATTGTCAGTATTTTTTTATTTTAGCCATCCTAAAGGTGGGTAATGAGATCTTACTCTGGTTTTAATTTGCATTTTCCTAGTAGTTAATAATGCTGAACATTTTTTCATGTGCTTGCTTGCCATCTATATTCTCTTTGATGAAATATTTCTTGCTCATTTTGTATTGGGTCATTTTCTTAATATTGAGTTTTGAGAGTTCTTTATATATTGTGGATACAAGTCCTTTGTCAGATATGTAATTTGCAAATATTTGCTCCCAGCCTCTGTTTTGTCTTAGCAGTATCTCATTTAGTAAGTGTTTTTAATCTTGATGAAATCCAACTTACCAAATTTTCATTTTATACATAATTTTTTTGATGTCATAGCTAAGAATTCTTTGCCTAGCCTAAAATCACTAGTTTTCTCCCATGCTTTCTTCTAAAAGGCTTCTTTGATATTTTTCATCTTTATTTTGTAGTTTTCAGATACAGAACTCTTAATGTGTTTTGTTAACCTTACATATAAGTATTTCATATTTTTGGAGCTATTGTAAATGATACTGTTTTTAAATTTGATGTCCAATTATTCATTGCTGGTATATAGAAATATGATTGATCTTTCTGTGTTGATTTTGTATCCTGTGACCTTGCCAAACTGCAACTTAGTTGTAGGAGTTTTTATTTTTGTAGATTCCTTAGAATTTTCTACATAGACAAACATTTGGTCTGGGAATAGAGATAGTTCTATTCTATTACTTTTCAATCTGTATGCCTTTATTTATTTTTGTTTCTTGATCGCATCAGCGAGAACTTCCAATGGTCAGTAGACATCCTTGACGTGTTGCCGATCTTAGGGGGAAACATTATATTTTTCACCATTAAGTATGATGTTAGTTGTAGGGGTTTTTTGTTGTTGTTGTTGTTGTTGTTTTTTATAGATATCCTTTATCAGGTTGAGGAAATGCCCTTAGGTTTCTAGTTTCCTGAGAGTTTGTATCATAAATCACTACTGAATTTTGTTAAATGTGTTTTCTGCATTAGTTGATATGATTATCTGGTTTTTCTTCTTCAGACTGTTATTATGGTGGCTGACATTGATTAACTTCCAAATGTTTAACTGGCTTGGCACTCCTGTGATAAACTCTACTTAGTCATGGTGTATTATTCTTTTTATGTATTGGTGGAATCAATTTGCTAATACTTTGTTAGGAAATTTTGTATCTATATTCATGAGCGAAATTGATCTATAGTTTTCTTTTTGTGTGCTTTCTACGTCTGGTTTTGTTGTTAGGATAATGCTGGTCTCATAAAATGAATTGGGCAGTATTCCTTCCTCCTCTGTTTTCTTGAAGAGGTTGTGTAGAATTTGTGTTATTTCTTTTTAAAATGTTTGGAAGAATTTGCCAGAGAAATCATCTTGACTGAGAGATTTACTTTTTTGAAGATTTTTTTTTTTTTTATCTACAAATTCAATTTCTTTATGAATTATAGGACTATTTAGGTTATCTATTTTATCTTGGGTGAGTTTTGGTAGTTTGTGGTTTTTGTACATTTCATCCGAGTTGTCAAATTTATGTGCCTGGAGTTGTTCATATTATTCCCTTAATATCCTTTTAATGTCTATTGTGATATCCCTTCTTTCATTCCTGAAAGAGCAGGGGGTATATTGAAGTATTTGTCTTCTCTCTCTCTCATAATTTTGTCTTCTCTCTTTCTCTTTTTTCTGTATCAGTCTTGCTAAAGATTTATCCATTTTATTTATATATTCAAAGAACCAGCTTCTGGTTTCATTGATTTTTAAAATTGTTTTTCTGTTTTCAATAGTGTTGATTTCTGTGCTCTACCTTCCACCTGTTTGCTTGGGGTTTATTTCGCTCTTCCCTTTCTACTTTCTTAAGATGGAATCTAAGATTAATGATTTGAAACCTTTCTTCTTTTCTAATATAAGTGTTTAATGCTATAAATTCTAACTACTGCCTTACTACATCCCCCAAATTCTAACAACTGCCTTACTACATTCCACAAATTTTGATATGTTGTGTTTTCATTTTCATTCAGTTCAAAATATTTTCTAATTTCCCTTGAGGCTTCTTATTTGACTCATGGATTATTTAGAAGTACGTTTTTCGACTCAAGTTGTCTGGAGATTTTTTCTGTTATCTTTCCATTACCGATCTGGTTTAGTTCCATTATGCTCAGAGAACATACTTTGTATGATTTCAATTAAAATTTGTTGCAGGGAGTCTGCTTCTCCCTCTGACCCTCCCCCATCTCATGCTCTCTCTCTGTCTCATTCTCTCTCTCAAATAAATAAATAAAATCTTAAAAAAAAAAAATAAATAAAATTTGTTAATATTTGTTTTATGACTCAGAATATTCCCTAGCTTGGTGAATGTTCTATGCACTTGAAAAGAATGTATATTCTACTTTTGTTGAGTTAAGTGTTCTGCAAATGCCTATTAGATCCAGTTGACTGAATCCGTTCAACTGATTTTTTGTCTACTAATTCTATCAATAACTGAGAAAGGAGTGTTAATGTTTCCAATTACAATTACAGATTTGTCTATTTCTCCTTTCAGTTCTGTTAGTTTTTGCTTCATGTATTTTGAACCTGTTGTTAAGTGCATCCACATTTAGACTTTTGTCTTCTTTATGACTTGATCCTTTTATCATTATGTAAAAACCAATTTTATCTCTGATGATTTCTTTTGTCTGAAGTCTACTTTGATCTTAATAAAGCCACCAAGCTTTCTTTTGGTTAGTATTTGCATGGTATATGTTTTTCCACCCTTTTACTTGTAACCTATCTATATCAATATATATATGATGTGAGTCTCTTGTAGATAGCATATATCTGGGTCAGAGTTGTTTTTTCAATCCATTCTAATGATCTCTACATTTAAATCGGTGTGTTTAGACCATTTACTTTTAATGTAACTACTGATATGTTTGGATTTAGATCTACCATTTGATCAGTTTCCTTTTTAATCTTTCTATTCTTTTTTTTAATTTGTTTCTCTGTTTCCTCCTTTTCTGACTTATTTTGGATTAAGTAAACATTTTTTTAATTCTATTTTAATTTATAGTTCTTTTTACTATATCTCTTTGTATAACTTTTTAAAATGTTCTTTAGTGATTGCTCTAGGAATTAAATTATACATACTTAACTTTTCACAGTCTACTTAGAATCATTATTTTATCACTTCAAGCAGAATGTGGAACCTTACCACTATCTATGTTCCTTTATCTTTATCCATTTAGGTTACAGTTGTCTTATATATTAGATACATATTGTATATATCTAACTTCTCTAAGCCACATAGTAAGTGAGTGGCAGCACCACAATCCCCCAGGCAGCCTGGGGTCAAAGCCAGGAGCATATCTACTCCCCATTGATGCCCCTGGTTCCAATCTGGCCCAGCAGAGAAGTCCCATGGGCTGGACCTTCCAAAGAGCCCAGAGCTGGTTATAAAATGCCTTGACCTCCAGAGATAGGAAGGATATCCCAGGTCACCCCATCAGACCAGAACCCTAAGGGAAAACACATTGGATCTCAGCTTCCACATGTCCTTTAGGCTGGGAGTCTTTGTGCTGTGTACAACTTGCCCAGCAGTTCATGGCAGCCCTGCCCTGGGGTTCACACTTCAGCCAGTAAATGGCTTTGCTTTTCTGGAACCTTCTGGGCCAAGGGGTTCACACCTCAGCCAGTAAATGGCTCTGCTTTTCTGGAACCTTCTGGGCCATTCTTTGCAAACTGAGCAATGCACTCCAGCCAGATGAGGAAAGCTCACACGGTATTCTACAGGAGCGGCTTGACATCTCTATCATCGTGGCTGGCTGCCCCCCCCCACCCCACCCCCTGGCCTTGCTTCTTTGGCTAAACTACCTCCTTCCCTTCTTCTCCCTCATCCTCCAGGGCTGAGGAAGAGAGTGCATCTCTTGCCTGTCATCTTTCTGCACAATTGGAATCGACAGGTCCTTGGGCAGAAGGACTTGCCCCTCCTCTGACAGCAAACTAGTTCTAGATAAATGAGTATTGGTTTTGCGCTGTTTGTTTTTCATTTGTAGCTATCCTTTGATTTTTTTTTTTTTTTTCTCTGCAAAATTGGTTAAGCAATGATAGCATGGTCTGCTTCTGCAGTTGCATTGATTGGACTGCTCCTGGAGTCTGGGTCTTTTGCTGGGTTTTCTGTTTTTTTTAGCTTTTCACCACCACCACCCCTCCCCCAACTCGACTCCCTCTTCTATATTTGTGGAAGGGTGAGAACTAACATATACAGAGCATTTATTAGTGCCAGGCACTGTGCATATGATTTATGCCTGTTGTCTCATTCTACCTTCAAAAATCAAAACAAAACAAGCCAATGTGGTATTATTCTTCTTATTTTGTGGATGAAATTGGGGCTCAGAGAGGTTCCAAAACTTGTTCAAAATTGCATAACCAGAAGTCAGCAGGTCCAGGTGGGGATCTTCCCCCACTTCCCCTGCCAGACATGTGTGTTTTATCATTGGTCAGTTCACCATGTGGGCCTCAACAAGTGGTCCTTTCTAGACCTCATGCTGCCCCTCTGTGACACAGAGAGAGCCCAAAGACACTCAGCGGCCAGCAATATGGTGTGAGTTATTCCCCCAGATGGGGAAACTCTGAACTCATTAGAGAAAGGTCAAAAGAAAAGGGAATGGTAACAGTGAGAGGGAAAGGAAGCATGGCAGGGTTGGGGAGCAAAGAGGGATGGAGGGAGACCAGTTGGGAGAGAGTGGAGTAGTCTGGCACACAAGTGTGCTTGCTGGCTGGGCAGTTGCCCAGGCCAGTCAGTCCTGGTCTTACAGCAGCAAACAGGATGTCTGACTGGTTTTTTCCATCTCCCTCTTTCATGCAGTCAACCAGTGGCTGGGCATTACAGAAACCCCTCTTTAGGACAGACCTCAAGAACTCAGAGCTAGAAGGTTCCTATGGACTGAAAAAGCCCTTTGTGGTACCTGGGGCTTGGGACTTAGCCTGCTGACAGCTCCTGGTGAATGTATGGGATTCTCTGTGGATCAGTTGAACCCTCTGCAGCAACTATAGGGCTTAAGATTGGCTTAGCCACACCCAATTGCCAGGGTGGGAGAGGGAGATAGGGGAGAATTCTTGGGAGTAACAAGGTGAAGTGGAAAGGTTACTAGTTGGGAGTCAGGAGACCTAGTATGAGCCCCCTCCCATTCCCACACCTCTTAGCTGTGTGACCTTGGATGAGTCACTTCACCTCCCATGCCTTTAAAATAACAAAAAGCTGATATTAGAGGGTGCCTGGGTGGCTCAGTTGTTAAGCGTCTGCCTTCGGCTCAGGTCATGATCCCAGGGTCCTGGGATCGAGCCCCGCATCGGGCTCCCTGCTCCACGGGAAGCCTGCTTCTCCCTCCCCCACTCCCCCTGCTTGTGTTCCCTCTCTCGCTGTGTCTCTGTCAAATAAATAAATAAAATCTTTAAAAAAAAAAAAAAAAAGCTGATATTAGAGGGCTTACCATTTTCCAGGCACAGATCTAAACATTTTCCATATATTAACTCATTTCATCCTCAAATTTAGCCCTAGAAAGAGCATTATCCTCTCTTTGCATCCATCAAAAGAGGGGAGTTGTGAAGATCAAACACAGTAAAGATAATAAAATAGTTTTTATAGTGTGTGTGTGCACATGAGTGTGTGGAAGGGGGAGGACTGTGTGTGTGTGTACGAGGGAGGAGTGTGTGTGTTTGTGTGTAAGGAGGTGTGTAAGGAGGACATCTGTGTGTGTGTGAGGGGGAGGACTGTGTGTGTGTGTACGAGGGAGGAGTGTGTGTGTTTGTGTGTAAGGAGGTGTGTTAGGAGGACAGCTGTGTGTGTGTGAGGGGGAGGACTGTGTGTGTGTGTATGAGGGAGGAGTGTGTGTGTTTGTGTGTAAGGAGGAGAGCTGTGTGTGTGAGGGGGAGGACTGTGTGTGTAGCATGTGTGTGTGGAAGGAGGAGGACTGTTGTTGCAGAATTTAGCTCTACCAGAGCTCAGCAGCCTCCTGAGCCCCCAGGGAGCCCTCAAGAGGTTCCAACAACCTTCATGTTCTCCTGAGATGCCTCCTGACCTTGACCTTGGCCTGACCACCATTCCACCCATCCATTCATTCAACCCACAAATATCTGAGGTGAACCACAGGCCAGACATGTTCTAGGTGCTGGGATCCAAAACAGGACAGAGAGCATTTCTGCCTCCATGGGGCCTACCTATGAGCTAGGGAAACCGAGGACGGTTCAATAAATGCATCATCTATAATAATATCTCATGTGGAAGAGATAAGTGCTTTGGAGGAAAAGAAAGCAGAGTCAGGGGTTCCACAAGGACAGTCAGGGAGGCCTGCTTGACAAGATGATATCTGAGCAGAGACCTAACTGAGGGAGGCAGAGGACCTGCAAGGCGAGGACAGGGCTCTGTAGTGGCGACCCGCTCCGTGGTCCAAGCAGCCGCAGGACGGCGTGATGGAGGAGGCCAAGCAAGCAGCACCACGTCGCCCACAGCCTTGCAAGCCACATGAGGATGCGGGGACTATTGCAAGCATAGTGGCATGCCTTGGGAGGTTCTGAGCAAGGGGATACCATCTGATGGTGAGCTGGAGCTGACTGTGTACCAGCCAGAGAGATCTTTTCTAAGGTACTCCTGTGAACATCTCCCAACCCCTGCCCCTGTCTTTTTCTAAAACTCTTTAGAGGCCCCTCTTGGTCCTCGGGATAAAGGCCAGGCCCCCAGGTATTGCCCTGCCCCAGTGGCCTCCCAGTCACACCTTCCCCAACCCCTTCCTTCCCTATCACTTGTAAACCATTATTCTCTAAACCCGCTCGCTCTGCCTGGAATACCCCCCTCCCCCACCTAAACTGGACAGCCCCCCCAACACACACACCTTGGTCTCTGCAGTCAGCTCCCTCAGGGACTCGTTCCTGGCCACCCCGCCCTGCAGCAGGTCATGGCCCCCGTGCTGACAGCTGTCAGAGCATTTGTCACAGGAGTCATTATCAGCCCTACCATGGGTCTCCACCAGACAGTAAGCCCCTGTGGGCCAGAACTGGAAATTACCCATCAGTGTGTCTCCAGGCCCTAGTGCTGTGCCTGACAGATTTAGTAGGTGCTTAGCAAACGCTGAACAAATTAATAATAATAACTGAATTAATAATATCCAAGCAAACCCACGCTGACCCAATGAGGCTTCCTGGTTCCCAGGGTGGGGGCGGAGGGGCCAGAGGAGGGAACCCCCTTTTTCTTCCGCAGGGAGTGGCAGCACTGACTGAGCCAGGCCGGGAGCCAACTGTGAAGCTGACTTCCAGAGGCAGGCCCGCAGAGCTCATAAACGGCCCGGTTACATTTATAGCCATGTTCTTATTAAGCACCAGGAGAGGAGAGATGAATCATATACCCCCTCCTCCCGCCCACAGCCTGGGGAGGTGGAAGCCACCAGCCAGCCTGGCCTTAAATCTCAGGAAATCTAAAAGTCCCAAGTGCTCGGGGCCAGCCCTGCATCACCAGGGACAGAAGCAAGCAATGCTGCTGAGCCCTACCCTGTGCCCCACCAGGGTCCAGGCCGAGGGCACAGGAGAGGAGGGAAGGGGGGAGGTACACTTCCCTGAGAAGTTCTGGGAATAGGGTCCTCCATTCAGGGCTGCACTGAACGCTGTGTGACCTTGGAAAAGTCAAATGACATCTCTGGGCCTTTGGATGACATACTTCCCCTTGGTGAACAGAATCGAGGTGTTTCCGGGAACACTCCCAAAAGATATGTTTTACCTCCCCTCAATCTTCCCATTTTACAGAAAAGGAAAATAGAACCCAGAGGGGACCCTGGCTACCAGACTTTTAGCAACTGCTGCTCTGAAAGATCAGAAGTGCAGAGGGTTCTTAGAGTAGGCATGGCCTTGAGGGTGAGGCCAGGGATGGCATTTACAAACCTGTCCTCATGGCACCCTCACCCAACCCCTAATCCAGGAACCACGATAACCATCACCCTCCTGAAGCAGAACAGGGGCCCTTAACAAATGTCCTGCCCTACCCCACACCCCCCAGGCCAGGGCTCACTTCCCTGGATGGCAAGGGTGAGGGGTGAGGGCAGCTGCACCTGTTTCCCGGGGAGGGTAACTGGGCACAGACCACCTGCCAGGAGTGGAACTTGGATGGGGTCTTCTTCATACCTGAGGCCTCTTTAGCTTTCTTTTTGTATGTGTAATTGATTTCGGTGAGATTTATTGAGGTTTTTAAACCCTTTTTTATTGTGAAATATAACACAAATACCAAAAAGCGAATAATCCATAACTGTAGAGCTTAATGAGTATATAAAGTGAACACCCAGGAAACCACCTCTCAGGCCCCAGGAAATAAGATGTGGCCAGAAGCCACCCATCCCCATGCCAGCTCCCCCCCCAAACCCGCCCTGCTCAGGGAAATCACATCCTGGCTTTTAGGGGAGGACATTTTTCTATCCTGTACTGAGCCCACTCACCGGGAAATTCAAGGGAATGAAGAACACTGAACTGGAAAGCAAGAGGCATGGTTCCAGTTCCACTCCCCTCTCAGATCTCAGTTTCCTCATCTGTAAAGTAGAGGATTGGACCCATCAAGCCATAACAGTCCAGAATCTTAAACCAGTAGGAAAAAAATTCTGCTGGGGAACTCTATGTGTGCAGGGGTGAGGAGTAGGGATCAGAAGCACCTGGACACACCTTTGCAGGGTGCTGTTTCCTTCTTCCTCATTCCAGGGAAGTGGTGGTGTCCTTCCTCCACCAAGCCCTGGGCGCTTGTGACAAGGGGGAGCCTCTTTGTGCCTGCCTTGGAGATGGAGTTTTGGGGTTTCCTGCCCACAGATCTGTGGGGAGCCCTGGGGTTCTCCAGGCTTATACCCTATCCCTGCCAGGAAAAATTTTGTTCAGTTCTAAGCATTTCCCTTAAAAAAAAAAAAAAAGGTAAGAACCCAGAAGCCAAGCAGGGTTTCTTCTTTCCTTCTGTCCCAAGGTCTGCGTGACTTCTGGTTCTCTGCCTGTGCCAGTCCTGGGATGGCTAACCCAGCAACCCCTCTGCACTGTGACAGTTGGGAAGCACAGGGAGAGGACAGGGAGCCCTGTGGAGAGGACAGGGAGAAAGGAGGAGGTGGAAAGGTGCAGCCTCTACTGTGTGCTGTGCACTGCAGGGGCACCCGGCACTCAGTGTCTGGTTGAATCAGCCTCCTCACACATCTGGAAGCAATATTTACACTGCCATTTTCCAAAGGAAGATGCTGAGGCTCAGAGTTGAAGTAACTTGTTCAAAGTCATACTGTTGGCAAGTGGCAGGAGGAGGCTTAGAAACAGGCCTGTCTGACTCCACAGCTCTTTATTCTCCCCCCACGGCCAGTCCTGGCCTGGAATCAAGAAAGGAAGTCAGTCTCTTCCCAGCGTCTGGCTCCCTCCTGCCCTGGCCAGGAGGTGGTGGTGTTGATGAATGGAGGGGAGGAGAAATCACCAAAGGAAGTCAGGGTGATGGAAGGTGAAATGGATTGAAAGGAAAAATGAGAGCTGGGCTGGGGGGGGGGGGGGTAGGGGGATGGTGAGGGGGTGGGCAAAGTTGCAGAGAACAAGCTGAGGTTTCTAGCTGGGGCAATTCAGTGGATGGCAGAGGCAAAATCCAAGATAGGAAAGAGGAGGTTTGATGGGGGAGGAGCTTGGTTTTGAAGACTTTAACATTTTATTTCTCACCTCCTTTTCCTTTGCAAAAAGACTGCTATGGAATGTGAACATTATAAATGGTGGATGGGTAGGTGGATGGATGGGTGGGTGGATAGGTGGATGGTGGGGTGGATGGACAGGTGGGTGGATGCATGGATGCGTGGGTAGGTGGTAGGTGGATGGGTGGGTGGGTGGATGCATGGATGGATGGATGAGTGAGTGGATAGGTGGATGGTTGAGTGGGTGGATGGTTGAGTGAATGGATGGATGGATGGATGGATGGATGGATAGGTGGATGGAGGGGTGGATGGATGGTTGGATGGACAAGTGGGTGGATGCATGGATGGAATGGTGGGTGGGTGGGTGGATGGATGGGTGGGTGGACAGGTGGATGGATGGATGATTGGGTGGGTGACTAGGTGGATCACTGGGTGGGTGGAAGGACGGGTGGATGGATGGATGGATGGATGGACAGTTGGGTGGATGCTTGGATAGATGGATGGGTGCGTGGGTGGATAGGTGGATGGGTGGGTGGATGGACGGGTGGATGGATGGGTGGGTGGATGCATGGATGGATGTGTGGGTGGGTGGATGGACAGGTGGGTGGATGGTTGGGTGCATGGACAGGTGGGTGGATGCATGGATGGATGGATGGATGTGTGGGTGGGTGGATAGGTGGATGGTTGGGTGGATGGATGGATGGGTGAGTAGATGAGTGGATGGGTGGGTGGATAGATGGGTGGGTAGGTAGATGGATGAATGGCTGGATGGGTGATCAGTTGAGAGAAGGAAGGGGTGGAGAAGTGAGCACATTTATGACCAAGGATCCTCTAGGTCTCCACTGCATTCCAGGTGGGGATGGAGAGATACACACAAATTTGGAGTAAGGACCCTATAAACAAGGCACAGCACTCAGAGATGCCTAACTGTGCTCCCATGGACAATATTCCTGGATATCCTCCTATACTTGTCCTCCTTCTCACCCTTCCTGCTCTCTCACCCTTAACCCTCATTTCTTCCTCTATCTCTTTTCCCCATTGCCCTCAAGACCCCAAGAGGGGACATTCTTATCTGGGCCCAGGAACAATGGTGTGAGCTACAAACTCCTTAACTTATACCAGCAACTCCAACTGGCAGAGCAGGGGCTCAGAAAGGTCTGGGGCCTTGGTTGAAGCCACCCACAAGGCCTGGTGCTTGAGGTGAATCCAGACTGTCTGGCCACTCAGTCCTGGGGCTCACGGCTAAGCACCTGCTGGAGGAGAGGAACCCAGCGGGGCCTACATTCCCATCTCTGGAAAACACTGAAACAAGCTGGCCTCTCAGCCCCGCTGAGCTCCGGTTGCCCAGCCTGGGTTAAGGCCATGGCTTCTCAGCAGTAAACTGTGATTGCTCGGTTGCTTTTCCTGCTGGATGATTTTAGTTGAATAATTTTGCATGATCTCAGCACAGCATGAGAGTGCCAAGCTAAGGATGAGGGGCTTGTACTGCGGGCGAAGGGTCAAATTGGAATCTAAAGAGCTCCCTACAAATAGGTCTCTGCCAGGGACTAGAATTTCTCACGGCAGTCGTTGCTGGTCCCCTAATTACAGCAGCCTCTCCCTCTGTGCGTTGCTCTGAGCGGCACCCAAAGGGAAAGAGCCCATGGGTGGCTCCCAGCCTGGTGTGGTCACGGGTGGGTCCCAGGTTGATCAACGAACCCAGCACTGTATTGGCTGTACTTCCACCACCTCTACCCACCCCCCCCACACACACACACCCCATGGAAGCAAGCATTGTCATCCCCACTATGCAATGAGGAAACAGAAGTGCAAACTTGCCTGAGACCCCTGCCCAGTAAGGGCTGATGGAGCCAAGGCCAAACCCAGTATTGACAGATATCAAAGGGGTGGGTGGTGGGTGCGCATGACTCCAAGAGGAGGCAATGGATCTGGGTTGGGAGTGGAGGTGCCAAACTGGAAGACCATCCTAAGAGAAGAGCAGAGTCCAACAGAGGAATCCAAGGAGTTTCCCTGGAGGGGAGGAGTTGGGAAAGCAGGGCTGTTAGAAGATCTGGAAGAAACTTTGAATCACAAATTAGAGCTGCCAAGATTCTTACGCGGCTTGGAATCATCCTGTTCATTTCACAGATGAATTTCACAATCATCCCAGAGAAGTCAAGGGGCTTGGCCAAGGTCACAAAGCAGGGGAGCTGAGACCAGAGCCAAGTACTCCCAACCCCCATAATCCCACACTGGGCTGGGCCTCCCCTTCCCCTAAAGCCAGCTTCGTCCTAGCTCCAGCAAGATTGGGTCAGGTTGGAGCCAGAGGAAGAGGGGTGGAGGAGTCCCAGGCCAGGTCCAGGCAGGGAGGACCGCCCCTCCCGCAGTCCCTCCCCCACCCCACCCCCATTGCTATTCCTGGCACCGCCCCCTCGCTCCCCCTCCCGCGGAAACCCAGTGATGCCGGGAGCTGGAATTTGGACATTTTCCCAGCATTTGGGATGTTAATTAAAACTAATAAATCTGCCATTTGGAGTGGGTGAAGATGAGAAAGGTTGAAGTAGGAGACGGAGGAGGGGACTCAGGCGCAGGATCCCCCCCCACACACACCCCTGCCAGGGTCTTTCCTTTCAATCCTGCCTACTGAATTATTTTCTCTATTGGCCATTTATTCATTCCACTCTTGATTTTTCCCAGCTGTCAGCCCCAACCTCTTCCTAAGCATGCTCTGGCTGTTCTAAGGAGGAGTGGAAGACATTTCTTTTTTTTGTTTGTTTGGTTTTTGTTTGTTTGTTTGTTTTTAAATTTTTTTATTGTTATGTTAATCCCCATACATTACATCATTAGTTTTAGATATAGTGTTCCATGATTCATTGTTTGTGCATAACACCCAGTGCTCCATGCAGAACGTGCCCTCCTCAATACCCATCACCAGGCTAACCCATCCTCCCAACCCCCTCCCCTCTAGAACCCTCAGTTTGTTTTTCAGAGTCCATCGTCTCTCATGGTAAGGAGGAGTGGAAGACATTTCTAAGGCAGGGACTGGCCAGCCACCCCCTGCCACCTCCCCGGACTGAGCAAAAAGCATGCAGTGCCTCTGGGGACAAACCAGGATTCGAATCCCAGCATTGCCACTTTCTAGCCAGGTGACCTCTGGGAGTCATTTTTCCTCTCCGAGCTTCTCTTCCTTCACCTCTAAAATGCTCATTATATTTCCTACTTTTGAGACCGCCTAAAAGCATAAAGTTGAACAAAAATAAAAATGGCCACACTAATGCTTCAGCGAAGCTCAATTTTAAAGTAACCTTTTTCCTCTCTTCCGCAAAGCTCCCCTCCTCCCTTCTTAGCCTTTTGTTTCAGGAACCTAGTACCACCCTAAAGACGTGATGAACGAGGCTGGTAGCACCTGCAAAATTCCTGTCAAACCCGGCTAGATCCTGTATTTCCCTATAAACCACCCCAGCCCCTTCCTCCCGTAGGGTTTGCAGTTTTTGAAGGCCATGGCCTGTGTGCATCCTCCTTTGCCCCGGAAGCAAGAAAGTTCCTCTTTATCCCAAACTGTCTTCTCCTTATACTTTGGCTCCGAAGCACAGAGGTCAGTTTTTGACACTTTGATAGGTTATTGTGACGATGGCATGAGACAGTTATGTGCAAAATAGCCTGTTACAAACTGTTAAATGATCTATTTCTTAGCGTCTGTGATTTCCTATCCTGATCTTCCTTCTCTCCCATCTCTCGACTCCTAGAGATTCTTACAAACTTTCAAAGTCGTATATTAATAGGAATGGAAATAATGCCACTTCACAGCTCCTGTAAAGGCGATTTTAATTTACAGAAGTCCCTCGCTAGACTAGGGGGCGATCTGGGAAACGATAGCGTCTCATCTTCATTTTCTCAGGGCCCAGCCCAGTGCTAGACACACAGGAAGTGCTCATTTATCACGTCTCAGATGGATGTGTGAAGTGCTTTGGACTCTGAAGGAGACATCCATTCCACTTACCTGCACAATACTCTCTCCCCTCCATTAGGAACAGCTTCTCCTTGCCTCGGGGAACTGCATCTCCCACTGCACCTTGCGTTCATGCCTCTTCCTGCTACACAGACGATCATGTGACCAGGCTCGTCCAATCAGAGCTCTCCAAAGGTATTTTTCTGAGGCTGGTGGAGAACCCTCCCTCCTGTTCAGTCACGAGGCCAGAAGAAAGTGGGTAGAGTTGCCCGTGGGCATAGCTGCAGCCTTTCTCAGTGGCCAAGATGAAGTCATGTGTACAAAAAGACAAAAATGAGCCGAAAAAGCAGATGCCCAGATCCATTGGTCTGGCCTTCCTCTGATTGGGTTATGTGAGCCAATGAAATCCCTCGTTTCTTCGCTAAACAACCAAGCTGGGATTCTGCCATTCACAGCCACTGACTCACAAAACATCCACCTCATCTGATCTCAGTAATGTCCCAAGTCAAGCCAGCAGGGATTACGGTTCCCATTTTACAGATGAACAAGTGAAGTCCAGAGAGAGTGAGTTCACTTCCCGAGACCACGCAGCCGGCAGTGGTGGGACGAGTTTATCTAGAGTGGTGGGTGCTGTGATTAGGGGCTCCCACATGTTATTTTGCACCATCATACTCCAGTGACATCACTACCGTCAATATCTGCCCTTGTACAGATGGGGAGACTGAGGTGAGAGCAGTAAGTAAATTACCCAAGGTCACCAGCTAGTCAGTGGAGCCGGCCCAGGTCTGTCTGCCCAGAGCTGATGCCACTATCCAGCCCACTGCACACTGCCTCCAAGGCCGGGGCCCTCTCCAGAAGAAGAGCATGTGGGCAGGAGGAAACTAAGGGCACTGGGAGATAACGAAGCACCTGCTGCATGCACACCTTGTGCAAGGCCTATCAGGAGCACAGAAGGCCAAGCCATGCCGCATACCTCCAGGAACTCCCAAGACGTGTCCCTAACTTCCATGCCGCAAAGCCTGTGGGTCCTAACCAAGGCTCAGGTGAAGTGCTCCGGGACCCAGAGGAGGGAGAGATGATTCTAGCTAGGGGAGGGGCAGGACCTGGGAAAGAGTCATGGGGCAAGTGGCACATAATAGGGCCTTTAATACAGGTGAGATGTGTACCGGTGGACATGGTGAGCACCACGAGCAGAGGGAAAAGTGTCAGCAAATACCTCATGGTGGGAAATCCAGTGGGGTGGTTGGGAGGGAGGAAATGGGCCCACTTTTCTGAAAGGTAGTGTGCATGAATGGGAAAGACAGAGATAAGACCAGAGAAGTAAGTTAGAAGCAACAAGTTGAGGGCTTTGGATGCCAGGACTAAAAATCTGGACTTCATTCGGCAGACTGTGGGGAGCCACTGGGGACTTTTGAGCAAGACGGTGGCACATCGGACTGCAACGTTAAGGTGGCAGCCACACCTAAAGCAGATTAGAGGAGGGAGAGGCCAGTTAGGAGGAGGCTAGCAGTAAAGGCAGTGAGCCTGAAGGAGGCCAGAGGAGGGCATGGGCCCGGGGATGGCAAGCTGAAGCCAATGACCCTGAGGAGGCAGAATTGTCAGGGAAGAGCACGGAGTGGTGGAAAGAGCTCAGACTTGGGCTTGAACCTGGTCTGCCGGCCTCCAGAGGCTGAGATGCAGGTCGCCAGGACCTTGAACAGACAGCAGTGCATGAACTGCAGGTGCATTTGTCCATTCCATGACGTGGGAGCTAGAACTTGCTCTGACATCAGTTTGTGTTCAGTGAACGCCAAGGGACTGATGAGAGGAAGGATGGACAAGTGAAGGAATGCATGAATGATGAATGATCCAGTGAATGAATGAAAGAAGCAGGGGAGAGAGGGAGAGAGGCAAAGCAGCTTCCAGTGCTCCCACAGGAGCACTCAGCTTCCTGAGCCTTCTCCTTCCTCTCCCCCACACTCAGTCCCAAGCCTGAACACAGCCCTGGGCTGAGCTGGGTTTTCCACCGGGGTGGAGGGAGGCGGAAAGGGAGGGCGGGAAAGGTTTAAACATGATGAACTGCTTGCCTGGCACCGCCAGAATCCCTCCTCCTTCTGAGAAACAAGTACTGAGAAACAAATGTTACTTAAAACCCAGTTAGCCCTGCTGTGATTTTAGGTTTTGCTCTATGTGGCTTCCCACTAGCCCTGCCAGTTTGGGGCAGAGATGGGGGCCACTCCAGGGGCTGCGACCTCAGCCCAACTGGGGACCACTGGGGGCCCGGCACCTCCTCAACGTGGGCCTGGCCCAGGGCACTGATGGTATCTGAGCCAGTGTGGGGCCTGGGAGCTGGGATCTGTTGCCTCCAGGAAGCCCTCCCACTGGGACCACTCCTTTCCTTTCAGACAAATTCCTCACCTGCCAGTCAGCAATCCCACCGTAAATACTATGACTGCTTACTAACATTGTACAGCCAATCTCATCTGGTCTTCATAACAGCACCGTGAGCTCTCTCCCCATCTCCCAGATGAAGAAACTGAGACTCAGAGAAAGTGACTTTCCTCAGCTCACACGGTAAGTGGTAGAAGCTGGTCCAGCAAGAAGTATAGAGGTGCCTGGTCATCTCCCACTGCCCCTCCCACGTTTGTGCAAAACGGGGCTTGGAGGGGAGAACCAACGCAAATGAGTCCCCCACCATGAATAGAAAATGCCATTCAGGCAGTAGACAGGCAGAAAGACCCCCCAAACCATCATAATGATGAGGGTTAACATTATGGAGGTTTTCTCTTTGGCATGCCCTCCTCTGTGCTAGAAATGAATCAACTCACATAACCCGCACGGTAACAATTATGAGCTCTCCTTTACAGGCAAGTGACTGGCCCAAGGTCACATGTGGCCAGGACGAAGCAGAGCCTGGACTCACACCCAAGCAGTTCGGCTCCAGAGCCAGTGCCCTGCACCTCCTCCAGCTCCAAAAATACTCTGAGGGCAAGTCTTAACACTGCCCCTAAGTTCTCTGGGGTTAAGTGGGGACAATGACAGCATTTGGCCCACAGCATGCTACAAAAAGCTAATTGATAATATGGCTGCCAGGCATACCGTAAACTGTCGAGTCCTGTATAGTGGATCCGACCAATATCCCTGGGGCTTGGGTGGCATCTAGGGAGCCATCTTTTTATTGTTGAAAATTCAAGAGAGGGGTTGAGGAAGGCGGATGGGAGGCCAAGCAGGTGTATGGGACAGGGAGGCAGGGACAGGAGAGGCAGCTGGGGAGGAAGTGCCGGTACAATGCGGGGTGGAGACAGACAGTAGTTGCACTGAGTGCAGACTAGGATTCCTGGGGGCCTGCTGTGTGATCTTGGGCAAGTCACTGCCCCTCTCTGGTCCCAGTTTCCTCCTCTGAAAATAAAGTGCAGCAGAGAAGTGGGGTGATGGAGAGTGGGATGGAGATGCTCCGTGAGGTCACTTCCAGCCTCACTGTACTGTTTCGGTGTCCCCGAGAGCTGGCTTGTGGCACGGCAGAACACGGGAAACAGATATTATGGTGAGGGTATGGTACACAGGGGTCTCCACAAGCTTCACTACTGGAGAGCCAGAACTCCAAGTAAGTGTAAATGCCCTCAGCCTCCTGACCTCCATCCCCCCCACCCCAAACTCACCCTTCCAACTCCCCAGAAATCTGAGAAAATGGAACACTGGGGAGATACCAGATGGAGAGTCATTGATCTACTCTGAGCCTCAGTTAACTCTTCTGTAAAATGGGGGCATGGGGACTATGGCAAGGAGGTGGACAGTCCAGCTCTGCGAGCCTAGGTTTCCAGCCTTCAAGGGAAGCTTCTTTCTCCATGAGGTTATGTGTTTCCTGAGGATAAAAGCTGGGAGAGGACAGGAGCAGTACTAACTCAGTTCTTCCTGGGGTAGAGCACCCTCCAGAGGGAGACGAGACGGGTGCCACATGGCTGCTGAGAGGAGGATGAAGGAGGGGCTTTACCATCTCCAGGTTAGATTCTGGATCAGCTTGGGACAGGATACCACTTCCTCCAGGAAGCTCCAGTGACTATTCTGGGCGCTGACTAGCCGAACGCATGGTGGCCATCCCCATCTCCTGCCCATTCCTGTCTGGGTGCCCCCTCCTCGCACTCACACACTGGCCCCCCAGCCCCGCAAGCCCACGTCTTCCACTGATGGACCACGTGTCCCCACCAGGCTGACCTCCGACCCCGCCCAAGGCCCACTAGAGAAATGCAGGAGTCAGGGCTTCTGTCCCCTTTTCCAATTTCCTTTTGCTTTGATATGGCAGTTCCTTTGATAGCCTGGACTTCCAGGCTGGGGTGAAGGGCAGCTCTCTGCAAGGAAGAAATAATTGAAAAGAACACAGGGCAGGAAGTACAGAGCCTGCCTCCTTCCCCAGCAGTGTTCAGACCAGGCTTGGGGACACATCCTGCAACCACGGGGCCCCTCGGAGGCTCCTCCATTGTGTGAGGTTCCCGGTGTGTGCAAACAATGAAGACTCTGCCACAGTGGGCTTACAGAAAGCGTGGCATATATTACAGCTTAACATTTAACAATTTAATGCTTTCACACAAAAATTACAATGTAATATAATTGTTCTATTAACACGGTAATTACAGGTTTATTTTTAATTAATTCATAATATGCTGCAGATGGTGTGGTCTGGTGATAGGACCAAGTGTTGAGTTATAGGATGAGCAGTTCCTTTTGAGCCTGTCGGGGTATCTCTGAGACAAGGAGAAATACCTCATTTGGAAATAATGTCAGAAGCTGAATGAGAGAATGGGGGACCCAGCCTGAAAGCCTCTCCTGCCCCTTCCTGCCCCCCACTCCCTCCATGACAAGCTCTGCTCACGAACATGCCTGCTGCCCCAAGATACCATGAAATACAGACCAGGATGGAAATTTCTAGATTAACAGTCCCGACACCATTGACCAGATGAGAGACCACGGCCCCATGCAGCAGAAAGGGCGCTGGATTTGGAGTCAGGAGAGCCTATTTTTCAAACACACCTCTCTCACTTATTACTTACATGGCCTTGGAAAAGCCGGTTCGCCCCTCTGAGCCTCAGTTTCCTTGTTTGTGACTCGGGCACAAAGAAGCCCTCCTGGGGGAGCTGCAGTGACACAAGTGACGTGATTCCCGGTGGGCTCAGGTGAGGGCGGCACCTGCGGCGCTAGCAGCAGAACGGAGATGAAAAGCCAGGCCAACGCTGAGCATCCCCTGGCCTGGCCCCCCCTCCGCAGCCGAGCACGAGCGGGGGAGGGGCTCAGCAGCCCCTGAGTCTGGAGCCGGCAGGGAGAAGCTGTGTCACGTGGTACAAGTCATGCCACCTCTGTGAGTCAGGCTTTCACCCTCCAGCCATGACATGGGGGTAGAGCTTGAGGTCAGGGAGGCACTGAGCACAAGAGCTGTCACCCTGGGACCTCCCACCCCGCTGCTGCCAGTTCCCAGAGTAAAGCCGTCTGCACTCAGACGCCTCTGTCTATGCAGCAGGGAAACAGTCAGCCAAGTCAGCTCCAGCCCTGGGGATTAAGGGACATGGGGAGTGGGCCGGAGCCCGGTCAGAAGGTCCCTCCCAGCAAGCCTGACTGTGGACACAGGGACCTTCAGACCTGCTCCCAAGCAATCCCCCCATTTCCCTTCCGTCGCAAAGCCAGAGACCAAGCCCCAGGATTCTCAGAGTGTGGAAGAGGACAGCAACACCCAACCCCCAGCTCCCATTGGGTGGGGGTGGGGGGAAGCTGGGGAGTGAGACTCCAGGCTGGGGGGGATCCTTAGGTGAAGGTGGGTAGGGAGTCCAGAGGAACCAAGAGGAAGCTGAAGGCGCTCAGCAGAGAAAGAGGCTCCTTCCCCAGTCCCAGGCACATGGAGTGTGAGGAGCCCACTGGGCTGGGAGCTGAAAGCTTCACTCCTAACTCTCAGTTCGATCTTCAAAGTGGTACCGTCTCTCTGGGTTCACGCAGCTTTCTTCTCCACCAATACTTGCTCCCTCATCCCCATGCCGCTGCTGAGGGGAAGCTTCTAGAACACGAATCTGACATGTATGTGGCCCCCAGCTTCAGCTCTCGTGCCTCCCCACTGTCTGCACATCAGTGAGTGAACCGTGTGGCTGGCGTCGGGTCACCTGTTCTGGTCCTTGCTCCTCCCCTCCTTATCACTGAGAGTGCAGCACTCTGCCCTCCAGACTCCACACCCTCAGCTCCCCAAGAAAACTTGTCTGCCTGCTCAGGTCAAATTCAGGTCCCTGCCCCTGAACAAACTTTCAGCCTAGCCCCTGGAGCCCTGCGTCCGAGGCAGGGGCCCACTTCCTCTCTTGGTGACTCGTGCGAGACATGCAGGCCACTTGCAGGGGGGACAACCTGCTTTTAGCTGCTGAGTACCTCAGAGGTCAGCCCCTTCTCCCTGGGGGCGGGGACCTGGAAGCCCGAAGCCCTCGAGCAAGGAGGAAATGGATCTCACCCCTGGCCAAGAGGTATAGTGTGAAATAAAGTCCCTCGAAAGGGCTGCAGGGGCATCAGTGTTCTGGGAGAAAACCCAGTTTCGGTCAGAGCAAGAAGATAAAGGGAATGTGGCTCCCAGCTGCCACCCCTCTCCAAGGACCCCCTCCCACAAGCCACCGGCCTCAGCCTCACAGAGCTGCCCGTACGGGGGACCTCTGCCATCCCTCAGGCGCCCAAAGCCCTGCCACAGGACAGAACAGCTACGGGGCCTCCAGGACAGAGCCTAGCGTAGGTCTCATCCCCCTCCGCTCCCTGCCCATCAGCCCCCTGCTGATGCACTCTGGCGTCTGGCCTGGCCCAGGGCTTATCCCAATGTGGTCCTGCCCATGGCCTAGTCCGACCCATCTCCCACCCCTTCCCAGACCCCAGGCCCTCCGCCAAGCCCTCTGGATCCCATATGGTCATTAGCAAATGCACCACTCCTCCGCCTCTGCTCTGACGCTTCTCCGGGCCTTCTTGCTCAGAGACGACTGGTTCTCCGAGAACATCATTCTCCTGCAGCCCTTTCAAATAATGCCTACCTTCTCTGACACTACATGCACCCCCTTACTTCTAAGTGTCACCTCCCAGCAGTGTCCCTAGCTTCTTCCTCTAACTTCTTGGAAGGGCGCAGCCACAGACATGTGCCGCCTGGCCCCCTCCCCCCGCAGTCTCGGACAGACCTCGTGCGCTCGTGAGTTGAAAACTGCCTTTGCCCTCTTCCCCTCCATCAGACCCCCAACATTAGTCAGCGTCCAGGAAGAGGGTCCAGTCAATACACCTGTCAGTGCTTTGATCTCCTCACCGCCAGTGACCTTTTCCTCCCTCCCTTCATACGCTCCTTCTCTGAACCTCCCATCACCCCATCTGTGCCTTCCCTGAGATCTGGGTCATCAACGTCTCTGAGAACCCTCTGGCCATCACCCCCTCTCCTTCAGCTTAGCCCACTCCGACACCCCGTCCTGGCAGTGCACGGAGCTCTGCGAGACGCCCTTCCACCTTCTCCCCGGGGCAGCGCCCCAGCTGTCCCGTGACAAGAGCCCCCCACACCCTTGTCCCTCTCTGCTTTTGCCACATTACCTGGCACGACCCTGCCTGTGATCAAACCCGACAACCCCCTGCTTTGTGCCGGCCCCTGACAGCTGAAAACCGCGAACGAAAATCAGGCAGGCATGATGGCTGGACCTACCTCATGCTGATGGGTGCTCAAAACCGCCAGGCTCTCCCACGACAGCCCCCCGGAAAATTCGCTTCGCCACTGCCTGAGACAACTGTTTCCCACATCTCTCCTCAAATCTATAACACGCTTCTCACCCCTCTTCTCTCACCCCGTGACCTTGTCTCGTGTTTCACAGGAGAAAAATAGACTCAGAAATAAAAAGCCTGCCTGTCTTCCCCACTCTGATTCCCTCGTTCTCACCTCTCACCACATCTCAGCCCACCTCCTCAGTCCTCCTTTCCATAATAATGCAGGGCAAGCCTCTGCTCCCATCTGTCACCAGCCTCCCTCACTGGGCTCCCTGTACCCCCTCTTGCCAACTCAAGGACGTCGCTTCTACCATTGTCCCCATTCCCTGCTCTGCTGGAACATTCCATCACCACACAAGCGTGCCTTCAGTGTGTCGGAAAAATGCCACCGAGGCGGGGGGGGGAGGGGGCCGTCTGGCTGTCTCGGTCGGCAGAACGTGCAACTCTTGATCTCAGGGTCGTGAGTTTGAGCCCCACATTCAGTGTAGAGACTACTTAAATAAACAAACAAAAAAACCCAAACTTTTAAAAATCAATAAATAGAAATGTCTCCATCCCTTCCTGCTGGTGCCCCATCTCTCCCACTTGCCTTCATAGAAAACCTCCTGCAAAGAGTCACACACATTCACTTCCCCAGCTCCCCTATTCTTTCATTACCTCCAATCAGCTTTTGTTGCCACCTGTCCACTGAAACAGCTGTGATCCAGGCCACCAATAACCCACACTTAACAAAGGTCCATTGTCCCTTCCCTGTTCTTGCCTCGTGTAACCTCTGGGGAGTATTCCTCGTGGTCGACTCCTCCCTCTCTTCGAAACTGTTGCTTTCCTTGCTTTTCTCCTTCAGGGCCACTCCTTGCCCATTCCTGGGCCCGGCTTCCCCTCTGCATGGGCACTAAATCTGGGGGTGCCCCAGCCCCCTTATGCTTTGTATGAACCCACTCTCCTCAGGGGCTCTCATCTACTCACACGGCTTTATCCATCATCTGGGTGCTGACCACCTTCACATGCATAGCTCCAGCTCTGACCATCCCTTTGACCTGCAGACTCACTTATCCACCTGCTCATTTAGCATCTGCCCTTGAATCTCTGAGGAATCTCAAACTCAACCTGTCCAAAAAGAACCTTCGATTTCCGCTTCGAATCCATTCCTCCTTCTCCCTACACACATTTTGTATCTCGGGCAGTAACACCTCCATCGACCAGTGGCTCAAATAGTCAAAGAGACATCCTTGGATACTTTTTTCTGTCACACCGGACAGTGAATCCTGCTGGCTCCCGCTCCTAAACACATCCCCAAACCGACCATTTATCACGCACCTCTACCGCTACCCTCTCACCTGCACTATTATTTCTCCCCCCTACACCTAACCTCCCCCCCACCGCTTCACACAGCGGCCAGAGCAAACATTCCCAATGTAAACGGGTCCCACTGTGCCCCCCCCTGCTTAAACACTCCAGTGGCTTCCTGTTGCAAGCAGAGTAAAACCCCCAATACCTGACCATGATTGGCAGATCAGGCTCCCCCGGGAAGACCCTGAGATGGAAAACAGCATGCAGAAAATTTACCAGGGATTATGCTCGGGATGTGCCTGTGGGGAAAGAGAAGGAAGCAGGACTGATGGGGGGGTAAGGCTGGACCTCAATACAGTTGTAGCCAAACCCTCAGGAGCTCTGAAGCAGGGGTAGGCCCTTCAGAGCTGTCCTGGGCAAGGTGGTCAAGCCTTATACTCCCACCTCGACCTGTCACGGCTGTGGGCTATCTCCCCCGAGGCACAAGGTGTCTTCCTGAATGGACCAGGCAGCTCTCTTGAGCTGACCACAGTTCCTAGAGAGGGTCTTAGCTGAGAGCTTCTTGCTGCTGGAGGAGGAGGGCAGCCCACCCCAGCATCCCCCCCACACAGCCCACAAGACCTGCGTGATCTGGCCTCCTCGCCCCCAACACATCTCCCACCACTCCCTCTCATGTTTACTCTACGCCAGCCACACCGACCATCATTTGGCCCCTAAAGCGTGCTACACTCAAGATCTTTGCTGCTGCTTCTGTGTCTCGGTTTCCCCATTTGCAAAATGGAGACAACAGCCACACCTATCTCAGAAGGGGCTTGAGAGGAGTCAGTGAGTCAGTCTACGTAAAGAACAGTGCCTGGCACGTGGAAGTGTTATATAATCAGAAGCGATGATGACAGCGGTGACACCAATGACAAGGACAAGGACAGTGGAGGAAACTCTCTTACCTCTTCCCTGCTAAACCTCCTACAGTGCACCGGGCAGCCTCCCCACGACCGAGAATTGTCTAGCCCAAAATGTCAGCAGTGCCAAGGCTGACAAATCCTGGTTGATATGTTTCTTTTCCGTCTCCTCACACAAGACAGTCTTGTTCTCCCTTAGACCCACCGTACTGCCACCACGTAGATGCGCAGGGAGTGTATGTTGGCTGGCAGTGCCCATATGTCCTCACCATGTCGTAGGCAGGCCAAAACTGTTCGCCGGGGAAATATGTGATAAGCTCAGGGACTTCAGAACTGTATGATCTTGGCGAGTCATTTAACCTGTCTGAGCTTCAGTCTGCAATTTGCTCATTTGTGAAACAGCATAAATGTTCATTCGTGCACCAACAGTTACCAAGAGCTCACTGATCCCTGCCTGTCCGCTCTTCAGAACTGTTTGGGGGATAACGAGCTCCGTGGATTCATCCTGTGGGACCGGCTGACATGTCACCTCCCCTGTGAAGTCCTCCCTGATCCTTGACCTCCCCAGCGTTCCCCACCCCGACTAAAAGTCTATCCTCTCTCAGGTCCCCCAAGCCTCATGTTCACACCTCATGGTAGTGTCGTTGGCTTGAAATGCTGTTTTAGCTCTCGGCCCTATCAAATCCAGCCCCCCCAACTTTTATATCAAATACTTTGTAATGGCTCATCCACAATACTGAAATGAAATTCATGGATAGTATAACCTACCTAGACACATCATTTGAAAATAAATCAATATAATGTCCTAACTGTAATAGAAAAGTAAAATGAAGATCATTTATAATAACATGTATTTCAATATGTAAATGCTCAGGTTCGACTACACTGTGAGACATAGTGAAGAATCAGAGCCTTGTCCCCACATGCTGGATCACCGGGAGGGCCTCAGTCTCAAATACAGCCTGACACTCAGGGGTTGTGTCTGGAACACAAATATCACAACGAGCGTTGTCATCGGAAATGTGATTTTCCAAAAATGATGAGTAACTCCTGGTAATGCTTCCAACAGAACAAAGTACAATCTCCCTTCAATTTACACAGTAGTTGTATTCCTGGGAAATTCAGTGTATATTAAATTCGTGACACAAATGCTTTGTGTTTATAGACAAGACAAAGTTAGGTTCCAGGCTCCAATAATTATAAACAGGTTTTTCCCTTCCATGAATGTCAACCCGGGTATTCGAAAGTCACGCAGGATGCCGGGCGATTCTTGATTGTGCAGGGCTATCCCATTGTTGTGGGGCTTGTAGCAGCCTTTGCCCTTCCCGGTAAATGCCAGGAGCATCTCCTACAGTAACGGTGACCATCGAAAATGCCCCTACTTGTTCCCAAAACTCTCCCTAAAGGCTGGTGCTGTCCCCGTGGAGAATGTCTGTCTCTTTCACCCAACTGTGAGCCACCAGAGGGCAGATGAATGTGTTCTTCCCAGAACCTAGAAGAAGCTGGGTACACCCAAATGGCTTGAAGTAGCAGTGATTTCTTATTTCCCCTGATGCTGGGTGGGGATGAGGCTGGGGGCAGTTCCTCTAAGGTTTTCCAGAGTCTTGCTCATGTGGCTACATTCAGCTGGAGGGTCCATTCTGCTGGGAGGTCAAAGCTGACCCTACCCACATATCAAGCAGGCAGTGTTGGCTGTCGGCCAGGGAGACTTCCTTCTCCTCCTCCTGATTTCTCATTCTGCAGTAGCTAGACTGGCTCCCTTGCATGATCCCTCCAGACAAAGCTGCAAGCTTCCTGAGGCCTGGGCCCCAGATCACAAACAACACCCTTTCTGCTGCATTCTGTAGGTCAAGGCAAGTCACAGGCCACGCCGGGGTTGGGAAAACAGACTCTTCTATGGGTGGGAGTTGTGGTAAAGGGGTGCGTGTACAGGGATGGGAGGGATTTGTGTGCATTAAACAATCCTCCGCTTGGGGTCTGCTGGGAAGGGGGAGAGTCCCAAATGAAGGCATCAGCTGGATCAAGTGATAAAATGGGCACACGGAGGAGATCTACCGGTGTGACAGAGTGGCAGATGGATGACGATGAGGAGCCCTCTGGAAACACCAGCGCACGCCCCAAGCTGCCGGTGCCACCTCGGGGGTGTAGCTGGTGGACACACAGGCCAGGAGGCGGGCGAGACCTCCTTAGCATCTCTAGTACCACCACCAAACTTGTATTTTTCCACAAGACTGCATAATTCACCAAAGATACAATGACTTAAGGCAGAACATAAACAGCGTGTGTCACATGCCCGTGGGGCTCTATAACTCAGGCTTGCCTCCAGGGGTAATTAAAACATCCTCTGAAAACAGTACACCGTATGCCCTTGCACCTGCCGAACCCAGGGTGGCCGCCGGGGCTCCTCATGCCGGAGGAGAAGGTGGAGGAGGAGGAGGAAGCCAGCATTACCAAAAGAACACCCAAGTGCAGCAGCTGGAGGAGTTCAGTGTCAGCAAGAACCCCTCTCAACCCCAGGGGCCACTGTCAGACCACAGCCCAGAGTGTCTCCTTTGCCCGTGGATGGCGGAGAAGAGACGGGGGGAAGCCTGGCTGGGACAGAGACAGGATGAAGGTGAAATGGCCCTCCAGCGATGGTGTGTGTCTGAGTGAGGCTTCGAATTGGGGGGGGGGGGTCGCTTTCTGTAGAAGACAGAGGAAGGGACCATCGAGTCTCGAAGACCTACTCTGCATCAGACACTGTGCAAGACACTTCCTGCCCATTTTCATCCAATCTGTCCCCATTTTATAGATCCGGAAGCTGAGCGTCAAAGGCGTGAAATGCTGTACCCAAAAGCACAAAGTTGCTTCGTGGAGGAGCAGGGACCACAGTCTTTGGACTCCAAAGTCCATGGGGGGTGTCTAGGAGGAGGGCGAGAGGCAGAAGTGTCTAGACAGCAGAGAAGAGAGAATGCTTTCGTGAAAGGAAGAAACACTTGAAGACCAGTCACAGAAGGGACATGTCCTATTCTACATGTCTCCAAAGGCCAGCACCAGGCCGGAGAATAAGTGTTATCAGGAGACAGATTCCAGTTTGAGATAAGGAAGAATTTTTTTTTTTTTTTTAAGATTTTATTTATTTATCTGAGAGAGACAGTGAGAAACAGAGAGCATGGGCAGGGGAGGAAGGGTAGAGGGAGAAGTAGGCCCCCCACTGAGCAGGGAGCCTGATGCGGGGCTTGATCCCAGGACCCTGGTATCATGACCTGAGCCGAAGGCAGACGTTTAACTGATGAGCCACCCAGGCGCCACAAGAAAGAACTTTCTAAGGGACAGAATTGTCCCACTCTGAAATGAATGGGCTGTACGAGGAGGTAGTAAGTTCCCCATCCCTATAAGCATGTAAGCACAGGCTGGACGCTCACCACCGGAACTTCTGTAGAAAGGTCAGACCTGGTTCCTGCGCAGTCTCTTGGAGCTTGAGGTTCCCTGGGAAGGGCTGGGCTGCCCTGGCTGAGTGCCCCTCAGGTACAGGGACAGAGCTGGGGTACGGGAAGCTTGGTAACTAATGGAGGGGCCCTGCTCCCCACTTTCTGTCTTCCCTGACCTTCCCAGAGCCACAAGATGTCCTCATCTCATCTGCCCTGTGCCCGGCCCCAGCAGAGCTACTGGCTGGGAGAGGAGAGGTCAGGAGGCCCCCAGCCCCACCCGCATGTTGAATGGCAACAAGTTAACCCCCTGACCCTTAATCAAAGGCTCAGAGCACAGTGGCTGGATGAATGCAGCCCTTTCTCCAGCTCCAGTTACTCGACAGCAAGTTCATGTGTGGCAAGAGGTAGAAGGAGCAGAGACCAAGACGGAGGACAGGGAATGGTCCTAGGGAACCAGAGCTTCAGCCACCTGGGAGGCCCCCCAGCCTGGCTGAGCGAGGCCTGGCCCTGGTATTAGTGGGGAAGAGGGCCATTGAGGCCATAGCATCACTGCTCCCTAAGCACAGCCTCATGCTGCAGTTGGGGGTGGTACACGGGCGCCATCTTGAGATTGTGGGGAGCCTCCTGTCCACATCACCCTGTGTTTGCCCTGGGAGCCGCCAGCCCTAAACGTGGAGGAAGGTGGCATGGATAGAACACCCCCACACTCAACCCCCAAGATCCTTCCCACCTTTGGTATTTAACTGGGATTGTGCCATGTAAGGGAATGTCCAGAACAGGGTGGTCTAGGAGCCCTGCCAGCCCCCCTCCCTCTGCCTCCTTCTTTCAGAAGTACTTGGGGGTAGCAGGGGTTCTGGGCCCTAAACTTCCCTGTTGGGAGGTGTGGGAGGCTCCGGTCTGAGAAGAGCAGTCTGATGGAGGAGACAGAGACGCTACCCTGCAAAAGCTCCCAATCTGATGGGGGAGACAGAGTTCTGAGATCAACAACCCAGTCTGAGGGAGGAAGACAAACACCCAGAGACGGACTCCCAAAGGCTCACACAGCGAGAAGGTCCCCTGCCCTCTAGCCCACTGGCAGATGTGGGTGCTGAGAACAGGAGCATAAATGTAGAAGGAAGGACCGAGGTCAATCCTGGGGCCACCCCTGAGGAGGAGGTAAGCTTGAAAGTGGCTTTACTTCCTCCAGACGCTGCCTCAGAAGGCATTTCCCGGAGCACAGAAGTACCAGCCTGTACAGTTGTGGGAGCCAAGAAGAAGCAGCTTATTAATTTAATCCTTAAGCAAATTTACAAAATTGTCAGTGGATTTGCAGGAAGCCAAGGGAAGTGGCTTCTGGGGGAGCCGGCAGCCGCTGTGGGGGGAGCGGTCAGGGAGGGAGGAGGCTGGGGCCTCACAGCCCCTTCCCAGCACCTCCTGGCGGGGCCCCTGCTTCTCTGCACTGCCCCAGTCTCTTCTTTAGGGAACAGAACCCCAACATTGGTCAGGGATGACTTCAGCCACTAATAAAAATAATTTTAAGAAACTGAGTGTTTCCAGCATGCTGGACACCGAACATACATTAACTCATTTTCTCTCTCTCTTTTTTTAAATTTCTTTCAGCTTTATTCAGGTATAACTGACAAATAAAACTGATCATATCATCTTCATAAATGAGTCAGGTGCTCTTATTATCCCCATTTCATGAATGGGAAAACTGAGGCACAGAGAGCTTAAGTCACTTATGGCCCAAGGTCACATGTGGTAGAGACAGGCCAGGACCCGAGCCAGGCTCCCTGGCCCCAGAAGTCAACACCCTTAACCTCTCTCCTCTTCTACCTCCCCTCTGTCTCCTGCCTCTCTCTTTCTCTTCCTTTTGGCTTCTGTCAGAAAGGAGAGAGACCAGGGAAGCCCAGGCACCTTCCCCCACCCCCTGGGCCTGGGGGCCAACTACCTCCCATGCTGTCTTCAGGAATAGCACCTACTGTGGTCTGGCTGTCCCCCAGCCTCAAAGCACCTCTGCCACTCAGGGCCAGGGTCAACGCCTCTTGCACACCTTCCTGTCCTCCTCCCACCCCTACCATCTCTCAGGCCACTTCCATCCCAAGAGATGGAACCGATGAGAACCCGTGCGGCCCTTCAAGACGGGAGCCTGCTGAGAACATGGACTTGTGGCCCACGCCCTCCCCACGGGCCAGCTCGGTCCCTGACGAAGGCACAGCCTCTCTGATGGGGTCCCAGGCCTTGGAGTCTTACAGCAACTCCCCTGTTCGCTTACTAAGGCCTGTGCCCGGCAGCCTTCTGGTTTGAAGAGAAGCCCTCTGTGAGCCAACCCAAGTCGGCCCCAGCTGACGGAATTTCAGTCCCCATGGAGGCCCCGGCCAGTTCACCTGAGTTCACTGATGAGGCACCAATAAGAAAAGAGAAAAGGCCTGACCAGCCGGCAGCCCGACCCCCGCCACCGTCCCTGGTCTGGCTCCAGAGCCTCTGTCCAACAGATCCCTCATTAGCATCTTAATGTGAGGAGCATATGCAATGAGGCATCAGAGAAAATCCCCAGCATTTAAATTCATTAACAGTCACTGGAAGTCTTCCGTGCGGAGGTGGAATTATCGCTAAACTGCTTTTAACTTCCCAGATGTGTGCTAAACGGCAGAGGAGCCTGGCTCTAAGGGTTTGGGGGAGCTCGAGGGGTACTGCCGTCTGGGGGCCCAAGCTTAAGCCCAGGGACGCCCGGGCTTCTGGCCGCAGGGCTGTGTTTTCTAGATTCCATTCAACATCCTAATGATGAGTGAAAAATTCAATCAACCAGCTGGCTTGTCCACTTAGGAACAAACAGCCGCCTCGACTGATATTGATGTGTGCTGCGCGGCTCAGGTTAAGTTGTGTGACCCTGCTTCTCTCTGCTCAGCATCTGATGGATGGTGGAGGAAATGTCTCTCCTCTCCAGGGCGCGGACCCCCTGCCCGGCTGGACCCTCCTCACGCAGCAGTCACCCCCTCCAGGGAGCGTTTCTGACGCCCTCCTCTCTCGGACTGGGTTTGGTCCATCCTTTCTGTCTCCATCACCCCATGCGACACACTGTCCCCATGCACAGCCGAGAGTACCAGCCGTGACCTTGCTGAGATCTGTCTCTTCCGTGTGCCCGGAGGGCATCATTCAGCCTCTGTGTATCCCAGAACCCAGCCAGCACCTGGCACAAAAGATATGCTACCCGAAGATTCACTGAATTAATTAATCGATCGATTAAGTGTTCCTCTTTGCCTGCAGTGTCGATCACAATGCCTGACTCATTGTAGTTTCTCAATAAATATTTGCTGAACAAATGTTGAATGACAGATAAGTGGTAGCTGCAGGGATAGGGTGAAGGCAAGGAGGTTAGGATTCAGGAATTCAATGCTTTAGTCAACAAATGTTAATTGAGTAATCACCATGGTGGCGGTTAATATTTATATTGGGTTTCCTATCTGCAGAGCACAAGTTAACTCATTTAATATTAATAACAATCCTATGCAGAGGATTCGAATACTATCCTCATTTTACAGATGTGAAAACTGAGGTACAGACTGTCTAAGCATCTTGCCCAAGGCATGTGACCCATGAGTAATGGAGTGGGTATTTGAACCTGGCGGGGGATGGAGCTCAGGGCAACACTGTCCAATCCAAGTATAACATGAGCTGTGTGTGTAACTTTAAAATTTCTAAGAATCCCATTCTAAAAAGTAAAAATGAGTTGGTGCCACTAATTTTGATAAGATATTTTACTTGATCCATCATATCCAAAATTTTATCCTTTCAACATATAATCAATATAAAACAAAGTATTAATGAGATACTCTACATTCTTGTTTTCATTCTAAGCTATCAAAATCCAGAGTGCATTTTATAGTCACCGCAATTCCCAGTGTGGACTCTCGACATCACCAAGTGCTCCTTGGCCACATGCAGCAAGCAGCTGCCATGTTGGATGGCGCTGGGCCAAAGTCTGGATTCTTAACCACTGTGTACTACTGCCTCCACCCACCCGGTGTCTGGCACAGAGCTACACACTGAGGACACAAAGATGAACCAGACACAGTCCCTTCAAGGAGCCCATGGTTTGTTGGGGAAGATACACGGGACCTGACAACACACTGGGGTGCACATCGGTAAGGTAAGATGTGCTAAGATGTGATAAGAGCCTGGTGCTGTAGAATTGTATAGAAGGAGCACCTAACTGAGCCTTGGGGTTGGGGGCTTCGGTCAGGGCAAGTTTCCAGGAACCAGAGACCTGAAGTTTGAATTGAGGTTAGCCAGGTAAAGAGGCAGGGAAGAGCACATGCAAAGGTCCAGCAAGAGGGAGAGTGGACAGCAAATTCAGGTGCCTGCAGGCAGTTGGTTCAGAACAGTGGAGTCAGGAGTCTGAAGTCAGGGGGCAGGGGAGTGTTGAAAGCTGAGGCTGGAGTGGTGGAAGGGGCCAGAACATGCCGGGCTACAGGTAAGGCACCCTGAGAGGGTTTGGACTGGACCATAAGGAACACAGGGAGACACTGAAGGACTGGAGATGAGGAAGTGCTGGGATCAGATAAGCATTTCAGAAGTAGGCCTCAAGGGGTTAGCCGTGAATCCTGGAGGCTGTGGCCGAGGTCTGTGTGATGGAGCAGAGTACGAAGTTGAGTCAGCAGGACTCGGTGGCTGGGTGTGGTGGAGACCAACAGGAAAATCTGCCTCCTGGGTTTCCACTGGGATAATTGGGTAGATGATGGAGCCATTCCACAAGGAGAAGGAGCACCGAGGGGCAGAAAGCAGGTCTGGAGAAGAGGATGCTGAGCTTAGATTCTGTCCTGTTGAGTTTCAGGTAATGGGTGGCTGGCCTCAGGACAGCTTAGGAGAGAAGGCAGAACTGGAGGTTCAGATTGGGGACTTGAGGGGACAGGTGCTCACTTGGGACAGGTGGCAGAGTCTCTGGAGCCTGCCTTTTTTGGAAGATGAGGCACACACAAGATGAGACTGCAAGTTGTCCTGTGGTTACAGGCAGTTAAGCACAAGGAAGAAAATGTCCTGACAATTTAGGGTCAAGGAGACCCCATTAATAAGGAAATAACAAGTCACCTGTGTTTCCTCATTGACTCTGTGTTAACAGCTTTGGGGAGTAGACAGTGGAGGCCCAGAGAGGTTCAATGAGCTGTCCTTGACCCACAGCCCATCACGGGTCAAGCTGAAGTAAGAATCCAGGTCTCCTGACTCTAACTCCAGGGTCCTTTCGTCCATCCATCTATCCGTTCAGCAGCTACTTATTGAGCACCTACTATATGCAGTGCACTGGGCATTGGGGATGCATGGCTGAGTTCTGACATGTATGTCCAGGAGGATTTCAAGATGAGGAGGCAGAAAGGAAGACAGGGGGCAGTGAGAGGAACAGAATCTGGTGGTGGGAGCGAGGCATGCAAGGCAGTGAGGAGGGGGCTGGTGTGAGAGAATCCAGGCTGGGGAGAGGCAGGGGCACCGGCAAGATGAAGGGTTTGAGCTCCTTGCATAGCCCTAGGTTCACAGAGGCCTTGTCTCTCCAGCGCCTCCATGCTCTATTCTGCACGATGCCTTGCCTCTCCCTGTGGCTCCTGCTCGGGATGAGGCAGCAAGAACAAGGACTTATAACTCCAGCTTGGAAGCAGGAGAGCTGAGCTGGAGAGCTGGCTCAGCCAGAGCTCACGGTGTGGTCTTGCCTCCGTGTCCTCCTTGGTGCAGTGGGGACACTGGCCTGGGTCTGCCCTTCCCTGTCCCAGGTGAGCCTTGGAGTCACCTCATAGCTTGTCAATCATGCAGGTGCCTAAACCCCGGCTCGGGAAATCAGTCCTTCCAGGAATGGGGATCGGCCGAGCTTGGGAAGCTGTGTGAACTCTAAAGTCCTCTTCAGCCCTGGCCTTCCCAGAGCCTCTGGGATACACCAGGAGCAAAAGAGGAGCCTGGGAGGCTGTCAGACCCAAGTATTAAAACCCACGGTCTTCCTCAGCCTCCCACCTTGGGGGTCATCATGGTCATCATGGTACCATTTACAGATGAGAAGGCTCAGAAGCCCAGTTGGCCACACTCAAGAGCAAAACATATCACACTGCCCATTTTTGGTGGACCAGGTGCCCTTCCATGTTTGTCAGATTTCAAAAATAAAACAGGATACCCAGTTAATTTGGAATTTCAACAACAAATAATTTTTTTGGTAGAAGTATGTGTCATTTGACATGGGCCCAACAATTTGATGAAAGGCTCTTCCAGCCTCTGGGCTTCTGAACGCAGGAGGGGCCTTCCCCTGAAAGTTTCTCCTGCTGACTCTGAGAGGGAAACAGGAGGGCTATTTCCGACGGAGACACACGGGGATCATCTGTGAAGGAGGATCAAGGCATCAGCTTCCAGCAGTCTCTAGCACCAGCCCCTAGTGACAATCACCTCAGACCACTCCACGGCCCCCCAAACCACCAGCCCCTGCCCCACAGCCCTCAGCAGCAAAGCAGGACTCCCCACTCTTCAGGGAGAAAGAGGTAGGTATGAGATCAGATGATTAGGACAAGGCTGCCAGGTTACAGAGTGGAAGGACCTGTAACTGGCAATACCCTGAGGGGCTTCTGCCTTGGCTGGTCCAACCCGAAATGATGGGCCACAAGGCAGGACCTTGACCTACTTCAGGCCCAGGCCTGAGAAGGAGTTCAAGATCATCATCCACAGACAATTGTGTAAATCCCTTCCATCCCATACATAGCCCATCCCTAAACACATGCATATGAGCAGGTGCATGTGTGCACATGCGTGCGAGCGCAGACACACACACACACACACACACACAGCACACAGGTACTAATATTCCCAGCACTTCCCAGCACTGCCCAGCTCCCTGCCCTCCCAAGTGCCAAGACAAACACCTCACTGTTTGGAGATTGAAACCTGATATGCGGGGCACCTGGGTGCCTCAGTAGGTTAGGTTAAGCGGTTAAGCGTCTGCCTTTCCTCTCAGGTCATGATCCCAGGGTCCTGGGATCGAGCCCCGCATCGGACTCCCTGCTCGGCGGAAAGCCTGCTTCTCCCTCTCTCACTCCCCCTGCTTGTGTTCCCTCTCTCACTGTCTCTCTCTGTCTCTCTCTGTCTCTGTCTCTCTCTGTAAATAAATAAATCTTTAAAAAAAAAGAAAAGAAAGAAAGAAAGGCTCCAAGTGGGACCAGCCTGGCTCCCGGCTCCCACAGGGGCACCCAGAAGCAGGTGTGCCCCAGGGACCGTGTGTGTCTTCCCAGAGCCCGCCTTGCCATGCACACACACTCCTGCCACTCCGGAGTATGGTCAGCCTGGCTCAGCTTCGGGCACACCCTGCAAAACATCCACACGTGGCAGTCATGTCCGCACACGCGCGCGCACATGTGCACACACACAGAGCAGTGGAGGTGCAGGAGGGGTCTGAAGCCACTTGCACCACCCCCCTCCATGTGCCACCTGGTCCCTGGTCCTCACAAAACAGGGATGGGGCCCAACCAGGAATTTTTCCAGGCTTATCATCATCCCTTTTTATAACAAACATTTGGGAATGCCCTCTTGAAATGAAATGGAATTCATAGAGAATACAACCTGCTTCCATACATAATTTTTAAATGCCCTAATTGTATTATAAAGGAGAAATAAGTGGGGAGGGACTATAATAAAACAATACGTATTTCAGTATGCGCATGCTTGAGCACTAGCCCCCATGGAGACCCAGGAAGGAGTCAAACACTTGCATCTGAATGCCTCATGAACACAAAACCTACAAATGCTGACAGATTCTGTAGCTTCTTTTGCGGACTGAGACTCCATGAGCAATCTTGCCATCCACAATGTGGTTTTCCAACTGATGAACAATTCTTAGTAAAATACTCATCATAACAAAGTCCAACCTTCCTTTGATTGTACTTGGTTGTTACATTCCTGGGAAATTTTATATATATATATATATACATATATATATATATATATATATATAAACTCATGCCCCAAAATAGTGGAAACATAAGTAACACAGAGTTCAGTTCTAGCCCCAGACAAATACACACTCCATGTTTCACGGGCATGACATCTGGCAGGACAGGGAGCCTCTCTAGCCTTGCGGGTTGCCCCGCCCCCTCCGACTATGGTAGCGGTCCCAAATACCCCTAGGGGGCAGCAGTGCTGTCACTGGGAAAAACCACCTTGGACCCTCTCTCTGACAGGGTGTCCCGAGTGCAGCTGCCCACCTCAGCAGACTGACGTGAAGGACAGGGGGGACAAAAGATGGAAACTGGTTTGAAAAAAGCAGAGCCTGTGATCCAGTGAGGTGTGAACATTCCCACAGAGGCAATGCTAACAGCCACAACGTGAGCATGTGTGGGGGGTGGGGGGGGCACACAAAGGAGACTCATCCAAGCTAGGAACTTGTCCCACGCAGTCTGTGAGGCCAGTCCCAGGGTCCTCTTTGCACCAAGAGCACTGGAGGGTCAGGCACTGAAGCTCTAGGAGGTTAATTACTTGAGTCCAAGTTTCTCTAAGTCCAAAGCCCTTACTCTTTCTAAGACCCCTCCTGCCCTTTAGGAAAACCTCCAGGAAGGAGTAGGTATTTTCAAGGATGATCATGCCGTTCAATCTAAAAGACAGAGAGCTTTCCCCAGGTGGGGAAAGAGTGTGGGCAAAGACATGGAAAGCGCATTCAAGTATTTGAGTCCTTGTTTGCCTGGAAAATGGACTATGGGAAGCTGTGATGGCAGGTAACTCTGGAAAGATGGATTTAGGCCAGGTAATAGATGGCCTTCAATGTTCAGGAAGGAAGCTGAGTCTAGCTTGATAGGGACTAGGGAGCCATTGAAAGTTCTTGAGCCGGGGAGTGAGGTGCTCAGATCTGCCTTTCGGCAATGCCCTGAACTGAGCTCCACAGCCTTTTCTCCAATCCCACAAACGAGGCTCAGCTCAGCACCTACTCCTAAGCCAGACCCCTTCCTGGGGTTGATGCTGTCAAGGAATTCCCCCCAGCCTCCTTGAGCTGTTTCCAAGCCATAATTAATTGCATGGTAACGAGGATCTAATTGCCTTCCCCCTGCCAGCACCCTAGAGATGATGGGCTGTACCTGGAAAAAGGTGTATTCAGAAAAAACAAGTTAATTAACACCCTGAACAAAGAGGCTGCTAATTACATTGTTTCCGTTACTTGGAAAGACACTTTTTAGGAATGGGAGCCTACTGCCTTGGGCTCACTATAGGAAAAACCATGGGTCTCTGGTTGAAGAGACCCTGCTCCCTCTCCTCCCCAATAAAAGAACTCCACTGACAGCCATCCTGACTACAGAATGAGGTGCACTTTCCTCTGGGAGAGCCAAGAACCCAGCAATCTTCTTGTCTCCATGTTACAGTTGGACCAACTGAGACCAGAGAGGACACAACGATTCAGCAGCATGGGCGTCTTTCCACAGTGCTCCTGTCTGCAAGAAACCCAATGAGCAGGGTGGCAGGGACAAGGGCAGGACCAGGGCAGATTCTTCCCCAAAGTTCCCTCCACTCATGAAGGAGGAAGTGTGTGCAAAGAGGTTAGGGGAGGCCCGAGGCTCCAGTGGAGTGTGAGGAATACCTCCCTTTTGTGGGGGGCTGCCCAGCTCACTAGGGGGCCCAGGTGAGCAGAGGGGTTTGGGCGTCTGCACTTGGGCTGCTAGCTCCAGCCTGGCCCTCCTGGGCCCAGGCAGCCCTCAGACCGTCCCCTCACAGCCAGTATACAGCAAGTCCCTGAATTTCCAGGGGGCTCGACTTGCTCCCTGAACATTCAGGAGACACTAAAGAGCCAGCAGTAAATATTTCAAGCTTTACTGGCCATTGAGTTTCTGTCACACCCACTCACTCACCTCTGCCATCGCAGAGGGAACAGAGCCATGGACAGTGTGGACGCAATGGGCGTGGCTGTGTTCTAAGAGAAGTGGATGTACAAAAGCAGATGGTGAACCAGATTTGCCCACAGGCCAGAGGTTTCCAACCCCCGGTATGGAGAAAATCCCCCACGGGCAGCAGCAGGACCCTGCCTCTTCTCAGTCCTCCTGTCCCTGGCACAGGTGGGCACTTACAGAGGCTGGTTCTGTGAGCCAAGCGGGACACAAGGGCTTGATAGTGACTGTGTGGGAAGGAGGGTGAGGACTTGAATCTTAGCCTATAAGCTCTATGGGGGCCTCTCATCTTGTCCTCAGTGTCTGTCCGTGGACTTAGCACAGTTCTTGTGATATGGTCCGGGCATTAGAACAGCAGGTGGTGGGGGGAGGGGGGACTACCTGTGCAATCAGGAAAGTCCTCATTGGGCCCCAATCCAGAAGTCCCTCTGCTCCTCCCTCAATACCTTCCATGACTTACTGTCCAGAGTCAGGCTACCACCCTTGTCAAACCTGCTGGCCTGGAAGATTCTTGGCCTGGGGCTCTGGCTTCATCTCCCAGTGGATGGGCCGTCCCTTGGAGGCCCTTCCACCAGCTTCTCTCCTCAAGCAGACAATCCCTTGGCAGGTGTGGGGAGGGAGAGAGGCACTGGCAAGGCAAGCGTTCTGGGAAAACCTACAGACCATGATGGATGAGGGGGAGAGCCCGAGCAGCTGGACCCAGCAGAGCCTGACTGCAGGCCTGTAGCCAAGGCAGAAAAAGGAGTAAGTCACAAGTGGCAGGGGCTTGGCTCTGAGGATGGGCTCAGGGCTCTCCAGGAAGCTGGACACTGTTCCAGGGGTTCCCAATTCTGAAAGCCCACAGTTATGGGAAAGGCTCCAGGACAAGGCAGAGGTATGGATGGAACACAGGGCAAAGGCTGGGACTGGGAGTTGGAGATGGAGAAAAGCCAGCACAGGCTGCCGCCATGTTGGCTGGGCCCCGTGAGTCTCTGACCCCTCCAATTGCCGTGGCGGCCCAGAAGCTCTGTAAGGAGTTGGTGAGTGCAGAGGGAAGGAGAGTAGCCAGACAGCCAGCCCAGCTCAGGGCTCCTCATGAACCAAATCCAGAAAAGGCCAGGGTTGGGCTACCCCCCAAGGAAGTTAAAGACCCTTCCCGGGCACCTTGCCGGATCCTTGCCCATTCAGTCCTCCTCAGGAGAGGAGGCAGCAATAATGTGGGTCATGGGCATCCTGCTTGACAAGTATGACACCAGAATGGGAAGGGCACAAGGTCCTTGGAAAATATTACTAATCTGGTCTGGCTCCAGCGGGACAGTCACTGCCATAGTGTTTTACATGAATTGTCTAATTTTACTCTCTGGAACAATCTGTGAGGTGGGTATTTCTATTCCCACTTTACAGATGAGGAACTAAGGTACTAAGTCATCTGCTCAAATCCCACAAAGCCGACAAGTGTCAAGGTACGATTCAAACCTGGTTCTGACTCCCAAACATTTCCTGAATGCCCAGGGATAAAATTCAAAATACTTAACCAGCAACATGGCATGGGCGTTGACCAACCGGAAGAGATGCTAGGTGACTGGGCCCCAAGATAGCCATGCTACATCTCCCCAGCACCCAGCACAACCCCAATCCCACACACACATGCACGACACAATCCATCTGAAACACAAACAACAAATCACCCCAGCTTTGTCTTCACTGCTGAGGAAAGGAACGCAAATCCCAAGGAGCTTGATGCTCCAGTGTCTACCATTCAAATCATCCTGCAGTCCAGTGTCCCTCGTTACAGATCATCTCACCCAGCTCCTTCATTTTACAGACAAGAAAACCTAGGTCCAGAGAGGGGAACCGACTTGCCCAAGATCACACACCAAGTTGGGAGCAGACTCTAGTCCCAAGAAACGGAAGCCCTTGTCCCCACTGTTCCATCCCCGTGGATGCTGGTGGTAGTGTTACCACTCAAGTCTATCCACAGGGGGAAAAATCTGCAATATGGAAAAGAAGCTACAAAACTATTTGTACCCTTTGACCTGGTAATTCTCCTTCTGGGAATCAACCCTTGGGAAATAAGCCAAAGGAAAGGGGGTAGGGGGAAGCGGTTTGACAAAGATGTTCGAGGCAACACTGTTTGCAAGACTGGAAATTTGGTCGGCACTCAAATGCTCAACTACAGTGGTAAGCAAACAGTGGTCATATTGATGTGCTGTAGTTATTTAAAAAGACAGCTCTGTAGACTAAGCGGATACAGAGGAACATTCAGGTAAAATAGTGATAAGCAGAAAAGGCAGACAGTGTCTTCACACGTTGGTTACCACCAAGCAAAACAAATGTGTGCATTAACAAAGGCTGCAGGAGATGAGGAGAGATGAAAATATCCTTATTGTTCAATGGGGATGGGGTGGGGTTTTTTTCGCCAAGAGTCGTTTAATGTCAAAATTTTGAGATTTTTAAGTTATCCAACGGTAATGGAGGAGAATGAATGGAGAACAAGGCTGCATTCAAATCCCTGGAGCAGAGTGTCCTAAATCCCGCTGAGCTGCCCTTCCATGCCTGCCCCCCACCGGCTCCCCTGAGACATGCGTGCAGCTCAGCGTCTGTCTCCCGCAAACCACCTTCTTGGAAGGATGGTCAACAAACTGCCCTGGCGACATGTGATGTCAGGAAGTTCTTCCACTTCTCTACCCAGTTCCCTGAGACTTTGGCAGAAGTGAGAACAGGGTCTGTGGCGGCATCTCAGCTGTGAGTCCTCACAAAAACATAGCCAAAGACAGAAGTAGAGGGAACCACACAGAGAAACGAAGAAAAAGTGAGACAGACACAGGGAAGGAGACAGTGAATATCAAGCTTCCTTGGAGCACATCTGGGGAAAATAAGCAGAGTTGTTGGTTCCAGGCCCAGGAGGAATGATGAAAATCCTCCCGTGCAGAGGGAGCTGGTGCACGCTGAGATAGGCAGCCTGCAGAGCCGAGAAGAGGCACCGCATTTGCCACCGAATCAGAAGGGTGGGCGACAGGCACTGGGTCGAGCTGAGTGGAGAGCACAACAGAACTGCAGGAAAGGACAGTGATTAGCTCTGTGGGTGAGAAGGGCCCGTCCCCTTCAGCTCCCTCCACTCCTTCCTCCCAGTTTCATCAGTCCAAGGTTCATGGCTGTGAGCCTGGTGGGATCATATTGTCCCTCCCCCTCTCCCACCCACACCTCCATGTCGAACCGATGAGGACGCAGGGCCTTAAGCAGAGCATACGAGCAGCATCACGGGCCAGCCACTCAAGAGGAACCTCTGATGTCAGTACTGGGATCTCCATTTTACAAGGGAAGAAACTGAGACTAAGGAAGCCAGATAAGGGATGAAGCCACCACCTAATCCCAAAGTTTGTGTTTTCTACCAGACCACATTCCAGGAAAGGAAAGGGCCCTGCCAGGGATAAGTCCCTGGAAAATTGTGCTATGTCCCACTTCTTCAGGCCTTCGTGCCAGTGGACTCAAGACTAAACATGGCCAGAACAAAAATCTGGAGTTTCACCATCAGGGCAGCAGGAATTAGACAAGTTTGGGGGAACAGAGCTTTCAGAGGGGAGCTCTTAGAGGGGCTGTCTGATCTCACCTCTGGTTACAGTTACAACTTGGGTCATCACCATTCTCGGAAGGAAAGACAACGCCCTTGCCACCATGCGTGTGGTTGTAGGATCCTGTTAGGCTGCTTTGGGACTGACTGTTTGACAAGAAGGCTGTGTGGATCTGAAACACACGGCCCAATATCTTGGACAAGACAGTGAAGCCTGCCGTGCTGAGCCGGGCACATAGCGCGTGGCCAGGTCACAGCCACCTGGACCGCACATGGGCTCCTCAGAGGTGGCCAACTTGGGAAAGGCCTTCCCTAAAAGGGCTGGGCTCAGCTAGTCAGATTCTCTTCACAGAATTTGAACTGGAAGATACACAAAGTTGCTAAGGCCATGAGGCTGCCTGGAATGACTTAAGGTTACGAGTTCAGTAGAAACCGTGAGGCATTCCGATGTTGAGAAAAGGAAAAGAAAGCTATTGAAAGCAGGAGAAGCTGCTAGAGCCAGACAGAAGCCCCCATGTGGGGCACAGCTGAGCCATATTGATGATGTCTCGGCAGAGGGACACCCCAGCAATGCTCGATGCTGCTGGGGAAACAAGAAAACTAGATCCGATAGTTGCCATGGACCCGGACTTTTTTCGCCGGATCCAATGACTGGGATGCCTGAATCCGGTACTTCCCATAGGATTCCTATCAGACTGTGACTGTAGTCTTATAATAAGTTCCATTTGTTGAAAAACTTGAGTGAAAGTCTCTGTTCCTTGAAGTCCAAAGGTCTGAGCACAGACCCCAGAACTGGGTTAGATTCACTTTTAAATATTCCCATGCTGCACTTCCCCATCACAGCCTGTTTGTCTGTCTCTCCCTCTAGAACAAAGCTCCATGAGATGCTGACCTGTTTGCCATTGTATCCCTGGAATTTGACAGTATTTAAGAAAGGAAAGGAAAGGAAAGGAAAGGGAAGGGAAGGGAAGGGAAGGGAAGGGAAGGGAAGGGAAGGGAAGGGAAGGGAAGGGAAGGGAAGGGAAGGGAAGGGAAGAGAAGGAAAGGAAAGGAAAGGAAAGGAAAGGAAAGGAAAGGAAAGGAAAGGAAAGGAAAGGAAAAGGAGAGAGAGAAAGGGAGGGTGGGTGGGAGGGAGGGAGGAAGGAAGGAAGGGAGGGAGAGAGAGAGAAAGAAAGAGAAAGGGAGAGGAAGGAAGGAAGAGAGGGAGGCAGGGAGGGAGGAAGGAAGGAGTGGGGGAGGGAGGGAATGGAGGAGGGAGGGTGGCAGGAGGAAAAAAAGAGGAAAAGAAAGAAAAGAAGGATGAAGGAGTGACATCTGCAAGTTTGTGTTGCTAGACCACCAGCGCAGCACGTGGTCACAAGCACCAAGGGCTGAAGTTGACCTCCACCCTCTCCAAGCCCACTGCACCCAGAGCCAAAGCTAGTCATCCAAGCTGAGTTTCCCACAGGAGCACCACTGACACATAGGGGGATCTGGTTCTTCATTGATTGGGATGTCCTGCACATTACAAGATATTTAGCACCCCTGGCCCATCCTAATTAATATCCTCATTAATTAGTGGCCCCCAGTCATTGTGAGAACCCAAAACACCCCATTTCTGGATGCCCTTCTGGGCCCTCTGATCCCAGTTCCTCTGACCGTGTCTGTCGTCCTTGGAAAATCTTGCGGTGGCACTGTGTTTCTTACAGAATAATTATAATAATAATAGCTGACCTCAATTGCACCACTGGGTATTTACCCCAAAGATACAAATGTAGGGACCCGAAAGGGTACGTGCACCCCGATGTTTATAGCAGCAGTGTCCACAATAGCCAAACTGTGGAAAGAGCTAAGATGTCCATCGACAGATGAATGGATAAAGAAGATTTGGTATATATATACAATGGAATATTATGCAGCCATCAAAAAGAATGAAATCTTGCCATTTGCAACGACGTGGATGGAACTGGAGGGTATTATGCTGAGCGAAATAAGTCAATCAGAGAAAGACATGTATCATATGACCTCACTGATATGAGGAATTCTTAATCTCAGGAAACAAACTGAGGGTTGCTGGAGTGGTGGGGGGTGGGAGGGATGGGGTGGCTGGGTGATAGACATTGGGGAGGGTATGTGCTATGGTGAGCACTGTGAATTGTGTAAGACTGATGAATCACAGATCTGTACCTCTGAAACAAATAATACATTATATGTTAAAAAAAAAAAAGAAGATAGCGGGAGGGGAAGAAGAAGGGGGGGTAATAGGAGGGGGAGACGAACCATGAGAGACGATGGACTCTGAGAAACAAACTGAGGGTTCTAGAGGGGAGGGGGTGGGAGGATGGGTTAGCCTGGTGATGGGTATTAAAGAGGGCATGTTCTGCATGGAGCACTGGGTGTTATACGCAAACAATGAATCATGGAACACTACATCAAAAACTAATGATGTAATGTATGGTGATTAACATAACATAATATAAATAAATAAATAAATAAATAAATAAATAAATAAATAAATAAATAAATAATAATAGTTGACCTCGTAGAGCACCTTCTCTATGACAGGCACCATCCTAAGCACTTCATGTGTATTAATTCATTTGATCCGCACAGCAACTTTTATTGTAAGGTGGCTACTGCTGTTATCCCTATTTTACAAATGAGGCTCAGGGAAGTTAAGCCACGGGCCCAGAGCACAACCCATGAGTGGCAGGGCTGGGATTGAAAACCATATGGAGCCTACACCCTTAACCACCATGCCAGGCTGTGCTCCAAGCTGGCCACTGCCCACTTCACCAAGCTTACCTTCTCACGCCTCACTGCTCTTCACTTGCCCCACACGTGCCTGCAAACATGTGCACACATGTGCACATACACCCTGGCGACGTTGGATCCCTTGCTGCTGCGAGAATATGCTAGCATGTGCTCTGCTGAAGCTCCTCCAGAAATGCCCTTCCCTCACTCCCCATCAGTTAGGTCTTTCCCACCCTCAGAGCTCCTGTTCAAATAGTGCTTTCTCCATGAGACCTCCAAGCTTCTTCCAGGCAGAATAAACTATTCCCTCAACCTCCAGTGGCCCTAGAGCCATGTCCCTGTTAAGCATGTAATGTGAGCTGCCTTGCAACCCGGCTACTCTATGGATGTTTCATGAATGGCTGGGTCAACTCTGAGTGCCTGGAGTCCATTCTCAGCAGGTGCTGGGGGCCCAGCCTTGCCCCGACCCCCAGCCCTCACCAGCAATCTTGCTGGATCACTTCACTGCTCTGGCTGCCCAGGCCCTATGCAATCTCCCAACCTGCCATTTCCAGGGATAGCTTTGACTCCCACCTCCCTCAGTCCCCAACCCTGACACCCAGGATCTTGGGGCCACCACCAGGGGGTATCCCATGGTCCCAAGGCTTCCTACCTCCCAAGCTGGTGAGAAGATGGGACCCGAGGGTTGTCATGCCCTCACTCTGCCCTCCCCATTCCCTCCACACAAGGCTAATGAACCTTCTCCCCCACCCCATTCTGATCTAGGTCCACTCCCAGCCATTAATAATAGCAGCACAACCAAGTGGTTCGTTACTTAGCAATTTACAATCATTAATTAATGGAAATTGCAGATTGGGGCCGTGAAGGAGAATGGCATGAATAAACTCATTTGGAAATCAAATTAATTGAGTGATGGAGAAGGAGGGCTGCCTGGCCTGAAGCAAGAGCCCCTCCTGTACCTTCTGAGCCAGCCTCCGGCTTTGGAGCAGGGCTCAGATTCCTCAGGGGTGAAACAGGAAGTAGGTGCCCCGGGCTGGGTGAAACAGGAGAATCTACAAGGATAACAGTGGGATAAACGTGGAAGACTAAAATGAACACCATGACCACTCTCTCAACTGATATTGCTCCCGTTGCCCACTGCCCCCTTGGACAACTGTGATTCCCCCGCCGCCCGCCATCAGCCCTCCCCAAGGCAAGAACTCTCCCCCAACCACCTCTTTGGATGATTCCAGATTCCTTAGGCACAATGCACCTTTGAGAATTGATTTTGCAAAGGGCATTTAAAGGGAAAGAGTTAAACACTCCTCCCTACCCCAGCCCACTCTGGGGAAGGATGCTGAGTAGACATCTCTTCTCCCAAAGCTGGAAGAAAGATGCTGCTGCCTAAGCCCATATTTCTTCCCTAGGAGACACAATTATCTTCCCCACTTCCCCTTCCAGCAAGCAACAAGCCGACACAGCCCCTGATATACGGGCAGCAGCGTGCGCCCTGTGCTGCGGAAGGATGCATCTGAGAACTGCCACCCCGGAGTCATCTCCCTCCCCCTTGTCTCTGGGGAGGGATCTCAGTGAGGAAGGCAGAGGCTGAAGAGGCTGGTGGATCCCACCCATTCCAGGGGAGGACCCAGGGCTTGAAGGGCCCTCCCAGAGGGCAGGATAAGGATCCAGAGGGCTGCAGCCTCTGCCTGTAAGCCCACGTCCTCCCTCACCTCCCATTCCAGCCACAGCGAGCAGCTCACCGCATTGTCCCTCCTCCGCGCACCTATGCCTAGATTGTGTTCTCTGCCTGGAATGCCACTCACTTAGTCATCTGTGCCTTCAACATGCAGTAAGCACCTACTGTTGGCATTACTAATAAAACACTGAATAACATGAGATTAACAAGTCCCTGCCTGATATAGCAGAAGACCATCTCCCCAAAAAGTAATTTAAAAAATAGTGTGGTGGCCGTGACGGTAGAGAGAGAGCTACCAAGGACGCCTGCAGTATAGGGTTGGATCCTGAAGGGCAAAGAGAGATTTAGCAGCTGGGTAAGACGGCTGGGGGAAGGGTGTGTCGAGCAAAGAGAAAAGCATGCGCAATGGTTCAGAGTCATAAAGAACACACACGTTGGAGAAGCTTGGAGCAGTTTGTAGTTGCTGGATGGTGAAGAGTAGGGGAGTAGTGGTGAGACAAGGAACAGCAGGGCCTCACGGTGCCAGGGGCGTGCCACAGGGCCACTGACGGCTGTGAGCACACACTTGCCCTGGGGGCTGAGTGAAGGATGGCTCCAGGGGGTGGGACAAGAGACAGAGTGGTGGGCCACTGTTAAGAGGCCACTGGACTAGTCCAGGTGAGAGGGGCTGAGGCTAGAACCAAGGCAGGGGCAGTGAGCATGGTGACGAGGAGAGGATTTGAGAGACATCCAAGAAGGACAGACACATCCACTGAAATCTTACCCAATCTTCAAAGTCCAATTCAAATACCCTTTCCTCCATGCAGCTTCCCTGATTTCCTCCATACCCACAACAATAACGGTTTCTTTGCTCCGTGTCCCCAGACCATTGATATCTCTATCAAACCCATTGATATCTCTATCAAACCCTTCCTGAAAGCAGGGACAATGTCTCTTCCCAGAGCCTCGCCCCGTGCCCTGATTTTGTTTGAGTCGCATTGAACTGAAATACAGGGGGGATGTCGTACAGGTACCTGGTAGCCATGAGGGCATTCCACATGTGGAGAGGTTGCCCTGTAAGTAGGGAACTCCCCAGCACTGGGAATGCTCAAGCAGAGACTGGCATTGCTTCATCAGGGGCCCTGCAAAGGAGACTCTTGAACTGAGTGTGAGGTCAGGAGGCACAGTCTCTGAGCCCACATATTTTAGAGGGGCTTGTCTCCCTTTCCCCAGAGTGGATTGAGGCCGTGTCCAGGGGCTTAGAGTCCCTTCTCTGAGGGCAGCACAATGCCTGTCCACTACCCTTCCTCTGCCAGATCCCCAGGGATGTGGCCTGAGCAGGCACCATCCAGTGTGACAAGGAAGTTTTGCTGGCCCTTAGATTTTAAATCCTTCCTCTAGCCAGCAAGAGGGGAAGTACTAGGAGAGAAAGAGCAACAAGGCAGGGGCCAAAGTCTAGTGAGCATGGTGGATGATTTGGAGAGCTCAGATGCAATGGTCTCTTCTTGCTTCCAACAAGTATTTATTGAGCATGTACTGTGGCCCAGCCCCCGAGATTGGCTCCCCATCTCCACCCCCTGGTGGCCACTACAATGCCTCTACACAGACGCCAGGAAACCAGAAAGGGTGAAGGAGAAACAAATAGTATTGAGCCCACTATATGTCAGGCACTGTCTTACGAGTTTTGTAAATCAATACCTCTCAGACTTCAGTGTGCATGACGGTCACCTGGGATGGTGTTCAGATCAGACCCTGATTCTACAGGTCTGAGGTAGGGCCTGACACTGCATTTCTAACAAGCTCCCAGGTGAGGCCCGGGCTGCTGGTCAGCAGACCATGCAAACCATGCTTTGAGGAGCAGCGCTGAATGCCCACTCTAAAAGTAAAACAAAACACAAACAAAACCTGCCAAAGAGCATTGGGAGTCCACTTCATAGATGAGCAAGCTGAAAGCTTAAAGGGACAAAGAACGAAAGCATAGAGTCCTCACCCCCAGGGACTCTGGTGGGAGACAGAGCACATCCTCTTAGAGAAGTCAGTCTGATGGAGGATGGATATGCCCCAAGTTCAGGGAGCCCCAAGTCTGATGAGAGAGATATAGCTCCCAATAGGATAATGGGTATAAAGTCTTACCTGGTGGGAGTCCCCCAGTTTGTCAAGGAGACATAGCCCTTGCCTCGGGGGAGCCCCAGCCTTTTGGTAAAGGCACAGTCCTACCCATGGAGAGCTGCCAGTTGGCTCAGAGACCCAGAGAGAGAAGGGGAAGAGACCAGTGCCAGGCCTGTATTTCCAACACAGAGCTCTGCTGCCTACATTAGGGAGAAGATGCAGGGGACAGAGTGGGGAGCCCCTTCTCAAGCCTCTCTCAAAACCCAGCCCAGATGCACCAAGCTCCTGGCCCCAAAATGGAGCTGGAGGGTGGCCCTCAAGCATGGGTGGGCTGGACTATTTAACACTGTAAACACCACACTTTACTGTGGCCATTAGGCCCATAACTGCAGCCCATCCATCCTCATCATGGCCCTGCGACACCAAGCGCTGATGGTGCAATTAGGCAGCAGAGAGCAGCTGTAAATTGCGGGCACAGCCATGCCTCTGCCAGGCACAGCAGAGACACTCCCCCCTGCACTCCTGCATCCCAGGCTCTACCGCGAGGAGTGGTGATCCTCGCCCTCAGCACTCGCCTGCCGGCACAGAGACACACCCTGGAAGCTGGGCACCTGGACCTTTGGCCTATTTGGGCTGCAGGAAACTGTAAATCTCTTGGAATAGCTCCACCCTATCAGTATGCATGTGACTTTTCTGTGCCTCCTTAGTGCCAACCTCTAACAACTATTATACTGTGTCCTGGAGGGGGTGGGCCTGCTCCTCACCAGACCATGAGCCCTTCCAGGCCTGGGACTATGTCTTTTGAACACATCTTTGTGTCCACTGGACCTAGCATGTAGTAGACACTCCAAGTTGGAGAAGGTACATTCTAGTCCCTGATAACATGTACTCCCTGACACCTTGGGCAAGTTGCATCCTCTCTCTAGAGCCATATATTCATCTATCAAAGAGAGGGAGTAGACCACAACAGGGGTTGCAAACTGGAGGCCCACTGGCCTCACAGACGTTTTCTGTGTGACTCACAAGACTAGGGAAATTTTTTTAAATTCAATTATTTGGTGATATTTAGACAATAGGAAATTTCATCTAAAAATCCAAATTTCTAGTGCCTCTTTAAAAATAGAAGTAGGGGGGGCATCTGGGTGTCTTAGTCATGAAGCATCTGCCTTCAGCTCAGGTCATGATCCCAGGGTCTTGGGATCGAGCCCCGCATCGGGCTCCCTGCTCTGCGGGAAGCCTGCTTCTCCGTCTCCCACTCCCCTTGCTTGTGTTCCCTCTCTCGCTGTATCTCTCTGTCAGATGAATAAATAAAATATTTTTTTAAATTAAAAAAATAAAAAATAAATAAAAATAGAAGATGGGACAACAGTGGGCCCACATCCCTTCATGGCAACTGCCACGTGGTGCTGCATAACCACTGCTCCTTTAGACAGGATGTGCACTCTCCAATTCGCCCAGACCTCACCACTCCCTACTGTATCCCTCAGTTTTCTTATGCCTGACCCACTTCACTCTTTTCTGGTACCTTCCTGTGCACCTTTAGGTTTCTCTCTCATAAACTGGCCACAGTCTCCCTATGTCCTATGATTCTGAATCCTGCACATAAATGTGTAAACAGTTGGAGGAGATGGTTGGCTAATGTGTCCCAAACCCCTCACTTTCTTTATGAAAAAATCACTAAGTTTTTCATTTTTCTGCCTTCCTACAACAGGGAATATCTTTCCTGTCCCAGCTCCCTCAGAGGATGGTGATAGGAGGTGAGTTTATAAAATATTCCAAATACTGACAAGTATCAAGGACGCTGAAATGTCACATTGCACAAAGGTCAGAAAAAGAGTGATCTGGGGGATTTGTAGGGAGGGGGCCCACTGCCCACCTACTCTGAAGCCACAAGGTTTCCCTCTGACTATCCCCAAGGTCTCCCTGGTGCCTTAGCACCCTTTCTCAATCAGCACCTCGGACAGTTCCACCCCTAGCCAACCGGGCCTAGCCACTCCAGGTGCCACCTACCACCCCAGCCTCCTCCTCAGCAGTGGCCCCTCATTCCCCGTGCTCCAGCCACATGCACCTTGTGTCCACTACTCAAACCAGACAAGCTCGCTTCTGGCTCCATCCCCAGGAAGTTATGTGCTCCTACTTTTTACAGGGCCAATTCCTGCTCATTCTTCAGAGCTCAGCTTCAACATCACTTTCGGAGGGAGGGCTGCCCCAAACTCGGAGTCCAAATTAAATCTCCAAATAATGCTGTCCCATAGCACTTCACCCCTCTCCTTCAGAGCACAAATTGTGGTTATAAGGAGATAGCTGTTTGTGTCATTATTAACTAATGTCTCCTTCCCCACTAGAATAGGATTTCTAGGAGGCAAGGTGCAAACGAGTGTTGCTCACCACTGTGCATCCAGGCCCTAGCATAAGGCCTGGTTATACAGTAGATGAATGAATAAATCATTGGGTCCCTTCTGTCCATAGTAACTGTGCTAAAATATAGTCCCTTTCCTAGAACAGTTCATGGCTTTTTTGGCTAGTTAAACTCCAGTTTCCTTGGAGTTAAAAGTAATCCAATCCTCCCCTCCCATAAAAAAAAAAAAAAGAGTGGAATTAAAATTCTGAAGCATAAAATCATTCCATGATTAGGTGGCAGAGCCAGAGCTAGAAGCCAGCCCCCTATTTCCCAGTCTCTCCTCTCTCTGTGGCCTTTTCCCTCTGTGGTTCTGTCCTTTCATCCACCAGTTAATGGCTATGCATATACCCACCTCCATTATCCCATCAGCCCTGCTTTGCTGCATTTAACCCCCTGGGGTTTCTGTTTGCTCTGGCTCTACCCCATTGCTGCTTTCCCAAAGAAGGCTGTCTGGGCCTCCTTGCAGCTCTGAGCGTGGATGAGCAGGAAGATTTAATGTTGCTGCTTTGGTCTTTGTCTCTGCAAAGCAAACCCTTCCCCTGCTGGGAAACTCATCATCACCAAGCATCAAATTCAAGCTGTGCTCCACTTAGCTGTTTGCAAATGGCAGTGGGGAGTGGGAGGCACGTGGGTGTGTGAGTGAGAGGCTTGAAGCCCAGAGAGGGGGTCTGGGGGGCTTGTAAGAAGACACAAAGGTAGGGGGACTGCTGGCAAGGCAGGTGAGGTGTGTGTAGGCATGTGAGGAAGGTTGGTTAACTGTGAACAATACAGCAAGGGTTCAGGTCTGCCATGATCACAATCACATCCCTAAAGTGACCACCTTCTAATCACAAGCATAGACATTGGTCAGCATGGGCTTTGGCACAATTCCAGTGGTATATCCAGGCAGCTCTCAGTCTTCCATGAGTGGATTGATTATCTCACCAACTGTGAGTGTCTGGGAATTCAGCTAACCTCTGCAGGCCTCACTTTACTCATCTTGAAAGTGGAAACCTTGTAAAGTTGTTGTCAGGATATAACGTGATCACTCATAGACACACCCAGTGAGGGGTTCACACATCATAGGATGCATGACAAATATGCTCTTCTCCTTGTAAGTACGTAGCCTTGCTTGCTCCCTACTTTGACCACAACTTGTCCCACAGTGTGGCTCACCCATCATGACTGGCCCAGGACTACCAGGGAGGCCATCTGGGAGGGAGGCCAAATTGGGATGGGGTGAGTCACGGCCATGCTAGCATTCCATGTCCTCATCCATCCCTGTATGTCCTCAGCTCCTTGCCTCCTCCCCTTTTTCATTCCTGATGCCCCAAATGCCAGTATTCTCTGAGTTGCAGGCAGGGTAATTTATCCCACAGTCTGAGCATCTTCTGCCCTCCACCTACTGCCCGTCTCTGTCTTAGTCCTCCACCCCAAGAACACGGAAACAAAATACCCATAGATACAATGAAAAGGATGGAGAAAAAAAGAAAAGAACAGAAGAAGGGGACAAAATTCCACCACTGTCTCAGCCTCCCTAATTGAATGACTCTCCTATCTGACTCTCCTTGTCGGCTCCCATGTTCCTTCATTCCCTCTGACGGCCCTTAAAATCATCTCCCCCATCTCATCAAATCTCTCCCCCTTCCTCCCTGCTTGTTCTCTAAGCCGCAGATTACTTTTTCATAAAATTCAATTTCTAGCCATTCTCATTACTTACTCACTTAATGTGGCTGGCTGAGAGGAAGGGAGCAGAGGCGGAGGACAGGAGGGGGGGAGACGGTGTTCTGTGCAGCACTTATCCAGCCTAGTTACCAAGGCCCCTTGCTGAGGAGTATTAGAGCCTGATATGAGCAGATAATGGACTTCTGTCCCATACAGGGAGCCAGCACTGGTGTTTTTGGGGACTGCAGCATTGTATCAAAGGGTGGCAAGACTCAGAATTGTCTTCAGGGACTCTTCTCCTGCTGGGAGGAGTCCACTGGGGGAGCCATTTGTTCAACAAATATTTACTGAGAGCCTTTTATAGACCAGTTGCTCTATTAGGTGCTGGGAGTGTAGTCATAATAAGAGGGGCATCTTAACAAGACCTGGTGGTTGGGGAAGAATTTGGGAAGAAGTGACACAGGTGAAAATCTGAATAGGAATTATATAAGCTCAAAGGAGAAAATGAGTTTGGGTTCTTAGTTTGGGTTCCTCTCAAAACAGAGCCTGAAACAAGGTCCTCGGGGGCAGGTAATTCACTTGAGAGATGATCTTGGGAAACCAGAGCAAGGGAGTAAGGGGAGTGAGACAGAGAAGGAAAAAAGCAATAAAGCACAGATTACTGAACTAGTTACTTATAGAGAAAACTCAGGACCCTCTGAATAACCATGCAAAATGAATCTCAGAATTATCCTTTTGAAGAGAAGAGGCTGGGACATTCACCTCTGACTCCTGTCCCCGTTGTTTCAGAGTGACCCCCAGACGTATTCATTTTCCTGCATTTCCACACTGCACATGTGCAGGTGGAACAGTCTTCTCTGGCTTCAGAGAAAGCCCTGAATCAAAAAAGCAGAGACACCACTTTGCAGGCTTGAGATAAGATGCTGGCAGCATGCCCAGAACTGGAGTTGCACTGAAATCAGGTCAATTGAGGGAATGTGGCATGGGGCACAAGAAGTGTCTGCTACAGTCCACCCCTTGTGCTCAGATCTGCTCATGACCCAAAATAAGTGTACCTTGTCACTGAATTTTCAAGATATAGCTGGCCTTAATCTTAAAAAAAAAAAAAAAAAAGTCTTTAAGCAGGAAGGTTAGTGGATCAAGGTACAGTACCAACTGCTGTAGCAGGTCCTAAAGTTACCATCGATATTCATTCCTTTACCACTTACCCTGTATTTCCTTCACCCTCAGTCAGACTTCAGCTGCTCTGGATTGTTTGCTCCCTGTGGGGTATAAGCCCTTGGTTGCCTTGCCCTAATCATGCTATGGTTGCTACAATAGTCCATTCACTATTATCATCAGGCATGAAAACATCAAAAGATGTCCCAGTGAATCCCTGAGCTCCAGACAGTCCTCCTTCCCCTCATTAGATAAGACCAGACCCAGCTTTATGAAAATCGTAGTGAATTACCCCAACCTCTTCCTTCCCTGCTATTCCACTTATATGAAGAGCCCGAAGTGACCCAGGCATACTCATAGTGTCACTCACAGTGGACCCCTTCGTTATCTCCTAGTGGAAGTGATCTCCCACAGGAGCCAGAGCCTAGACTTGTGGCAACAGAAAGCACACATTCTCCACAAAGGTTATTAGAAATGCTAGACCCAACCCTACTTCCATCCCTTGTTTCCCAGACATGTGTATTCTAGCTATTGGAGGCACAGCACCAACATGTCTCATGATCATGTTGACCTCCTTCACCATGAAATGAGTCTCTTGGTCTGAGATGATGTTTTAAAGCTTCAGTAATTAGGATACTTCAGTACATCAGAGCTTTTCACACCCCCCACTAGCTACCTATAATGGAGTCCTTATTGCCAGCTCACTGGTAGGGGGTGTTCCAGAATCCCATGTGGATAAGTCGGGCACACTTTAGTCCTCAGAAAATAATACTAATGGAAGCACCGTAAACAGGAACAACAAATCAAATCTAATGAGGATAAAGGCCAAACAGGTGAACTGAATAGGGTTAAATGAAGACCACCAACCTGCATCTTTCAGATCTTTGAGGGTGGCACTAATCTCTGCAATTCCACTTGGACAGTTTTTCCCTTTCTGTCTTGGCTAGATAGGGGGATGTTACAGGACATTCTGTTTGGCTCTTCTTACCATAAAAACTCTTACTCCACAGGTGAAGGCACCAACGTAAGGATTCTGACAATGAATAAGTATATCCATCCCGATAATGCACCCAAGGGTTAGAGAAATGACCACAAGTACAGTCTATGGACCTGTGAGATATACTGTAAGGTGAGCGTAGGCAGGACTCCATTATCACCTGGCCTTCACATACCCCCAGTCTAACTGGGGAACTTTGATGGTATTCCAGGTCCCCTCACATCACTGATAGTTCAGACCCTGTATCCAATACTCCTCAAAAGGTCTGGGCATTCCTCTTTCTTTGGTGAATGGTCATGGGCTCCTTTGGGAAAGAATTAAGGGAATATTTATTGTATATACTTGTGGTGGCATTGTGAGTTCCTCCTCAAGAGGACCTGGTCTTTCCATCAGTCTGATGAACACTAGGTTTGAGAATTAGCTTATATTTGGAGTATGGGTGAGAAATCATATTTTTCTATTGCAGTGGCTGATATTGACCATCAGATAACCAGTTTTTTTTAATTTTTCCTGGTTATACAAGTCGTGGAATACCCTAACTGGCCACCTACCTACCTAGTCCCTAGGAACACTGTAGTGTGTTAGCCATTACCACAGCTCCCTATGTGTCAAGACACCCTGGTGGCCATTCTGGTCCTGCTTCCCACTATGATCATTATGTCCACCTTGCCTCTGATGATGAATGCCACCACCAGACCTCTGCTAGTCCAGAACCTTCTCATCCCCATTGTACAGGGAACCAGTTCTATGGCTACATCTCCCACTACAGCCCTGGCCTCCAGAAGATAGCCACCACTGAGCAGTCCAATGGTGCTAGAGCCTCCCTCACTAGTGCATTCCTTATCAATTTAATGGTGAGTGTTCTATTGGCCTTCCCAGGGCACATAGATTAGGTGGTGGTTTCCTGGTTTCATGTAATAAATCCATTCTAATACACCCACTTCTCTGAACCTTCTGACCCCTTCCTCAGTGCGCTGCCAAGGCTATTCTGACATCTTCAAGGAGCCATCCCGGCAGCAGATTAGGACTGGTTCCAGGAGTCCTCTCTAGAACATTAAATCCTGAGTCATGAGGGAGTGTCCCTATGTCAGTAAATCTGTTTCCAGCCTATATTCCACCCCATGCCAAGACTGACCCCCAAATTCCACTCCCATACAGATTTCCCAGTTCATACTTATATTAGCCAGGTCCTTTTGCAACTCTTTCAGTGAAAAAGCCATTTCCTCCCACAATAGAGATTATATTTCCCTTGAGCTAGGCTAAGACCTGACTCTAATTACTGATCTGGGTAGGAAATGAAGGACAGATCTTGAGGTTGGACAAGCATCAACTTAGCCACCTCAGAAGAGGTTTCTGCATGGTCTTCAGACAAAGAGATGCTGACATAGTCTAACAAAGGGGAGGGGACTACTGTTATCAGCCAAGAGGGTTCAGGGGAATCTGGGAATTCAATGTTCTCAGATGCATCACCCAATGTCCCTATCCATTCTTGGGGTCTCATTCCTTCTCTATCACAGACCTGACTTGAGCCTAGGAGGACTGGAGATTGCACATTCAGTCTCCTTTGCTGTTCTGCCTCTCTTATCATTAACTCCTGGGCCTGGGCTTCTGCACTGTCTGACCTCTAACTGTACCCAACACAATCTACTAAGTGAAAGCTTCAGTAATTAGGATACTTCAGTACATCAGAGCTTTTCACACCCCCCACTAGCTACCTATAATGGAGTCCTTATTGCCAGCTCACTGGTAAGGGGTGTTCCAGAATCCCATGTGGAGGATGTACTTTCTAGGACCACTTCAAGTATTAACTGTCTTACTTGAGGTTCCCCTAAAAGTGGAACCTGAGACAAGGTCTTGGGAGATGGTTTACTTAGAAGATGATCCCAGCAAACCAGAGTAGGGACAGTGAGACAAGGAAGGAGAAAAACCAATAAAGGTACATGGTTGAGTTGGTTACACTGCGGGCAACTAGGCTCAGCCCTGCTGGGATCCTCTGAAGAACCATGTGGGATGCACTTTATAATTGTTTCTCTAAGGACAGAGGGTGGGCACATTTGTTCACTGACTCCTGGTCCCCATTGATGCCCCCAAAGGTGAGAGAGAAGATGGTTAGAACACAAAGGGTTTGGGGAAGGACTTGAGGCCAAAAAGGTAGGATCTGATCATAATCTTGTACGCTGTGTTAAGATTTTAAATTTTACCCTAAAAGAATCTGAAAGCCATTGGAGGGTTTTAAGCAGGAAAGTGAAATGATGATGAATTTGTTGTAGAGCTTTGTGGTAGAAGCCACTAATTATCCCCCAGTGCTACCACTCATCTCCTTCCTCAATGCTTCTTGTCTGCCAATTGGCACATGACTCCAGCCCAAGTCCCCCTTGCATCTAGGTGTGGCCATATGACTCAGTTTTGGCCAATGGGATGTGAATGGAAGTGCTGGAAGCACTATCCAAGAAGTATCTTTAAAGGGACTGTCCTCCTCCCTGTTGGCTGGACTGCAGATATAATAGCTGGAGCTAAAGCATCCATATTGGTTCATGAGGTCACAAAGTAAAAATGACAGAGCACTAAAATAAAAAGGAGCTTCAGTGCCTGACAATGCTGTGGAGCAGAGCCACCACAGTAGCCCTGAACTGCTTACCTGCAGACTTTTGGGTCTCTGTTACTCATACTCTAAACTAATTCTAACTGAAAGAGGGCTCTAGAGTGCATGCACATACATCCACTGTAAAATTATTGAAAGAATCCAGGCAAAGAGTAATAATGGCAGGTTGGACTGGGGTGGTGGCAGTGGAAAGAGAGAAAAGTGAATGAGTTGGAGAAGTATTTGGAGGTTAAACCTATGGCTTGGTATTTGGAGTGGGGAAGAATAAAGGGGTTGAGAGAGAAAGAGCAATCTAAGTAATGCCCAGGTTCTAGGTATGAACAAAGAAAGGATTAGTGATGGGACCTAGACTGAGCATGAAGATTAGGTGAGCAAATAATCTATTCCTTTGTTTCTAAGTAGGGACCTAGATACCTGGTACAAGCCCCCAAAGGCACCTGCTCCCATGAAGGAGATCTTGAACCAGCTTCCAAAACCAGCTCAAGACTCATCTTTTCAGTAAACCTTCTTGGATTATTCCTGCATCTCCACCCCCAACACCATTCAACTTGTCCCTTGCTCTTCACATATCCAACATCCATTTTCAGTGTTTCATACAAAGCTCAGAAAATTTCATTAAGCACCAACTCTAAGCTCTATGTGCAATAGAAAGATGGCTTGGTTGGGAGTAGAGTGAAATCAGGCACTGTATTTACCACCAGGGATAGAAATAAAAATGAAGTTGTCTCCACTCTCAGGTAGCTCACAGAAAAGAAGGTAAATTAGTAAATACTGTCAGCTCCAGGGGAATCCATCTGATGACAAGTGTGTTCTGGGCCCATCATTTCCCCCAGTGAAAGTGGTGGTCCCTGCTTGAAGGGTTAGAGAAATCACAGATGAGGGGGTATCTGGACCAGGTGTTGAAAAAGGTGAGGACAGACATTCCTGGCAAAGGTAATCACTTATACAAAGACATTTGATGAGGAATCGGTGTCATAATTTCAGAGAATTGTTAGCCATTGAGTATTATTAGAGCATAAAATTTTCATGGCTTTTTGGAGGCGAGAGGGATGGGGAACTCAAAATATACTCAGAGCTCATGTCTGAGGGAACACTGTGAGCCACACTAAGTGGTCTGGACTGTAGGTATGGGTGACAGAGAGGGAGGGGATGAGGAATTTTAGGCAGGAGAGTGCTGTGATATATAGCAAAGCAGTCATTATAATTACACGAATTACTAACAATTATTGACTACTTCCTATGTGCCAAGACTTGTGCTAAGCATTTTACCTAGATAACCTCAGGTACTCTCCACCCACTAAGATGAGTATTATTAATATCCTTATCTTTAAAGATGAGGAAACTGACATCTACGCAGATTATAGAACTAGCCCAAGGTCACAAACTAATAAGTAGTAGAGTCAGGATTCTAACTAGAGAGGTCTGCCTCCAGAGCCCATGCCCTTAACCAAGATGCTAATGCTAACATTCCCTCTCATTGCTTATGTAATGAGATGTGTAATGAGATACATTACTTTGCAACTGTGTTTTCAGTCATTCCATGTATGGAGGTGGAGAGGGAAAATAGGCAGGGTATTTTATACAGAAGAAATTTTCAATAAATATCTCTGACCAAGGGAGAAATTGAGGCATAATTATGGAATTCTAAATGGCTAAAACTAAAATGCACTTTAGAGAAAATCTGGTCCAATTCTCTCATATTCCCAGGAATAAAATTGAGGCTCAGAGAAGGGGGTCACACAGACAATTGGTGGCAGGCTCTGACTCTGATATTTTTCTTACAAGTATCAAGGAAAATGAGAAGTGCCCCCATAGCCTATTCCTTACCACTCCTCATAGCACTATCTTTCTGGAGATACTGGCAAATTGTACTCACTCCCTGGAAGTAAAAGAACAGCTTTGTTCTTTAAAAAACAAAAAAAACAAAAAAAAAAACAGCAGAGGTCCCAGAAACAAAGCTAGAAATATGATGCGCATACTGCAAAGTCTGAGCCAGTAGGGAGTCAGTTGAAGGAAAAGCAAAACTTACCCCAAAGTCATCATAATGGGGAAGACTTCGACCACAAAAGAATAAAGGATTAACAGCTCAAATAAAGAGCTCTAACCCAAGTTCCTAAATCCCAGGGTGGGAGCAAGTGAGCCTGCACTGTGCATAACTACCTACCTCCACGGTCAAGGTCAAAGTCAAGCAGACAGGTGCCCAGGTTACCATATGGCAAACTGAGACGGAGCTCTGCCCCCAACTACACCATCTCTCCATCTCTCTCTCTCTCTCCTTACCCCCTAATGCCCAAGATCTTTTTAGTATCTCCAAAGGAAAACATTTTGAAGATATAAGACTAAATGTCTTACATGATACACATGCCCAGAAAGGGCACCAAAGTTTGGGGATTTTCTTCTCCTTCCTTGACACATTGTGACTAGGTTTGTTAAATTTCTACTCCGTGTTCTGCCTGAAAGGGTAGCTGGTGGCATGGTGTAGAAGAAAGAGCATGGGACTGAGGGCCCGAAGGTTGGTCCTCCTAGCATTTGCCGTGTGACCCCGGGCTTCTTATTTACCCTTTCTAAGCCTCAGTTTGCTGCTCTGAAAAAAATGAAGGGTTTTGGGTTCTAGGATCTTAAACATGATGGGTCAGTCTCTTCACTGTCCCCTCCCAACAAACATCTACGGCCCCCTGCCTTTGCTCCGGCTGTTCCTTACCAGGAGTGCTCTCCCAGCACCCTTCCACCAATCCAAATCACCGTCCGACTTTCTCCAAGAATCCTCCCCTAATGTATTTCACAACTATATGCTCCTTACTTTGGTGGCCCTCAGCATGTCTGTGCTATTTCTCATATAAGCTGTCTTAGAATCCTTCATGCATGAGTGGATTAGCTGTCCAACTGGACAGTGAGCTCCTCCAGGGCAAACTCCCAAACTCCCATTCCTTTTCTGCTGTAAAACTTGTGGGCACTTAATACATGTCTGGATTATGCCACTCTACCCCTCAGCCAGCTTCAGCTGGCTAAAGGTCAGGCTTTACATTGGCTACAGAACAATGTCATTCACTTACTCAGAAAATATTTACTGAATACCTACTATGTGCTGGGCACAGTGCCAGGTACTAGAGATGCAACAGTGAACAAGACACTTGAAGGACTTCATAGTCTGACACCCAGGGTCCTTCACAATTGGTGCAGTCCCACCCCCTGGTGTTCTCCCACCCAATCCTCCTCCAGCTAGGATGGTCCATCCTCTTGCCTTCTGCCTCTCCCTGATTTTACTCATGCTGAATCCCTTGCTGGGAACTCCTCTCCACTCCTCACCATCTTCATAATTCCAGAGAATAAAGAAGAGAAGGAAAAGAAGGAAGAGTGAGAAAAGGAAGCAGGAGAAAGGATGACCAGAAATCATAAATCCAGCCCAACCATCAAGGGCAGGGAAAAACTCTGCCAAATTCCATCCTGTTGGCTGGGATCTAGAAACCTACTGTCTAGCCCACAGGCCAGTGTTAGGGTCCCCTAGTGAAAAGTGAAGTTCAGGACACCTCTCATTCATCCCAGATATGCACCCCTGCCAGGCACCCCTCACTCTCCTTCCAGATTCATCCATCAGCCCCCACAGGCTACCAACTCATTCCTACGCCACTTGCTTCCCTATAGTGGTGCCGCTGAACCAGAATGCTTAGGTGAATGGCTGAATGAGCCGGTGAGTAACAAACACACAAACCTGCCATCCCTGGTATTTTTCCTTAATTGGATTAAAAACAAAATTTAGTTTCCCTTCTTTTCCTCTTAATGCATGCTACAGATCAGTGCTCCTAATGATTACACCCCAGCACCTGCTGTGCAGGAGCTCTGGGATGCCAGTGCGTAGTGTCTAGAGGGCCAGCACCCCACTTTGGCCCAGCATTCCTGGCCCCTGCTCCCACCCTCTCCCCTGCCTGTGCTGGAGCATGTTTGGAGAAGGGTGACCTAAGGATGATATGTAAGAGACTGGCTAGCTCACCAAACCATTTTCCATTTCTTCGTGGATGTGCCACCAGCCCATATTTCCCAGCCTGCTTGGCCCTTAGGGTCAGCCATGTGACTGGGTTCCAGCCAACAGGAAGGTGGGCAAGAGTGATGTGCATCATTTCCGGACATGACCCGCTCCCTGGCTAAATGAAGAAGGGCAGGAGGGCAGAACCCAAGGAGGAAGGAAACAGGGAGGTGGAATTACTACACGGAAGGCTGCCTGCTGAATACCAGCACTGAACGGTAGTTACTTGAATGGGACGTCGACTCCTGTATGTCAGTGAAGCCCCTGAGATTGGGACATGGTGTGTCACAGCAGTTAGCCTAACCTGACGACCCCAGTTGGACTCTTAGCCCCATCATGGGGGGACAGCTGAGGAACTGCTGCCCTGGAGAAGAGGACGTTTAGCAGAGAACATTATACATTATCCTCAAATACTTTATGCACTGTCAGGGCGCAGAGTTGTCCTGTGTGACCCCAGAAAGCAGTTGTAGGACCAACAGGGGGAAAAATGACAAGGATGCAGATCACAGCTGGACACAGGGCAGGAAGATGTGGACACAGGGAGACCTGAGGAGATAGTGAGCTCCCATCACCGGGGGTGTGCAAAGAGGTAGGAAAGCTGTAGAAGCTACTCGAGCATCAGCTAGCGGCTTGACACCAGCTTCCTATTTTGAAGCTATGTTCAAGAACTTAGATTCTGTGATTTTATTATCTGTCTTTCCCAACGAAGACGCTGCCTCCTCCATCAGTCCAGGATCTCCCCAAGGCCCCAGCTTGATTCTCAAGTGAGACAGAAAGCCCCCGGGGCATGAATCCTAAGTCTCCTTCCAACTCCACCCCAGCTCCTCCCAGCCCTAGCACCCATCAAGGGCCCCATGTTCACATGTGGGGGAAGACTCAGTGTTTGGGGAACACCTGGTTACTAGGGAAAGCTGGATTTGAGCCCAAAATCTCTATTCCTGAGCGGGAGAAGGAGGGGAATGAACAGGCAAGTCTGACTGGGTAGTGGAAGCAGGAGCCGGAAACTGATCTGAAAAGCAATTTGAGCTGGAGGAAAAGAGGGCTGGCTGCTCCCAAGTGTCCAGCAAAGACAGTAATCTTCATTTCTCTCAGCTTTATCCAAGGGGAAGGCTCAGCAGGGGCTTCAATAGTGTATTCTCATGAGAAGCTCTGGCTCAGCTCTCCAGAGGCTTTTTGACATGAGAGTCTGGACTGTGTTCTCCACCAGCACACACACGTTGGGTGTGCGCGTGCACACGCACACACACGTTGGGTGTGCGCGTGCACACGCACACACACACACACACACCCCTTTCCACCTCTGCTCTGGCCTCCGGAGAAAGGACTGCTATCTCCTCAAATATTTCCCAGAGCCAAGCTCCCAAGAGCACCCTGAGATTTCTAAGAAATCTAGACTGGGGGAGTGGCAGGGAAAGATGCAGAGGGAAAAAAGGCTTTGGGGCATTTTCCTGTAAGAATCATTAAGGCGTATTAAATCCTGAGGTCTCCTCCCTCTGCCCACACCCAGCCTCACCTCCACCCAGGGCCTCCCAACACGCATGCACCGCATTAGGGCCAAACTGAATTAGAATAATTAACTTTTGGTCACACTTTTAATTTGATGCCGGAAATAAGAGAGCTAATGGAGATTAAACAAGGCTCTGACTCCAGAGACCAGCCTGGAAGCTGCACAGGGAGGCCCTGGGTTCTGGTGGGGAGGGAAACAAACAGCCAGAGGAGAGAAGCTGAGACGGATGTGTACCGCGTGTGAAACACACGCCTGTCCATGTGTGGTTGCACATGTATTCATTCTCGTGTGCACTCACTGCATGTGGGAACATGCCTCTGCCACACGTAGGCAAACGTGCACTTGTCAGTACACGTACACGTGTGTCTGGAGGTTTGCACACATGAGTGTCTCTTTGAACGCGTGTGTGCAAGGGTGTGCGCGCATTGCTTTAAATCCTAGGCAGGCAAAGCTCGCTTGACTTTTATGGAATCATAAATGTCTTCAAAGCCATCTGCTGCTTGAGCCTCTTCCACCATATTTCCCCCAAGAGAGCACACGTCAACCCACCCTTGGCCCTGATCCGGCACTCACCACCACAGAAGGCGGCCTGCAGCTCTCATGGCTAGGGAGCACTTCCCTCCTTCCCCACTTGCCCATACAGCCCTGCATCTGCCCCCAGGGTCACGCAGGACAAGGCCAATTTGTCCCCCACAGCATCTCCTGGAGATGTGACTATTTCCTTCTCCGTGATCTCTTCTCTAGGTGAGGCATCTGGTCCTCACCTAGCATCTCCCTCCCAGAAATGCAGGGCTTCTTTTTCGGATGAAAGAAAATAAAAAGCGCTGTGCCCTTATTTTTTAAATCTTCTTTTTTTTTTTAAGATTTTTATTTTTTATTTATTTGACAGAGAGAGACACAGTGGAAGAGGGAACACAAGCAGGGGGATTGGGAGAGGGAGAAGCAGGCTTCCCGGAGCCCGACGCAGGGCTCAATCCCAGGACCCTGGGATCATGACCTGAGCCGAAGGCAGACACTTAAGGACTGAGGCACCCAGGTACCCCTGTGCCCTTATTTTTTTTAAAAAAGAGAGAGAGAGAGAGGCCTCCCTAGATCCTCCTACAGGACATCATGTGGCGCAACATTTGTACATGGCACTGAACACTCCATCACACGCCAGAGCACGAGGCAGGTGGGCTGGGAGAACGGCAATGTCAGAGGGCCCTTTGGAGTCATCTGCTCCAGCCAGGGTCAAACTTCACGTGCGTCAGAATCATCGGGTGGGATTTATTAAAACACAGATTCCCAGGCGCTCACCCAGAAGCTTTGATGCTGAAGGTCTACAGAAAGCACCGGTCCTCTGCATTTTTAACAAGCCACCCAGGAATGATCATTTAAGCATACGGACATCGTCCAATCCCCTCATTTTACAGATAGGGAGACTGAGGCCCAGAAAGAGGAGAGATGCTCAGAATGAGTTATAACCTAAGCCAGGACCGGCACCCTGTCTTCTAGCCCCTGGTGCTCGTTCCTACTACCAACCCCAGAGACAGCATCCCTCTGAACCAGTTTCTCCCAAGGGAGCCCATCCCCCCTCCACCACCACGAAGCAGAGATATCCAGGCCTCAGAGAGAAGCATCCTTCTTCAAATCTGACATTTCCATCTGTTCCCACACTTATCCTTGGCCAGGGGGTCAGGAAGAAAGAAGCAGGGATCAGGAGCCTCCAGTCTGCCAAATGAAGTGTTCCCAGCCCTGGAGGAGCTGAGATTCACGGAGGCCACCACTGTTGGAAGGAAATTCCCAGCAGGCAGTGAGGAACAGATGGAGGTCAGGGCCTCACTGAGGATGCCCGGGCGAGGGGAATGAGCCTGGCAAGGGGAGACCAGCCTGGAGTTTCTCAGCAGGAGAGGACACCAGACATGCAGGATCTGGTGGCCACAGGAGGCCTTGCCTCCCAAAGAATCCAGAGTTACTTTCCAGAAGGTCTGGCCACATCCTCTGCCGTACGGACCTGTCACAGTCCAGGGGCCTGAGGTCCACAGATCAAACCTAGCCCCATGGACACAGGGACCAGAGAGGACAAATGACCTGAGATCACACAGCGTTTAGGGCAAAGTGCAATCTCCTACTGCCTGGCCCAGCCTTTCCACTGTACCCTTCTCTGATGTCTTGCTACAAGAAACCAGTCCCAACTGCAATTATCTCCAGTAAAGAAGAAACAGAAATAATAAGCACAATGTTAGAGCAGCTCTTCTCTCGACAAAACAAAAACAAAACCAAAGTGCCTGAGACCAGACCAGGAAAAACTGTCTTTCACCAACACTGACCTTCCTCACTACCTACAAGCATTGTCTCCCTGCCCTGGCCCCCAGGACACTCCCACTTGCTAGGATTAAGTGAGAGCCGGCAGGTGCTTTCAGAGCTCAGGGTCCCATGGGCACCAAACGTAGGAGACTAAAAAGGAAGAAAAGGGAATTTGACTTCTTTCGAGCTTGCTCCCTGATTTCATTTGGCCTGAGGTCTTATTTCTCTTATGCCTTGCAACCAAGGTCACATTCCATTTCCAATGCTGTTTTCTGAGATTCCCCAGAGGAGAGGTGGGGCAGCCCTGACTGCTCCAAAGTCACTCACTGTCACCATCACCCTCCGCCTCTGCCAGCAACAGCCCCACCAGAGTCCAGTAGGAAGAGCTGGGAGCTGTGGGGCCGCTGTGGGAAGGACAGTGAGTGCAGGGGGCAATAAGGGAAGAGACAAGCCCAGTTCCCTTGCATGGCAGCCGACAGAGCCCAGGCTGAGTGGGTCCCTCCATTTCTCCAGTTGCTGGGAAGAGTGTGAGCAAGGCAAGCAAAGAGGGGTCCTTAATGCTCTGCCCTACCTATGGGAAAGGGCTGTGGCTCACAGGGAGGGGTCCAGTTGGGAGATGGGGTGGGTTCTGCCCAAGTTCAGCCTCTCACTTTCTCAGGCCCCACGTCCCCAGCTCCCCCACGCCCCCTGCTTGAGTACGCCAAGAGGTATCAGACATCTGCCCAAAGCACGCTGCGCATGTGACCCCACCAGGCCGGCATGTCCTTGGACCCAGCCTTCCCCATCACTAGTAGCAGACCATTCCTGACCCTGCCAGGCCCCCGATGCCTCACATCCCACTTCTCCCCTGAGAGCACCCCTCCCCCTTCTCCCCATTCCTGCCTTTGCCCAGGGATGAACACTGAAGGAAAAATCCCAGGTGCTACGTAAGGCACAGGATGGGGAGGCTGATGCACGCAGGGATCCGAAGAAGCCCCTCTCCCCCAGAAGGTAAGTTGGTATCTGAGACCTGACGGGGGGGTGGGGTTTGTCTGCAAAAGAGGGTTGGAAAGAAGTGTTCCGGGCAGAGAAAACAGCTTGTGCGAGGCTCCCAAGGAGGGAAAAGCTCAACTCACTCAAGGACAACGCAGAGCCTCCCCTGAAGGGAGACAGGGAGCCAAGGCAGCTGGGAGGAACCAACAGTTCCTGGGGCTTCTGTGCCGTGGGGCCGAGGGCAAGTGTACCCAGGTGAGGCATCAGGCCCAGAGGCATAAATCGGGCCTTTCCAGGTGGGCTGACTCTATAGTGAAGCTCCCACCTTTCTGCTGAAGCCCAGGCAAGCTCCTTGACTACTCCTCAGGAGCCTTGTCTAGAGAGAGGAGAAAATACCTCACAAGCTGGTGTGATGATTTAAATTAAATTGTATTGGTAGGAACAGTGCTCAATACCTACTGTCTACTTAACACAATTGCTTTCTCCTCCTACACCTAACTCAGAAGCTTGCAGTGCACGTCCAGCCCTTTCCTCCCTCTGAGGCATACAGCATAGAGGTGAAGGTCACCTGTCCCCATGAACCCCACACCTTCTACCAAGTACAACTCACTCTGAGAGCGGAAATGGTGCTTTTTCATCTTGTGGCCTCACGGAGCCTTGCTAATGTGGAAAAATTTGTCTCCCTGCTTTAGCTCTTGCCCTCCTCACACGAGGCCCAACCCAGCCATCAGAGCAATCCCATTAAAATCGAAGTCAGGTCAGGGCACTGCTCTGCTCAGAACCTTCCAATGGTTCCGTCTCACTCAGGGTAAAAGCCAGTCACGACCATGACCTACAGAGCCCCGCGTGGCCTAGTCCTCACGATCTTCTGCTCTAATCACCTACCACTCTCCCCTGCGTCCTTTCAGCTCCAGAAACACTGGCTTCCTTGCTACTCCTTACCTGCCTCAGGGCCTTTGCACGTACACAGATATTCACATGCCCGTCCCCGCTTCCAGATCCTTACTCGGATGTCATCTGCCTTCCCAGCTGCCATCAACGAACTGTACCACCAACACCCCCACTCTCCACTCTGTGCTTTACTTTTTTCCTGCATAACATGAGTCATCATTAATAATGCCATTTTAAAAATTGATTTTGTTTGTTTTTGTCACCCCCTCTAAAATGTAAATTCCTTGGGGGCAAGGCAAAGTGTCTTTTTTATCTTTTTATTTTATATTATTTTTTACTGGTTTTGTTCATTCTGAATCCTTCAGTACCTACAACCAACAGTTGCCTGGCACATACAGAACATTTGGGAAATGAATGGGGGCGGAGGCAGGAAGAAGGAAAGTTTCTTCTCAAAGTCCCTGGTTGCCATCAGAGGCACTGGACATCTCATCTCAGACAAAGGCGGGTGTCAAATCAAGGCTGGGATTTTAGGTGGACAGGAAGCACACAGTTCATTCGGCGCACCTAATGCTCGAAACTACCCTACCCAGAGGGAGAGAATTCTGACCTCCAGGAGGGGGAAGGCAAATTTCCAACCACGGGCGACCCCCACGGAAAAGACTGGTATGGATCACAAATTCGCCCTCATTCTGCAGTGCCCTTCACCCCCACCTGTGAGAAGATGCATGAGGCACAGAATCCAGAACAGCTCCGTAACCCATCAGCCTCCCTGGGAGCGCTCCCAGAGATGCCTGGCAAGTTTTTAGTGTGGCCCTTGCAGGTGCAAACACCACTGGCTTTTACTGGCCAGGGCCTTGGGAACTCCCTGCCCTTCCGCGGCCTCCCACCTTCCAAATGTGGGAGACAGCGATCCCTGTCTGCCGACCTCACAGGGCTCCTGCAAAGCCCAAGTGTGAGTGAACATGGAAACTTCCATGCAGGTGTTCCTCTGGTCCCTGAACTCTCCTCCACCCAAACCAGTTTCTTCATGATTCTAAGAACAAACACTTCCTCTTCCCCTTCACGTGCAAACCAGTTTAAAACTCCAGATTTTGCAAAAAGAAAACTCATCTTGGGGTGCCTGGGTGGCTCAGTTGTTAAGCGTCTGCCTTCGGCTCAGGTCATGGTCCCAGGGTCCTTGGATCGAGTCTTGCATGGGGCTCCCTGCTCAGCAGGGAGCCTGCTTTTCCCTCTGCTGCTCCCCCTGCTTGTGCTCTCTCACTCTCTCTCTCTCTCTGTGTCAAATAAAGAATCTATTAAAAAGAAAAGAAAACTCATCTCTCTGGATCCCTTTGCTTGCTTTATATCTTTGTGTCTCTAATTAATTCGATGTCTTTTTCTCTCTCCTTTGGCTTCTATTGTTGTCTCTGTGTGTGTGGCTGGCTGTCTGCCTGCCTGTCCATCCGTGTGCTCCCTGTTTCCTACTTTCTCTGCCTCACTCTGTACATCTGTCTGTGTGTCCCTCTGTCTTACACTTGCTTTCCATGTGTCTCCTGCTTTGTCTCTCCTCTCTCTTCTCCTCAGTCTATTGTTTCCCCATCTGTCCTGTGACCTGCCTCTGTGTCTCTGTATCTGAATGTGTTTCTCTCTGTGTCTTACCATCTCCCCCTTTCTAGCTCTCACTTTCTCTGTCCCCCCTCCTTGAATCTCTGTGCTTGCTCTCTCTCTTCCCGCCCGCTCCCTAGTTGCTTCTTGTCTCTGTGAGGATTTATGTAACACAGACAGCAGTAGCAGTAGCCAATCTGAAAGGCTGCTCGCAGATATAAGAACTTAATGCTACCTTAGGCTTCAGGAAAATGAGCTGTGGTCCTCCTGAGAGCCCCTTTGCTCAGGGATGCCAGGACCTTCTCCTCTCTCCTCCTGAAAAGGAGAGAGGCAACACTTTTTTTTTTTTTAGATTTTTATTTATTTATTAATTTGAGAGAGAGAGGGAGCACAAGCAGGGGAAGCAGCAGAGGGAGAGGGAGAAGCAGACTCCTCGCTGAGAGGGGAGCCCAACGCAGCTCCATCCCCGGACCCTGAGATCATGACCTGAGCCAAAATCAAGAGTCAGGCATCCTCAAGCCCCTGCTGTGTTCAGGGACCTTTGTTCCTCCTGGTTCCCAGGGAGTAAGAGTCACAGTTGGTCTCCACCTCTAACTAGCACACTGGACACAGCACAGAATTCAGAGTCGGGATACCTGGGTCTCACCCCACCCAAGGAAGCGTTGAGCAGATCTTGGTCCTGTTCTGAGTCTGTTTCCTATCTGGAAAACGGCTACAATACTCTAAGTTTCTAAGAAAACCCGGGGCATCCTGCTGTAGGGGAATCAAGTGACCCCAGATCATAGCACATCTTGATGACAGGCGGGACTGTGGCCACAGCTTTAAGAGAGGAGGTGTCAGGGCCAACAAAAGCCCACAGAGAAGGTACCAGGAGAGTGACTCGAGGGTGGAAAGCTCTCTTTCCTTTCACCCACCCCATGGCTGGTGCCTGGGATGTCTACCGTGACTGCTTAGTTTCCCTAACGCACTTGGCCCATGCTAAACCCGCACCCAGCCGATCACGTTTGGCATGAGGCATGAGCACATCTGATCCTTTTTCAGCAGTAGCAGCTGAGGGCCAGAGAGAAAGTAGGAGAGAGGTGGGGTGGAGAGCATGGGCACCTGATTCCCAGGGTTGGTGGGGAGAGAAGGTGAGGAGGAAGGTAGGGGGAAGAAATAAACATTTATCGAGCATACGCTCTGGGACTTGCTCAGTGCAAAGTGCAGGAATGGAGCCTTGCTCAGAAAGGTTAGAAAACTTTGCGGAGGTTGCCCAGCCCGTAAATGAGCATGCAGGAGTTGTTATGCATGTCTGCCTGGCTCCCAACGTCTATGCTTTTTTGGCAGCCAGGGGGACTTTTAAAGGAGAGAAGAATTTCAAAAAGGAAGGGAAACTTGCAGACACACTTTTCCTACTGTGCATGTCCCCAAAAGTCATCCTTATCTGTGAAAAAGGCAAGGGGAGGTGGGTTTGCTAGGTCTGCAAAAGAGAATCTGGGAAGTATTTTGAAGGAGGAGCTCAATTTCTGCTTTCAGGTACTTGCAGGGCCAACATCAGGGAGGCAAAAAGATGTCATCTATTTCCACAAAATAAAGACAATGGACGCAGACTGCAACAAGAGGAAGTTGGAGCAGACTGGAGGAAGGACTTCCCACCCATCAGAGAACTGATACAGGCTTGAGTTCACCCTTGTGAGTTATGTAAGTAAAGGAGGGGGCTCCTTTCCTAAAAAGCATTGGAACGGTGCAAACTTGTGTGGACACAGAAAAGCCCTCTGCACCAAATGACCTATTGGCGGCTTCTACAACTCTGAATGTAAGGTGTAGGTAAATACAGGTGTAGGTAAACCCTTAGGGGCATAGGTGTAGGTAAACACGCCACCACACACACACACACACCCCACACACATTTCTTGGAGGCTTAAACACATGTGTTTCTCCCTGATGAGGCTCTGCAGCCCACCCACAGCTAGACTCACCAGCCCCCACCCTCAACTCCCTCTGTGTGGCCGGACTGCGAGGGGAGGGGCCCTCAGGTGGGCTGATGGGCAGTGGTGCCCCCACAGACAGGCAGGAAGCCAGAGCAGACATTTCTATCTCCTCATCGCTCCGAGCCCTCTGCCTTTCAGGAAGCCAAGTCAGGAAATTAACAGGGAGCCAAGACGCCTCCAGACACCTGCCCGGAAATTCAAACCTGGAGCAGGTGGGGGCTGGCTCAGAAGGCAAAGCCTGTGATGGGAGGGGGCTCCATGCACTGGACAGTGGACACATGCAGGGGGTGGGCACCAGCCCTTTTTAGGGGAGTATCCAGTGTCACAGATAACCAACATGGGCTGCCTGGGATGAGATAGGAGGGCACAGCCAGCTTGTCCTGGAGAGCGCGCTCCACTCAAAAGCAGGAGGCCTCAGAGCAGAAGAGTGCTGGCAGCAATTTAGTGATTTGTTCTATGGCTGCTTGCACCTAAATCCCATGGAGGAGGTGACAGAGGGGACAGAAATGATGAGGCTTCTCCCTAAAACCAGGAGCTGAAAAGAGGCCACATGAACACTGAGGCAAGCATGGGTTTTAGAGCAGGGCAAACCTGGGTTCAAACCCATACTTTGTCACTTACAAGTTCTATGACCTTCGGTCTCAGTTGGCTCATCAGTGAAATGGGCATAGCAGTAGCCACCTGCATTAGTCAAGGTAGGCCAACTGTTCTAACAAATAATCCCTCAGATCTCTGTGGTTTAAAGACCTATTTCTTACTTGCAGTCTACACCTTGGGGGAAGGAGAGCTGTGCTCTGTACAGTCATTCAAGAACCAGGTTCTTCTTTTTAGACTACCCCAGGGCCTTGGGACCTCCAGACCAGGGTTTCTCAATCTCAGTGCTACTGGCATCGGGCTGGATAATTCTTTGTAGTGGGGGCTGTGCTATGCATCCTGAAATGTTTAGCAACACCCCTGGCCTCTACCCACTAGATACCAGTAGCATTTCCCCAACTTTTGACAACCAAAAATGTCTCCAGATATTGCCAAATGGACATCCCCAGCGGAAGAGGGAGCAAAATCGCCTTGTTTGAGAACCACTGCTTTAGACCCTCCACAGCTAACCAACTGAGGAGGAAAGAGAGAACACAAGGCATCTCACACCCGCAGTTTGAGGGAGCCAGCCAGGAAGCAGCGGAGCGCATTACATTGCCCACATTCCATTGGCCAGCTAGAGGTCACATGGCCCCACTGCTGGGCAGGCTGGGAAGTGTAGTCCACTGCTTGTTTGGAGGAAAAGGAAATGGTGGAGCACATAGTCTTGCCTCCGCCACACCACCTCTTGGGCTACTGGGATGATCTGATGAGCTGAGGATTTTATGTAAATAAAATAAATAAAATGCATGGCACATGGAAGGCTCTCAACAAATCCTAATGACTAATATTCTTGGAAGGTCTGCATGAGCTCCACACCACACTGTGCACTTAGAATGCATTATCTCACTGGATCCCCATTTGCTGATAAGGAAACTCAAGTGCAGGGAGAGTAAGTATCTCCTGCAAGGACACAGAGTTGGTGGCTCTGGAAGGCGGGCTCCAGCAGCATCTTGAGCCCTCTTCTACACTCTCTGCTAAATGTTAGTCTCCTGCCCCAAATTCCCTCATCATGCTGTCACATGTGACATGGCCGTCCAATGAGTCATAGATTCACAACACACCTTCTCTACACAAAGGAGGAAACCAGGGCCCAAGACGTGACTGTCCGGGGCCACTCAGCTAGAAAGCAGCAGAGCCAGAACTAGAACCCAGGCCAACTGGCTGCAGATGCAGCACTCTCTGGGGAGAAGGCCACTTCTGTCCTCTTGCCATGGGGTAGAGATACTGGCAAAAATCTCTGCTTTCTGCCCCCCCACCCCCATCTCTGCCTGGATCAGATCCTGCTCTAGGCCTGCCACAAGTTTGTAGCATAACCCTTAGCAATCTCTTCTGGGAGGGCTAATTTTGTATGTCAGCTTGATAGGGCCACGGGGTGCCCAGATATTTGGTTAAACATTATCCTGGGTGTTGTCTGCATGGGTATTTCTGGACGAGATTAAAAATTGAATCAACAGAGTGAGTAAAGCAGCTTGCCCTCCCTAGTGTGTGTGGGCCTCATCCAATCTGTTGCAGGCTTGAATCGAACCAAAGGCAGGGTAAGGAAGAATTCACTCTCTCTGCCTGACTGTTGAGCTTGAACATTGGTCTAGAGCTTACACTGTTGACTCCCAGATCTTCAGTTTGCCACCAGCAGATCTTGGACTTCTCAGCCTCTGTAACAGTGTGAGCCAAGTCCTTATAATAAAATAGATAAATAGCTATAGATATATAGATATAGATGTACACACATATATACATATTTACAGCTGACCCTTGAATCACTCAGGAGTTAGGGACACTGACCCCTTCTCCCCATGCAGTTGAGAATCCATGCATAACCTTGGACTCCCCAAAATTTAACTACTAATAGCCTGCTGTGGACTGGAAGCCTTACTGAGAACATAAACAAATAATTAACACATATTTTGTGTATGTATTATATACTCTATTCTTACAACAAAGTAAATGAGAGAAAAGAAAATGTTAAGAAAATTGCAAGAAAAAGAAAATAAATTTGCAGCACTGTACTGCATTTATTGAAAAAAATCCTCATATAAGTGGACCCACAGTTCAAACCCATGTTGTTCAAGGGTCAGCAATATATATATATTTTTTCCCCCCTCACTGTTCCCATCTGCAGTCCCATTTAGGCCCCTTATCAATCCTGTGGGGAAGGTGAGGGCATGGCCTCCATCCTACACAGTGCCCTGCGCACACAGCCAAGAAGAAGTAGAGTCACAACTAAAGCCCAGTCCTGTCTAGTGCCAGACTTGGGGCTTCCTCCCAGGACTCTCCCTTTCCAATACTCTGGAATTTTGCCATTCTGAGCCTGAGCCACACCCAGCCAAGGTCACCGACACTCTGGAACTCAGCCTGGGGCAAGGCTCTAAGAAGAGAGACCCCTTGTTCTCAGGAAAGGCTTCCCAAACTTTGGACACAGGAGGGATAAGATACTGCCCTTGCTCTCAAGAGGGGGTATCCTCGACTCCTCTTTCTCCCTCACCTCCACAACCAGCTGGACCCCAAGCCATATGGCCAGAGTCAATCTGGAAGGATTCAGAGGTGAGCTGAAGGCATCCTCCAGAGAGGCAGCAGCAACATCAGGCCTGACTGGGGAGACTGCGTGTTGGCCTTGTTCCCCTGGCCCTGCTCAGGTGCAAGGTCAATGTTACCCACCCACATCCAGCCTGACCCTCCTGCCACAGACCCGCCCCCACTGGGCCGCTCCCTCTCCTCCTACCTCCAGTTACCCCTAATCCAGCTCATGTTATGGCTTAAGTGGCTCTGCATCCTTCTGGTTCCCTTCATCCTCGCGGCTACCCACTTAGGTCAGACCCTCTTCATCTCTTTCTATAATGGCCTTCTCACTGGTCCCCAGCGTCAGCTTTTACCCTGCCAACCCATCCCCTACAATGGTGCCAGAATAATCTTTCTGACAACCCCGGCTATGTCACTCCCCTGCTTGAAACCTTCCATGGCTCCCTGACACCCTCAAGACAAAACCCGGACTTGTCAGTCAGGCCCACAAGATGCTGCTTTGGCTCCTGTTAGCCTGCCGCCCCTCAAGCATATCCTCGGCCACTCTTCCTTGCCCTCAGAGCCTCAGCAACGCCAGATTACTCATGGTTTCCCTGAATATATCATTGTCTCAAGCCTTCTTTCACTTTGCCTAAGTTGTTCCCGCCACGTGAATTGTGTTTACTAGGGTACACAGCAAACTCCTATTCATCCTTCAAAGCCCTGCTCAGATACCACCTTCACTCTGAAGCCTTTCCTTACCATCTCTTCCCCACGAGAGCACTAATTATAATACTTAACATGCATTGGGTGCTTACAGGCATTATCCTAGACCCACTGCATGTGTCTCATTTAATTTAATCACCCAGCGCTATGAGTAGAGTGCCAGTTTTGAAAATGCACCCCCGCCCCGCTCCTTAAACCTAGATGGGTTTGTGACTGCCTCAACCAACAGAGTGGGGCAGAAGTGATGCAGGGTGCCTTCCCAGACTGGGTCACGAAAGATCACGCAGCTTCCACTTTGGGCTCTTGCTGTCCAGACATTTCCCCTCAGGAGGCTCCCTCTCAGCAGCCACCATGCTGGGAGAAGTCCAAGTCCAAGTCCAAGCTCTGCTCTGCAGTCCCCACTTGAGCCCAGCCTTGGAGTCACATGTGAGAGAGAAGCCTCCAGATGATTCTAGCCCAGCATGCTCATCACCCCTAAACAATGATGTCGTCCAGCTGAGGCCCCGGACATTGTGGAGCAGGGACAGTCCATCTCCACTGTGCCCTGCCCAAATTCCTGACCACAGAACCTGTCAGCACACAATAACATGGTGCTTGTTTGTGCCCCTGAGCTCGGGGGCTTGTTATACGGCAATAATAGTCACAAATCCGTTAGAGCCCACCTCATCTTACAGATGAGAAAACAGAGGCGCCACCAGGTTAGGTAACTTGCGTGAGGTCCTAAGGCTAGGAGGGAGCTAAGCCAAGACCAAAAGCCAGACAGTCAAGCTCCAGAGTCAGCCCTCTTCTGCAGTTTTCTCACGGCCAAGATCATGGACTACTCTGGCGTCTGTCTCCCCCTTAGGACCGAGCTTCTTGCGGGCAGGGATGTGTCTCCTGTCTCTGCTCCCAGCACTGGCTCAGCTCCGGGCACAGAGCCGATGCCAAGGACAGGTTTGCTGAAGTGACCCGAACAGCACAGGGGGGGCCCCTGTGGGTGGGGTGAGGGTGGGGTTCAGGCCACCGGAGCTGAGCCTGTTGGTGGTGCCATGGTCTCCCCACAGGCTCGTCCAGTACTGCCCTGCTGATCCCAGGCCCTCGCCCCACCCAAGCCTCTGACTCATATTCTGTTTAAATTGATGATTTTCTGCCCAGTCTGCGCCCCAGCGCCCAGCGACCCAGCTGACAGCTTCATTAAAAACAGCCTTTGGCGCCTCTCAGTCCAGCAGACCACACGGGTATGTGTCATCATTGACCCCAGAGCCCTGGCCACCTCCCCACCCCGCCACCGACGACACATGGGACAGCCCAGCTTCGAGTCACGTGTTTGAATGTGCATTAGTTACCACCACGGACCCCTCCCCTGCCACACTCCCCTGGGTCTGGAATCAAGGGGCAACCTCTCCAGTCTGAGGCCCCCCAACAGATGCATCCACACCCGATAGGTGTCCCTCAGGGAAGAAGGAGCCTGGGACCAGGAGTCAGTGCAGATGGCGGAGGGCAGACCCTGGCTCCGTGCTGGGGCAACGCTGGCCTTGGGGAAGTCATCCCCCCTTCTGGACGTGACTTCTAGCTCCCAAAGGAAATCCCAGAATGATTCCTTAGGGAGTAGAACTTCTGGGGAATTGCATTCCAGAGAAGGGACTTCTCCTTCAGCCCCACTGTCCCCTGCTGTCCCACTGGCTGACGTCAGCAGACCACTCAGCTTCACCCCCCCTTACAGGCTCAGATAAGAGGCTGGCCATCCTTCAGCTGAGAGGTGAGACAAGCACATGGCCGGGGCCTGCCGAGCTGATGCAAAGATGAAAGAAGAATAAGAAAATAGCGACCATTTCTTAACATTTTTCTGCACCCCAGACACTCTTCTATGGGCTTTACCTGCAAGAATTAATTTATTCACCCCAACAGCTCTAGTCATGTAGGCACAGTTGTTATTCCCACTTTGCAGATGAGGAAACTGAGGCATGGAGGCAACAAATGACTTGGCCGAGGTCTCACAGCTAGCAAGCAGAGGAGGCAGGAGCCAAATTCAAGCAGACCAGATCCAGAGTCCTGACCCCTTAACCCTCTCACACCAAGGTAAGTGCTTGGCACAGTGTGTGGCACGCACAGAGGTGCCCAACCACCCTTCGCCCCCTCCCATGGAGGAGGGAGAAGGGCTAGGAAGCGTGGACCCTAGGGGCCACAGGGAGGAACCACCACCCCTCCTCCAGAGCAGGGGCAGACCCTCCCCACCTGCCTGTGGTTTCACTGAGCCTGAGCCCCGTGAGGAGTGAGGATGAGGAGGGTGAGGAGGCTACCTTCTGCGTGCCTTGTCCTTTTGTCCTGCTTGCATGAAAAAGGGATCCAAGAGTTATTTACTACAGAGATTTCATCAAGATGTTCTCACCCTTACTGTACATCCTTTAAAGGTGAAATAAAAGTATATAAAGGGGAAAAAAAAGGATTTTTATTTGGCATTATAAAAGCCATTGGCAGATGTTCCCCTGGAAGGGGATAAAACAGCAGAAAACTCCGCAGTGACATTGTTCTGGGAGAACCCTCCCAGCCAGCCTGAGCCTGGAAGGTGCACCTGCAGGAGGGCTGCCGAGAGGGGTCCTGCACAGCTCTGGGCTCCACCAGGTGGGCCTGCTCCTGCATCCCCAGGGCCTGCAGCTGGGATAGCAGAGTAGGAGCTTAATAAATGCTTGTTACATTCAAGAGTGAATCAAAGAATGACCACCGAGCGAACACTTGCCCAGATCTTGCCTGACTGTCCCTAGTGGGAGGGCGGGCATGGACCTGAGTATCATGGTGCCCAGCCCCTTGAGACTGACTTCCTAGTAAATCGAAGCGATCACACTCTCACATCCACACCTTTGTCCCTCTGCTCTTCTGCCTAAAGTGATTTTAACCCAGGCCTCCTGCCTCCATCTGTCTGCAATATCAATTCCTCACACACCCCCCTCCCTATTTCCAACCTTGACCTCTAAGGGGCCTCCTCCTCCTCCTCTTGCTGGGTTCGGTGCTTGCCTTGGTGCTCCTCCAGGCTCTGTACAGTATCTTAGGTGCCTAAGTCTTTGTTTCTCTCAAGAAAACGTATATTCCTCAGAACAGGGGTCCTGGTAGGAAAACTCAAAAAGTATGTCTCAGATGAATGAATGAAAGAAGGAAGGACATTTGCATGATCCTTGACACTTTACAAAGTTGCCCCATATATGCTCCAAGAACTCTCACAGTACCCACCCCACATGTGGTATCCAGCTTTGACATCGTAAATCTCAGTTTATATATAAGAAAGTAGAGACTCAGAGAAAAGCAAGAGTTGCCTATGATAACATGAGTAGGTATGTCCTTGAATCCAGTTCTACATCCTTCACTTTCCCACTTTACCAAGTTGAAATTCACAAACTGTCACTCTTGCCCAATACACACACATACACACACACAAGTGCATGCACACACACATAAATGTATGCACACACAGATGAATACATACATGCACATGTGTACACAGATGCATGTACACACATAGGTGTGCTCACACACATACACAGATGCATGCAAATACATGTATGTGTGTACATGCACACACACACACACACACACACGTGCCAACAAGCAGAAATGATTTGCCCAGAAAGAAAAACAGGAGTTGAGGAAAGAGGAAAGAAGTCCCAAAGGCCCCCCTCAATGCCTCCCACATCACTATCAGGCTTTGCCTTTGATTTTCAAACTTTTAATTTTCACATCATCAGTTACTACATCAAAGCAATTTTAATGTAGGTGCCCTGGACCCAGGGTTTCTAGCAGCTCTGATTCTAAATTCCTCTTCCCACTGGGTCCACATCGCCAATGGCATTTCACTTCTCAGTAAATTCCACATGGGGAGCATGGAGAAGCAGGGGCAATGCTGGTGAAACCACCCCTCACCTCTGTTTCCAACTCTTGCTCACTTCCGTTTAAATGCTACTGAAAGGGTCATGTTCAGAGTTCTGGCTAAACGTGGTAGAGAAAACCTCCTTCCCTTCCTGGTCCACTGGGCACTTGTGCAGATAAAATGAGAGGCTGGATGGGGATGGACTGCAGAAACGCTCAAGTGATGGGGCGCCTGGGTGGCTTAGTCATTAAGCGTCTGCCTTTGGCTCAGGTCATGATCCCAGGGTCCTGGGATCGAGCCCCACATCGGGCTCCCTGCTCGGCAGGAGGCTGCTTCTCCCTCTCCCTCTCCCTCTCCCCCTGCTTGTGTTCCCTCTCTCGCTGTGTCTCTGTCAAATAAATAAATCTTTAAAAAAAAAAAAGAAAGAAAGAAACACTCAAGTTCTGTGCACACACGAGGAAGTCGCTCTCTACTTCACTTCCTCCCAACACCCCACTGAAATGACTAAGGGATTTTGTTAAGACATAAACCAGACCAGGAGAAAAGGAAAGGAGGCAACAGCAACAAAACTGCCAAGGCTGAGAGCAGATGGGTGAATAACAATGGACTCAGGAGGCCAGAAAAGGCTGAAACCTAAGTTGGCCTTGGGGAAGCCCAGGACCTGGCTGGTTCCTAGGGCAGAAGCCCAGAAAGTCTCAAGCATGAGGAATACCAGCTGCTTCTGAGAGCGGGGCTCAAGTCAGGCATTGACTGAAAGTCTACATATGAAGGAGTCAGACCCTCCAGACACAATCCCCATTCTCCCTGATAAGAGAGGAAAGCTTTAAATTCCAGAACACAAGTCCTCATTTAGGGCAAGGTGATAACAGAAAACAGGTATTAAGGAAAAGTCTACATGCTTCCTACGCCCACTCAATTTCCTGAGCACTGGCAGCACAGCTTCCACCACTCAGCTGGAGCTTGGGCGGGACTCCTCTCGGAAGGAACAGTACAGCGCAAGAACAGACTGAGAGCAAGTGTCCCCCCAAACATCCTCCACCCTCTTGCTACACAAAGGGCCCATGCACACAGGCCTTCCAGGAATCCAGGGCATCCAATATAAAAGATGGAGAATAAAAAAACTGGGAGAAAGGGCTCAGATCAAACAGAAGCAATTTAGGAAGAAGGAGGATATCTCAAAACCCTACAGTTATCCTTGTATAAGAGAAGATACTGCACCCTTGAAAAAAGAACAGGCTCCTATTAAAATAAAAAAAAAATTAAAGAACATTCAGGAAATAAAAAGAACTTTGGAATTAATAAAAGAGAGAGAAAATTCCACTGGAGGATTGGTGAATAACATTGAGGAAATCTCCTAGAACACAAAGAGTGAGAATAAAATACAGGAGAAAAATGATTAAAAATTTCAGAAAATCAGTCCAGAAGATCCAACATCTAACTCACAGGCAATACAGAAAGAGAGAGAAATCAGAGGTAAGACAATGATCACAGAAGTAACATAAGCAAATGTCTTAGCACTGAAGGATACGAGTTTCCAGATTAATGGGCCCCTGATACCAAAGCACTTCATTGGGAAATTTCAAAACACTGAGGATGAAGTTATTAAAGCCACCAGAGAGAAAGGGAAAAAGTCTGGTTACATAAAAAAGATCAGGAAGCTGCATGGCGTTAAATTTCTCATAAGCAGTCTCAGAAATTGTATCTCCCATGCTGCACCAAAATAAAAGCATAAACCAAGTAAAAATGGAGCTGTGGGGACCAGGGAACATGATATCCTGACAGGACAGAAGCCAAGGAGATTTCCAGGTGGTAGCAAAGAAACCCAGGATTAAGGATTGCAACTCCACCCAGGGAACGTGAGAGCAGGATGGAGGACGCCATGAGGGATGTCTCAAAGAAAAAATGAAACCAAGAGACTACAGATGCCTATAAACACCCAGAGAGCCAACGCCCACGTTTGATACAGTGTGTGGGGACTCCAGGCTCAGAAGAAGGGCCCTCCTTCTAAAGTGCTTTCTTTAGACCAGAAATGCTAGATTTCCTCTGCTTCCACCCCTTCACTGAAAGCAGTTCCTAGCTCCTCTTAAATCACAGCTGGTTGCTATGGAAATGATTGTATGTATACGCAGAGCAAATACCTGGGGTACTCCTCTCCTCCAAAACTGGGCAGGGGATGCTATTAAGGTATGGCTGAGTTGGCTGAGATGTGGGAGACTTTCTATTCGGGTCCAGAGAAGATGTTTACTTACTTATGCAGAACCTTCAACATCGGAGTGAGGTTACCTGGAGGAAATGGAGAAGAATGTGCAAAAAGTTGAGGCAGAAACTTCGCATCCAGTGACAAAGATGGCCTGGAATGGATAATATGAGGTTGGCTAACTTTTACATTTTATTTATTTGTTCGTTTGTTTATTTTGGAAGAGAGAAAGAATTTCAACCATGAAAATGCAAGAAGTCCTCGACTTTGGGACCAGGTGGAAAAGGAGAGATTATATAGAGTGTGAGCCTTTCACAAGACAGAGAAGTGCCTCAGGTTCCACAGCGGGTTAAGCCAGAGAGCCAGGACCAGAACCCAGGGCCTTGCCATAGGCTTCCAAAATGTTCTCCAAGGTCACCTACATCTCATTCAAGCATTCTACAAAAGTAGAATCCAGCACGTGTTCTGGGCCAGGCATGGGCGGTCCATAAATAAAATGACACAAACTAGTGACAAAGAAAGCCTGCAAATAGTAAACAGGCCCAGGTAAAATAATGGGATGTGTGGTATAGTGCAGGTTTGTACTACATAAAGTGGAAAAGGAGCGTGAGTTAGCCTCTGGGGGTCGGGGAAGGCTTCCTTCACAGGGCTTAAAGGGGTGGGTTGTCCCAGGGGGTGAAGGGGAATGTGGGGGTGGTGTTCCCATCAGAGGACACAACCTGTGCAGAAGCATGACCAACAGTTGGGTTTGTCTGGAATATCAGGTCAGAGCTGTGAGGTGTGGATGGGAAGACAGGCTGGGCCAGATCTGGGGCCTGCATTCCGGTCTCACAGAGGTGCTACTGGGGAAAGGTGAGCTCCTAAAGATACTGGAGGGCTGGTAAGTCCCCGCCCCAGTGTCTCTGGTGTATCCGCAAGTCACAAGTTGAAAGTCAGCCTGCAGAAGAGGTCTGCGCGCACTCACCAAAGGAGAAAATGGGAATCAAGAAGGAAGTTTATCTCGGAGGTCTCATGATAAGCAGGAGGGTGGGGCAGGAGAAGGGCTCTGTTCACCCTTTCTCCCCCTCCTCAGGTCTTGGCTCCCCTCTCTCCTAATTCCCCAAACTCCCCATAGCACTCACAACCACCGGGTCCCAGCCTGCAAGGTAATTATAAAGAAGTTAAACCGAATTACCCACGCAGGGTTTATTTTGTGTTTTTCTGCTGCTGCCACTGCCAATTACGGTGCAATTAGACTGCCTTCATTAGCAAATGAGATTAGAATTAACATTGTTAATTACTCGTTCTGTAAAATGGGGAAGCGGGTGTGGTGGGGAGGGCACTGGGTGGGTGGTGGAGGGAGAGAGAGTGCACAGCAGGGGGAGGTTTGCAGGCCCCCAAGGGCTCTGGGGTCCATGGGAGGAACGGAGATTTACCAAATGTCAAGACAAGGGTAGAGGGAGACAAGAATCTGCCAGGTCAGAAGAGGGGGGCTTTACTCATTAATAACACTCACTACAGTTCCTTGGGTACTCAATCTGTGCAACACTTTAGACACATTATTCACTTAACCCTTGCAACCGTGTATGAAGTCGGTATTAGCATCCCCACTTTGGGAGAAGGAAAGTGATGCTCACAGAAGTTAGGTTACTTTCTCAAAGTCACACAGCCATAGTAGGTGATAGACTCAAGCACTTCTCCATCCCTGAGTGCCAGGACCTTTGATTCTCGTAGGAAAGGGGGCCCCCACGTTCATTATACTTTATGTAGTGATAGTCTTAAGTCAACTCATTTGATGCGCAGATTTGCCCCTGAGGAAAACAGAAATTAGCCTCATTTTCCTCCTGAGGAAGCTGAGATTCTGAGAGTTTAATCAGGGGTCGATTTACCATGGGCCTGCAGGCCATATCCAGCGTGCCACCTGTTTTTCTAAATAAAGTTTTATTGGAACACAGGCATGCCCATTGATTTGTGTGTTATCCACGGCTTGCTTTCAAACTAAAACAAGAGTGGAACAGTTCCAACAGTGACCGTATAGCCCACCAAGTCTAAAATAATTACTGTCTGGCCTTTTACAGAAAAAAGGTTTGCCAACCCCTGGTTTAAATAATTAACATAAAGTCACACAGTGCCTGCATAAAGGTGTGGGATCTGAACCCAATTCTTCTGGCTCCCACACCCGAACTCTTAAGCAACTTTTGCCCAGAGGAAAAGGAGGCTGTTCCAGCTAAGCTAAGCTAAGCCAAGCCTCCAGGGAGCTCAGAGACACTTTCATTGCCCCCAAGGAGAGAATCATAGCAGAGAGTCCGAATTATTTCATCCTAACTTCAGAAATTTGATGAGGTTGGCTGCTCTCAGCAATGATCAACAGAAAACTCAATTATGAGTAGTTTTAAAAATAGAGTTCATATTGGGGCGCTTTGGTGGCTCGGTCGTTAAGCGTCTGCCTTCGGCTCAGGTCATGATCCCAGGGTCCTGGGATCGAGCCCCGCATCCAGCTCCCTGCTCGGTGGGAAGCCCGCTTCTCCCTCTCCCACTCCTCCTCTGCTTGTGTTCCCTCTCGCTGTCTCTCTCTCTGTCAAATAAATAAATAAAATCTTTAAAAAAAAAAATAGAGTTCATAATTTCTTACACTAAGAAGTCCGGAGGTAAGGCAGTTCCAAGTTTGGTTAATTCAGCTGAGTCCTGGGATACTATCCAGAACCCAGACTCTTTCTCTCTTTCTATTCATTCCTCAGCATCTTAACTACTTCCTTTGTGATCTTAATGTGGCTGCCAAAGCTCCAGACATCACATCCTCACCTAACAACATCCTAAGGTGGTGGGCAGGAGAAGCTGCTTTTTTTTTGGCAAGTCAGTTTTTCAGATCTCAGAAAGCTTTTCCCAGAAGATACCCCTTCTCCACCAACAATCTTCCCCGTAGTTATCACTGGCCAGAACTGCACGGCATGCCCGTGCGTGAACATCACCAGCCAAGGAAATGGGATTGTCACATTTGGCTCAGATCAGTCAGGATTCACTCCTGGGGCGGGGAGGTTCCCAGCCTCCCCTGAAAAGTGTTGCTGCTGGCATCTGAGTTCTGATAGCAAGAAAGAAGTGGGCAGAGGGGTGGCTGTCGGGAAGGCAATAGATAGAAACTTTAGGATTCCTATTCTATCGGTCATGTGGAGAGTCCTAACCCCCGAGGTCTAGGAAAGAGACATAGGCCACCTTATTCATGTCTCTTTTCAATGCCCTGTTGCCTCTTCTTGCTGCAGGGGGCAGGAAGAGCCAGGGGAAGGGTTCATCTCCCCAGGGGCCTAGCCTCTAACCCAGAGCATAGGCACAGATACCTCCGGAGACCCTTTGGCCTTTGGTCCTCCCTTCCCCTTCCCTACATCCCAGCCCAGAAAGGCCTAGGTGTCATGGGCATCCCCCTGCAGTGTTGCCTCCTTAGTTCCTGTTCTCTCACCTTCCCGTTCAGTGACCTCACAAGCCACAAGCTGTGCACCAAGAAGTAGTGCCAGTAGTGGCCCCAGGCAGTGGGCTGGACCAACACCCCCCCCTTTCTGAGAGGTACTCAGAACTGTGCCCACTTGTGCCAAACGCCAGGATGGAAGTGGCAGTGCAGATGGCCTGGGCTGGGCTGGGCAGGGCACATCCTGGTGCATGGAGACTCTTTCTTCCCTCCATCCCTGCACAGGCTAGTAATTCATACCCTGTGCTCCCAGATCCCCAGCACACTTTCCCTTCCACCTCTCCCTTTCCCCCTCTCCCCCTTCATTTCTTTTAGACCCTGGGCATCTGGGTTCATGCATCTTTGCCAGGACTTCCTTGCTGCCATCTGGGCAGGATTTGTGAGGCAGAGAGATTACCCAGGCATTTAAAGAAGGTTCATGGAGAAGGGTGTCAGGCAAGTTGGGTCCCATCTGGGTGCCACCTGTCATACAAAGGCTCAGGGGCAAATTCCACAAGGCCACATGGCCTTCATTAAGAAAGAAGAGTTAGTGGGGGCTAGGGAGGACTATACATGGAGTCAGCTGGGGAAAGCCTGGGCCTCCTTCCTCCCATCATCTCCACTGATGGTGCACCACAGTCGGGCCATCTACTGATGGCCAGTGTAGTTTTGCATTTCAGGCAATGTTGCTGACATGTGAGATTCACCCCTGCACCAAAGTCTACCCCCTTGCCCTCATGTCAGATGCCATGTGATTCACCCCGAACCTGATGGTGACCCTAAAGGGAAAATCTAACTCACCCCCGAAGGCGAATGGCCAACCCCATGCGTCGGACATAGACATGAGAGATCCCAAAGAACAGAGAAAGAAGAGGTTTAAATGACCTCTCGTTTGTCCTAGTTCAGATTGGAGAGACCAGTGGCCCTGGAGAAGAGGTTTATGTCCTTGAACCTTCAGGGGCGGGCATGGACTATGATGTAGGAATAGGACAGTTGCAAAGTGACCCTGGGCCCCCTTCTGCCCATGAGTGGGCTGTACTCGGGCTCAGCTTCCCGCAGGGCAGAGGCTCCCCCCAGCCCACCTCTGACCTGCAACGCCCACAGGCCCCAGTGCCCCAGATGCATTGCCAGTTCCTCCCCACAGCTGGCATTCATGTCCAGAGGTTTTAGCCCCTATAAACAGGCAGATGAGCCTGGGGTTGAGGGTCAATGTCTCCCTAAGATATGCAAGCTCCCTCTAGTGTTGAGGCCCAGAGAGCCCAGGATGATGGGAGGAGCAGGGGCCCTGGCCTTCCCTTCTCTTGTTCATCCTGGCTTTGTACATTTCCCCTTTCTGAAACCGAGCCTCTTCCCAAATGCCCCGTGACATTTGGAATTCCCAAGTCCCAAGCCCTGGTGCAGGACAGGTAGCCACCCTAAAGATGTCCAGCCTGGCCCAGCAGACAGGTTCAGAGTAAGGGAGAAAAGTGAGACAGAATTATTTAAGCACCCAAAACATGCCAGGTGCCTTATGTAAGGGAATCTGAGTGATCGGGGTCAGTTTTGCCATCTGTAAAATGGAAAGAATAGCACTAGTGTTGGAAGGCTGTGATGATGGGGTTTGGGGGTTATAATCACAGTCAAGGGGAGTTGAGAAGGCCAAGTTCAGCGAGGAGCCTGCCCTTAGTACATATGGAGAGGAATGGAGGCCCAGAAAAGTGAATTAGGGCTAAGTCCCAGAAGGCTTTGAATGCCAAGTCAGAGACTCTGGACTTATCTGATACCCAATAGGGAGCTATCAAAGGTTTCTGAGCAAGGGAGGAACCCATCAGAGCCATGTCCCTAGCAGAAACATTAGGACAGCTCCTAGGAGGGAAAATTTGGAAATATCCCCCAAAATAAAAATAAAAACCAAAAGAAAACAGAGTTCGTTGCCTGTCATCTTGGTGAAGCAAATATTCCAGTTCCAGGCAAATGAATTTAAATGACTAAAGACATTCCAAGGCATGAGCGGGAGCTGGGTTGCTGGGGCCAGATGGTGTGGTGCTTCCCGACCACTGACAAATCCGTCTCCCATAGGTGGCCAGGAGAAAATGTAAGCTCTGGGCCAGATCCCATCCACCTGACATTCCTGTTAATAACAAAGCCTAATTAGCATGGCTTTTAAGCATCCATTACATTAATTTAACGTGAAAATCTAATGGAGCTTTATTGGAATTTTTTTCAGCAAAATTAACCCTGCGGGTTTCTTACACATGTTTTCGTTAGGAGCTGTGAGCAGTGGAGATAGTCAGAGAATTAGAATAAGCCCTTGTGGTTTTCCCTCTAATCCAGTCCCTCTGCCCCCAAGCCCCCAAGTATAATAAGTCTTTGTTTAGCGAAGCTCTAGTCCCCACACCAAATTGTTCCCATAAAGGACCACTTTGATGGTGGGGGGATCAAGCCCCGAGGTTTGAGCATATATGCCTCTCCGATTCAGACATATCCCACCCCATCCCATCCCAAAGGCTGCCGTTCTGAGCCCTAAAGAATCTCGGGTTACCAGGACAGGATCCCTAGGTAGGGAAGTATTCACCATCAGATGGTTTCACCCAAGCCCATTTCCTACTCCCCTACTCCTGGCTCTTTTCCAGCGAGGTGTGGCTATGTAACCCAGTTCTGGCCTACAACAAATAGGAGTCTCAGGGGAGGGCATCCTTCCCTGAATAAAAAAAATGAAACTAACTAGAAAAATGCCCTCTGCTCATTCATCCATCCCTCTTCTTCCCACCTGGAACATGAATGGAAGGTATGGAGCAATAGCAACCATTTTCTGCCATGAGGCTAAAGGCTCCAGGCTGGGGGTTTTGTGGTGAGGAGGGGAACAGGCAAATGGAAAACAGGAAGAGCCAAGGCCACTGATGCCTCATTGAGCTGAACATGGTACCAGTCCTCAGCAAACTATACCTGACCTTCTTGTAAGAAACTCTTTACTTACACAAGTCTCTGTAGTTCAACCTTACTGCTAATTGCAGTCAAAAACAATCCTAACAGATATCGCTGGATTCTGGTCTCCGATTCTGTGTGACTTTGGGCAGGTCCCTACAGCTCTCTGAGTATCGATTTCCTCACTTGTAAAATAGAAGGATGGAATAAAACATGTTTTTAAAAAGAATTTTTTTAGCCAATAGACCCTAACAATCACACCCACTCCAATGAAATTGTGTTCCATGAGTTTATAAACCTAATCCAAGGGTACGTGCTTAAGCAAGCATGGGAGTTCCCGAGTCCTGCCTGATGGGCACCTACCTACAGCAGAGTAGCCACAAAGATACCTCTGGAAACCCCAGGGCTCCACAGAGCTCAAATGGTGAAACCCCCAGCATTAAAGATATCTGAGGGCTTCTCTGGCTCTGACATCATGTAAGTTTGCCTCCAGAAGGCATCGAGTGGCTCTGGAACCTAGAAGCCAGCGTGGCAAGCAGAGTTCTAGAACAGTGCTTCCCTCCACCTCTGGTGTGCACACGGTCTCCTGGAGATCCTGCTGAAATGCAGACCCTGGTTTAGCAGGTGTGCAGGGGGGCCTGATTTCTAACAAGCGCCCAGCAATGCATGCCGCCGCTCCATGGACCTCACTTTGAGTTGCAGGGAGGAAAGCACTGTCCCAGAGTCAGTAGGTCAGGGATTTGAATGCTGACTCTGCCACTTCGCTGTGGAATTTTGGACAAGTTGCTTGACTTCTCTGAGCTGAATATGAGGATCACCGTGCACAGTGTCTAGGCATACTGTGGACGCTACCAGGCTGAGTCACACTGTAAAAGGCAGGCAGGAGCTTCGGTAGGGGCAGCCTGGCCAGACAGGACTGGGGCTCGCACAGGGTGGGTGGTAGAAAACAGGTGGTGAGGGGCACCTGGTGGCTCAGTCGGTTAAGCATCTGCCTTCGGCTCAGGTCATGATCCAGGAGTCCTGGGATCGAGCCCCACATCAGGCTCCCTGCTCAGCAGGAAGTCTGCTTCTCCCTCTGCCCCTGCCCCTGCTCATGCTCTCATTCTCTCTCTCTCTCTCTCTCTCTCACTCTCTCTCTCAAATAAATAAATAAAATCTTTTTAAAAAAAGAAAGCAAGCAAGCAGGTGGTGAGAGGAAGAGAGGGAGGGAGAGATTAGGGTGGGTATGTCGGAGCATTTGGACATTAAAAGAAAGCGCAAATTATATGCAAATAGCATCACTCTAACAATAATGTGATTGGATAAAGACCCCTCTGCCTGGGGATGTCCCCCATCCCTGCAGCCAGAGTTCAGAAGTGGCCCTGACTTTAACGTCCCACTGCCCTCCCAAACACCAGTCATTAAGATGGGAAGGAAGTCACCAGGGAAACTTAGCAAACATCTGCTCCAGCCTCTACCCCCATTTTGCAGGTGGAGAAATTGAGACCCAGAGAGGTTAAGCAACTTGCTCAAGATAACACAGCTAGTTGGTAGCTGGCTAGGCAATCCCCCCAGGTCTCCTGTCCATGACTGTGTATGAAATGGTGATGGGGAGTCGGGGGGAGCATGAAAAGCCCTGAGAAGGAGCCAGGCTGAAGGAGGCAGGAAGAGCATGACATGATGCTGTCACTGAGCCAACTAAGACAAAGGTCTTTTGTTGGTCCAGGCAGCCGAGACAAGAAATAAAGATGCTGGGGCTCTTGCTCCCCAATTAGTGTCAGTGCCTCTCTTTAACCCAGCCCTGTGCAGGTGGCAAATCTAGCTGCCCTGGGGGGCCCCTGTCTTCCCTAGCTCCCTAAGGATGTTGCAAGGCCAGCAACTGCAGAGGTAGGGGTTGGAGGGTGGGACCCCTCCTGCCTGCACCATGTCGGAAAAGCACCTAGACCTTGGCATCACCTAAACCCAGCTTCCAAACCCACCTCTGCCACAAACTGGCTGTGCAACTTAGGCAGGTGTCCGCCCTCTCTGGTCTTCAGTCTCTTTGGCCATTAAATGGAGACAGAAATTCTCCCACACCAGGAACATTCAACTAAAGAGAAAGGTCCAGGCAACCCTCTCAGGTCCCCTCCCTCTTTGGGAGCTTTGTACTATCGCTCAATAAACCTTGCTTTGCTGCCCAAAAAACAAAAAAGACAAAGGTAGGGTGTGCCTGGCACAAACAGACCCTCAGCACATGTGACTTCCTGCCCTCTTCCCTGCCATCTGGTGACAGGCACAGCCCTGCCCTTGGGGAGTTTCTAGTCTATGGGAGAAGTTTCATGCCTGAATAATTCAGAAGCCCTTTACTCTTGGGCACCTGGGATGATACTGTCCTAGCACCAGCAGATTTTTTTCCTTGGGATTAAGGTTTACTCAAGCCGAGACCCAAGTGAATTTGCCTTTCTGAGCTCACAATGAAAGACAATTTAGGGGAGAGGAATGACCAAGCATTGGCCACAGGCCACAGGGCTGGTTGGTGGTCCATGCCAGAGAGGACCATGGCCCCCCACTGCTGTGAGCACTAGGGATGTCCGTAGCCGGGTGGGAGAAGCAGCTGGTGGCCCACTGAGGAGCCATGCCTTTTTGCCTCTTCCTGGCTTGCCCGTTTCTGCATTCCACAGACTGGGAAATCAACTCACATGGGCTTCTCAGATTTAAGCCAACCTCCAAGGCCCTCTACACCCAGGTTCATGGAGTCCAGGTCATTCTCCACTAGCTTTCTGATTCTTTCCTGCTCTGAGGAAAGAGCATGAGTTTTGAAAGCATGAGAGTTTTCAAAGCATTTGGTCCACTTCTTATTCCTCTCTTGTATATACCACCCCCCATGTGCCCATTAAGTTTGGGTCTGGCTGGCCCACACTGAGAGCATCCTTGCCCCACGCCCTGCACCTGCCCTGCATGCCCTGGCCCCTGCCCTGCCTCTCTTAGAGATGGGGGTACCTAAGCCATGGTGGCCCAGGACCGACCCATCTAGAATAACCACAGAGTACCTCCCGGGCATGCCCATGGTGAAACCAGAAAGAGCTCTGCATGGGGTCCCCAGAGACCTGATTCTCGGCCCAGTGTTGCTCTCTACTTGCTGTATGACAGTGGGCTTTTACTGGCCTTCTTTGAGTCTTATCTGTAAAATGGAGGGGTTGCATGAGATGTCCCCAAGGTCCCTTCTGGCTCTGGCATCCTGAGGCCCTCACCACTAAGCACCCCCTTCCCCTCTCACCACAAAGGAGAACTGAGAAGGAGAGGAGAGGACACCTAGCCTGGCCTGGCCTGACCCCCGGGCATCGGCCACACAGTGCTTGGGGTAACGTGAGGGAAGTGAGCAGAGCTGACACAGGGTCCTGCCTCTGCTCCAAACCACCCAGGGAGTGAGGTGACCTTTGGGAGAGGAAAGTTAAACCACACTGATTCAAATGCACAAAGCCAGCTGGATATTTACAGCTGAGAGTTAGCTTAAAGGAAGGAACTGTGCTTATTTTGGGGTTATGCAAATTGATTGCTGCAAAGACTTCCAGGAAAACTGATTATCCAACTGTGTGAAGAAACGGGATTAAGAATGAGAAGAGAGAAGACTCCATGTTCTGCAATTCTCATCCATCCCTCAGAAACTGGGTCTTCTGTGCCTTCCCAGCCCTGCAGAGCAGATGAGTTCTTCCCACATCACAAAGACGGCAAACAGAGGCCCGGAGAGCTTGGGAAACTGCTCAGGGTCACACAGCAAGTTGGAGGCAGAGCCAGGTGAGACCTGCCCTCCCTCTCCAGGGAAGCCACCTTATCTCCCCAGAGGGGCTTGCTTAGTGCGGCTTCAGAAGCTGCTGTCTGCAATTTCCTGGAGGGGGGAGTGGTATGCAGCCTCCAAGATGGCCCCCGTGAGCCTCGCCTCCTGGATCTCCCCTTAGTGTAATCTTCCACGCCGCGTAACCAAGGGGCTATGGCAAAATGATGGCGTGTGACCTCAAGGCTAGGTCGTTGAAGACATTGCCACTGCCACTTATTCTTTCTCGCACTGGGGACAGCCCGCCACCATATTGTGAGGACCTCAAGCAGCCCTGGAGAGGTCCACCAGCACAAACTGGCCAGGCATGCGAGGGAGCCATCTTGGAATGGGGCATCTTGGAATGGGCTCTCCAGCCCCAGTCCAGCCCTCAGACGACTGCGGCCCGGGGCCGGCATCTTGACCATAACTTCATGAGAAACCCAGAGCCAAACCCCAGCTAGGCTATTGCCAAATGTCTCACCCACAGAAAGCATGATTGACAATAAATGTTGCCTGTGGTTTTAAGCCACTGAGTTTTGGGATAATGTGTTATACATCAACAGGTAACTGCTATAAGAAAGAACAGGCCAGAGCAGCAAGGACCCTCTACCCCATTGCTTGGCTTTCCACTCATGGGCCCCCATGACTTGAAGGAGCCCAGGAGCCTGGGCTGGGCAGGATGGGCTGGGAAACCAGGTTCTTAGGGTTGGCTTCCAGCAAGGAGACAGCAGTAGCTTTGGCCATGTGACACCAGCACCTGCGCAGCCATTCCCTAGGGCCCTGTAGCCTGAAGATCAAATCCTCGTGGCTTAGCAAAGCACACAGGCCCTCCACAATGTGTCCAGGATCTGCCTCTGTGGCCTCAGCCCCTCCCACCAAGCACTCCAGCCACATTCCCACCCTACCCCACCCCACAGAGCCCTACTGTCCCCTCACATTGGGCCTCTCACCGTTTCCTAGACAAGAAAAGCCCTCCTGGGACTCTACACCTTTGCATGTGCTATTCCCACAGCCTAGAACATGCTCCTCCTTTCGGTCCCTTGGCAAGTTCCTGCTTGAAACTTCAGCATAATGCCTGTCCCTCTGGGAAGCACCCAACTGCCTGAGGCAAGCGGGCTCAGGCCATCTGGCCCTGGCACCCATAGCACCCAGTGATGTGTGCCTTCACTTCCCCATCTCCCATCCAGACTGTGTTCTCGGAGGGCAGGGCCATGTCTTCCTCATCCACGGCCTCTGTCACATGGCACTGGGCCTGGCATGCACTCTTTCCCCAAGAAACTGTTTCGTTGAATTGATGAATGAATAAATGCACAAATGTGGCCTTAAGCAATTCGCTCTTGCTCTCCAGGGCTTGGTTACTTACCTCTAAGGTAGGAATCACCACCACCACCATCACCACCGTCACCCATTCCTCGCTTATTCCACAGCCCATCAAGGTGATCCAGGGGGACAAATGATGCCAACTATGAAGTGTGGCGCAGCCGTGGGAGGGCTCTCCTCAACTCTCCTCAACTCATCACCATCACACTGCATGGCTGCCCTCTCCCCTAGCCCGGCTTTAGGAACTTCTCAGGACCTTCTGGAGAAAGGCAGAATATTGGCCCCCTCTCGCTCCCTGCTTCCCTCCGCCTCCCTGGAGCATTTCTGCCCCACCTTCCCCAGTAGCATGGAGAGGCCCCTCCAGCCACAATCTTCTCCCCTCCTTCCTTCTTCCCCTCTCTCTTCAACAAGCAAACTTGAGAAATGGTAAACGTTTTCCCATTATTCAAATGGCATGGAAATTACCTACTTGGCATTCCTCTTTGACATGGAGCCTTTAATTAGCCACTGGCTCCCCAGTCCCCCGGTATTTCTCCCCACTCTGCAGCTCCCTCGCTTCCTCACCCCCCTCCCTCCATTAGCATCCTAATCAGGGATGCCCAGGCTTGGAGGGAATAGAGAGTGAGGGGGCAGTGGTTTCCAGAAAGAACCCATCCGTGGCTGGAGGGGAGCCTGGGTTCTGGTCTCTGCTCCTGTCACCAACTCTCTGGTGACCTTGGGCTTCTGTAAGTCACACACAAGTTGGGGGCAGAGCTGGAGTCAGATCAGGGCTCTGGCCCCAGTCCAGATGTCCATCCTCAATTCCACAAAGTATCAAAGTATCCCCCATTTCACAGATGCCTCTCCTAGACCCACGTGGCCTTGGGTCCTGCCCTAATCAGGCTTCCCTCGTCCGAGAGTTTAGCTGCTCCCTTGTCTGTTGTTTTGAGGTTCCCACACCCTGGGGCCTCCAGGGATATAGCAGGGTACAGCACCTGATCTGTGGGGTCAGGTTGCAGCCTGGTAGGACTCAGGTGGGTGCCCTGTCAATGCTCAGTGCAAATTACCAAGTCTTTAATGGCCACTGCCTGGTCCCGGCAGGTAGGTCATCCCTGTGGGTGGATGAGAGGCAACCGGTGCTGGGTGTCATCAGCCTACGGCGGTGTGAGCCACAGTTCTGGCTCTCAAGGAACCGGCAAACTAATTGAGAAGACTAGACCATCAAATAGGATGCCACCAAGAATCAGAGAGAAGGCACAGATTCTGGACAAGTCACTCTAGCTCTTGACTGTATTGGTGAAGATGACACTGGCTGAACCCCGAAACCTCAGTGAAGTGATGTCTTGTTCACACAAAGGCCAAAGCAGCACTGGGCGGGGGAGGGGGCCAGTGCACCAGGCCCCCCATGGTCATTGACAGAGCAGGCTGAGATGGGCTCTGCCATCTCCAACATGAAACCTCCCAGGCTGCCCTGGGCCTAGACTTCCAGCTGTCAGATGGGGAAGAGAGGGTGGGAAAGATACACCCATGTGTTCACCATCTTGGCCCAGAAGCAGTACACATGCCTTCGGCTCACACTGCCTCTGTGAGCAGACGGGGCAATGCACTGCTGGGGGGCAGTTGCTCCCCCACACTCCCCCCACACTGGAAGGGGAGCACAGCGAGCTGTCTCTGCCACATGAAGCCTCAGTTTTACTACCTGTAAAGTGTGGGCAGAGGGCGACTAGATCGATGACCAGGGCTGGAAAGGACCCTCCGAGTTCATGCAATCCGATCACCACCTCTCCCATTTTCCAAGTGAGTAAACAGGTCCAGAGAGTTAAGAGACTCGCCCATGACCGCACTGGCACACCCAAAAATCGAGGTCTCCGGACACTCAGCCCAATGATGAAAGTCAGAGCTACCATTCACAGAGCACCTGTCTCCCACAGAGCACAGGCTCCCTACACACATTGTCTCTGATTCTCGCACAATCTGTGAAGCAGGCATCACCGTCTCCGATTTACAGACGAGGACATTCGGGCTCACAGAGGTGAGCAAGCTGCCCAAGGACACTTGACTCGCCAAGTACCCAACCCAAGAGTCGGCCCTGTTCCAGACTGCCTCCCCATGCACTCTGCCACCTTCTTCCCAAACACCTAACACTGAACCAAGCCCCCGGCCTCTTCACGTCCTGTCCCCTTGGAGGTAAAACTCCCTATTGCCCACTCACGCCTGACCCCCTACATGGGAGGTCACACCACATGCAGTCATCACTCTCCATAACCGGCCAAGGTCTAGAGAGGCCGAGCCACTGCCCCAGGTCCTGCAGCAAGGGAGGGGCTATAAAAATCCAGATGGAGTTTAGCTGTCCCTTCCCAGGTGGGGGTCCAGGGCTGTTACGGTGCCTCCGGGGTCAGGGACTTGAGCTCTATCTGCCTTGTCGTCACGGCCTCTCCTACGTCTACCTCATGGCCCAGCGTGGCCGCCCCAGTGCTAGTCATGACATCTGCATGGCAGCCAGCAAGACAGATGAAACTGGGGGACAGAAGGTCACCCTCCCTTTAAGGACACTTCCTGGAAGGTATACAAACCATTTCTGCTTCTAGCCCATTGTCCCTAAGTCGGTCATAGGGCCACACCTACTTACAACGGATGCTAGGAACTGTAGTCTTTATTCTGGGTGGCTCTGTGCAGGGTTCTTACAGAGGAAGAGGAGAGAATGCATGTAGGAGGCCTACAGCCTCTGTGCCAGAAACCAGGCAGGCCCGGCTCCCAGTCCAAGCACCGGGCCTGTGACCACACTGCCAAGGTGAGGGAGACTAGGGCTGCAGGCTTGGTTCAGTCCCAGGATAAGAAATGATAGGTCCCCTGCTGACTCCTTCCCCTCTCCAGGAGCCCTGGCTACTGTTTCTGGCTGGGACAACTCAGCCCTGGGGAGTCAATCCGCAAGAAGGATGATCTGGCTTCCCCCTGCGTCACTGAGCTAGCCATGTGCTGGGAATGCTTAAGTATCCTCCTCTGGAAGGGCAGAGAAAAGGGTTAACACTCACACACACTAGTCTACTCCCTCTCAAAACCTCCTCTGTAAAGAGGGAATAGAACAGCCTCCAAGGCCCCTCCCCTCGCTGTCCCCCAGTGCCACAGTGCAGTGGGTCATTTTGTGGGTTCACCTCACTGGGCCACAGGGCTCCCAGACATTTGCTTACACATTCTCCTGGGTGTGTCTGTGAGGGTGTTTCTGGATGAGACTGACCCCTGAACTGGTAGACTGAGCAGAGCAGAGTGTCCTCCCTAATGTGGGTAAGCCTTGAGCAATCAGTGGAAGACCTGAATAGAACCAAAAAACGGTGAGGGACAGGGAACTCCTCCTACCTGACTGACTGGGCTGGGAGGTTGGTCTTTTCGGGACTTCAGACTCAAAATATGGGCTCTTCTGGGGTCTTGAGCCTGGCGGCTTTCAGACAGGAACTTACACCATCAACTCCCCTGGCTCTTGAGTCTTTGGACCTGAACTGCAATGACATAACTAGATCTCCTGCACCCAGCTCGCTCACTGAAGATCTTGTGACTTCTCAGCCTCCATAATCACATGAGCCAATTTCTTACAACCAATCAATAAAATATTATATATATATATATATATATATATATATATATATATATATATATATATAGGTTCTGTTGCTCTGGAGAACCCTGACTACTAATACACATACCCTCATGAGAATCAGAGCTGGGGGTCACTGTGCCAGCCCTGGGCTCTACCCTTCTCAGTTGGGAGGCTTACCTGAGCCTTGGCTTCCTCAACTATAAAATGAGATAATTATAACTGTCTCATGGGACTGGTAGAAATATTGGTTTAAATGAGATTATCTAAGTAGAAAGTCTGGCATATAGTAGGTGTTCAATTAATCTTAGTTTCCCTGCCCTTCCCCTATCCACACCCAGGATAAAGCCCAGTGAATTGGCAAGAATGGGCAGTGGATGTATTCTTCTGGCAGTAGAAGTTAGCTGGGATTCATATATTTACAGCAAGTAGCACACAAGGGGACATAAAAATGCCCTTCCCACATGAACCTAGGGTTTATATATTTCCAGGATGTCCCTCCCTCTTATTTCACCCTTTGGGGCCTTCCTCCTATCCTCATTCTTGCTCACGTGGAAGCATGGCAGGGGTGGGCTTGGCTAGGGACTACCATGACTATATATCCTGCCCAGGTGTGAGTGCCCTCTACCCACTAGAGTGGACCAGGGCCATCCCAGACCCTCCATCCTCTGGGTTGAGGGAACTGGGGTGAGAGGGAGGGAGGCCCCATCAGGGCATGTTGACAAGAGGGCTTTTGACCCATCATGATAAAGACTGATGGTGCGGGGCGCCTGGGTGGCTCAGTCGTTAAGCGTCTGCCTTCGGCTCAGGTCATGATCCCAGGGTCCTGGGATCGAGTCCCACATCAGGCTCCCTGCCCGGCAAGAAGCCTGTTTCTCTCTCTCTCCCACTCCCCCTGCTTGTGTTCCTGCTCTTGCTATCTCTGTCTCTGTCAAATAAATAAATAAAATCTTTAAAAAAAAAAAAAAAAGACTGATGGTGCTCTGAAGGTCTTTAAAGTGTTAAAACATTCCTGCCCCCTCTCTGCGCAGAGCACCAGGAGAGAGGGCTCTGGTCCTGCTTCTGTCACCAACTGGAAATGAAGTGGAAATGAAGCTGGACTCCATTCCCTCATCAGTGACACAAGGAGGGATTAGACAACCTTCACTGTCTCCTCCACCTGATTATTTGGAGATGCAAGTAATGGACACATGTCCCCTTTGTCACACCAGCACTCACATCCCCTTCCCTTTAGCATCCAACCTCCCTGTTAGGAAACCTCCCGCTGCGTGTCCTGGGGTCAGGGGTCACCTCTGGTGGAGCATCCTGACCAGGCTGGCCTGCAGCATGTCCTCTCCCTACTTCCTCCGCAGCAGTAGCCCCTGGGTTCCTGCTGTCCCCCAAGACTAGCCTCCCGGCCTCAGTTAGCTCCATGAACCTTAAATCGAATCCCCTTTTTTGCTAAGTTATGCAGAATTGGCTTTCTATTGCTGCAGACACCCTGACCGAAACATAAACCACGCCCATGCCCTAAACACACAAGACCCCATTCTTTAGGATGACACGCTGGCCCTGTTGCTCATCCTCAAGTCTTCTGTCCCTGTCCCTTTTCATTATCAGTTACTGATGTCTCTTCTTTCTCTTCCCCTTTTTAAGGATGGAAAAGAAGGAGGTAGTAAATCCAGGATGAACGAAACTATTAAGAAATACAAGCTTAAAGATGGCTCCCCTCCAAAGAAGAAATCACAACCAATCGAACTGCACTGCTTTGAGTTAGACGGTGTTCCCGTAACCCCTTGCTGCTGGGTGCCAGGCACTGTGCTAGGCACAGGGACACACATGAATAAAGACGCACCTTTCCTGGAGCAGCCCCCCGTCCAGCCTCCGTTGACAGATTAAAATACAATTACTCAGCAGCATAGCACCTTCACGTTTTATGAGATTGTGTATATGTGGATTTGACACCGTGATAAAGATATTAATAAAGTCTCACTTTATATGCAAAATTTTAAATAATGTCTATCCCAAATATTTTTTAAGCATGAAGAATGTTGAAGCTGGCAGGCCCAGTGAATTGTGAACCGTGTTTGTGCTCACCACACGGCAATGCCACTTTAGCTGATAAATGGAAACCCCTACCAACATGTCAGGAATTGTCTTAAATTAGGCAAGTTTCTGAATTATGCAAGGCCTTCTGCAGCGGGTGTCTCACACGCAACGCAACAGGTCTGGTGTTCAGAGTGCCGGCTGCAGAATCAGAGTGTGGGGATGTTGCTCCTGGCTCAATCACTGTGTGATCTTGGACGAGGCACTGAGCCTCTCCGTGCCTCAGTTTCCTCATACGTACAACCGAGATAACAGAGCCTCCCTCTCAGGGGCTTATGAGGATTAAAGGCCTTCTTCCAGGCGACATGCCTGGAAAGTTGTTGCAGCCGCTGCAGCAAGGGCATTCACGGCGAGCTGGCAGGAAGGGGTCCTGGCCACACCCTGTGAGGAACAGCAGCTGCCGCCCAGGGCCGAAACAGGCGCAGCAGTGTCCCCAGAGCCGCACGGCTACTAGAGACCTTCTTCACAAAAGCAGGGTCCTCCCGCCCCAGCGACACCACTAGCTTTCTCTGCTTGAGGGCTGTGGCACCATCCAGACACTTGACCCCAACAGTCTTTGCACTCCCACTTTAGGAAATTCCCAGTCACTCGGGTTATTTTTAAAGCCAAACCGGCACTAATAGGGCCACATGGTCATCCAGAGGAGAAAGCAGAGTAGGGGCCCAGGTAGCCCTAGATCCAAGCCTCTGGCCAGCACCTCGGTGTTCCAGAAGGCTGCCTTTCCAAAGTGCCCCATCAAAGGTAGCATGTTCTAAGCTGATCTAATGGGATCATTACTACACTGGAGCTTACCCTGGGGAGGCACAAGGGAGGCCCCCCTAACCCAACCTGGAGGAGCAGGGGGGCTGCCCCAGAGGCAGGAAGAGGCGCTGCACGCTAGCTGATGGGAGTAAACCCAAGGAGCCAGGTGATGGGGTGCGGGCCGAGGTGCAGCTGCTCAGGCAAGGGGAACAGCTTGCACAAAGGTGTGGAAAAGAGAGAGAACCTGGCACATTCAAGGAATTGCTGCTAGCTCCATATAAAATAGGAAGAGCGTCAGCCAGGATGTAATCCACTCACTTCCAGATGAAATGGTTTCTGAGGCGAGTGAGTGAGGCTCAGAGAGGCCCTCTCAGAAGGGTTCATGACCTTCTTTGTGCTCTGGAAGCCTCTGGCAGTCTGGTGAAGCCTATGGGATGTTGCCTTTAAAAACACAAAATAAAGAATGTACAATTGCAAAGGGAACCAATTATAGCAAAGTAGTTACTATCGAAAGATTTTTTTAAAATACATGTATGCTCTGGGGATACAACGTACAACATAAGGAATATAGCTAATAATATCTAACAACTTCATACAGTGACAAGTGGTCACTAGATTTCTCACAGTGATCACTCCTAATAGATATAAATGTTAAATCCCTAAGTTGTACACCTGAAACTAATACCATATTGCATGTCAACTACACTTCAATAAAAAATTTAAATAAACAAATAAATAAATGTGCATTCATAGTAGTAAATGTACCTCCTTAACAATGCATTAAATGACAAGATCTAGTGGCAGGAAGTAGTGCTGAGCAAACATTGTTTTTCAAGATATTAAATGTAATCTGATATGAAAATGCCTGTGATTTCTATCGGTGACAAATCCCAAGTCTTGCTAATTCTACTTCCTGCAGTTTGCTCCCTGCATTCATACTAAAGGGAAGGACTCAATTGCAGGTAAAGATTGGTGAAAATAAAGATGGGACTTTTTCGCCTCCAAGTTCACGGACCCGCAGAATTCTCTCCACATCTCCTCGGATCTCCAAGACACGAGGAGAGAAGCCCCTGCCTTACACAAAGAATCTGTTTTGTTCTCGGGGTGCAGCGGTGAAGAGCAGGGCCTCCAGGCTGCTGAGCCCCGAGCAAGAAACCCCGCTGTCTGGCACCTCGGTTTCCTGTGAGAACCGAGAGGGGACACACGTAAAATAGAAGGGTGCCCGGCACGTAGTAGGTGTCATGGATTGACAGCGCCATTCTTCTTCTCAGTCCCAAAGACAATGGAGAGAGAGAGAGACCCGCAGACGGGGGGGGCCATTATTGACTGTCTGAAGTCATGTTAATAAGCACACGAAGCAGAATTAGCAGAGTTATTTCAATTCTGAGATTTGCTTGACTATAAAAGCCTCCCATTTGTCCTTCCCCGAATTCTCTGCTAATTACAACTGCCGCCGTCCATCGCGGCTGCCACACGCCGCCCATGTTGGCTGCATCTAAAGTAGTTGTTTAAGGCGGCATAATGGTGCGCACTGACTAATTGGCCCTCATGCCCTGGATGGATGGAGTCAGAGGCTAGAGGCTGGCCAGGACAGGGCCCTAGCACCCCGAGCCGCGAGGCCCTGGGGAGCTCCCGGGCCTCCACCGGCCCTCCCAAGCAGCCCCATAGGACCGGGCCATGAAAGAGCACAGGGATAGGATGCTGAGCTAGTCGTCTGGGGACCCCGGCTGGGGCCAGCCCTGCCAAGAGGCTGTGGGCAGAAAGATGTCTGTCACTTCCGGGACAAAGCACCGAACAGCAAGGACGTGACTGCCCCTGTGGGTCCCTCCCGTGTTGTGGCCAAGAAGGCCACGTGGTAAGATGGTGGAATTGAGCTGAGACAGGAGCAGGCCAGATTGTCAAACTGCCACTCGGAGGCCATGCCCAGTGGACTTTGCAAGGGAAGAGGGAAGCCTTCGATGTATTATGCCATTAGGATCAGCAGGTTACCGTTACCAGAGTATAACCTGGCTTTTCTTGCCTCCTGTAGTTATTGTCCCCCAAGTATTCAAATGATGGTTTTTCTAAACAAAGGATTTGGGAGGTAATTGCCTCACACTTCTAATAAGAAAAGAACAATACTATGGCAAGAGGGAGTGGCCTTTCTAACAAAGAGGCTGGTTCAACGATGAGATGAGTGCTCCTCACAAGGCCCCTCACCGTGCTCCCCTTCAAGTGATGAGCTCAAAACCAAGCTGAGAGCACCAAAATCTGTAAGCAGTCCCAACAGTGGGGACCAGGGTAAAGAGTGAGGGACCAGACATTCTCAGGTACCAGAGGGAAGGTAAAACTGGGTCTAGTGATAGAAGAATCATGCTACGGATTTCAGAATCAAGAAGAAAGAATTTGGGTGTGGGTTTTACTCTGGGGTTCCCTCTATCCCAAGGATATTAAAGAAGAATTAAGTACAATTGGGCTTTCCTCCTTCCCAACAGCAGATCCCAGCAGAGGGAACTCCAGGATGTGAGAAAGAAATGGATCCTTTCTCATCACTACAGAGTGAAAGAATCCTACAGAACTTGTGACTCATTTAAAAAAAAAAATCACAAACTTCTTGATGGAGGAAATAATTTTGGATTGTCCCAATCCTAAATCAAAGACCCTAGCATCGATCACAGAGTCTACAGTAGAAGCACAGAATTCTAGAGTCAGGAATCTGAAACCCATGGAACCAGTCTGGAAAAACAAACAAAAAAACAAAAACAGAAGAGCAGGGTCACCCATCTGCTCGGCCAGCAAGGACTGCCCTACACCGGGGCCATTGGCTCCTTCCTGGGGACACCCAGGTGAGCAGGCCCCCAGCGTCTCCTCCCCCAGTGTGTGTGCTTCGTCCCCACAATGGAGTTGCAAGCAAGCTATCCCCGTGCAGCAAATAAATAAATAAATAAATAAATAAATAAATAAATAAATAGCGAGCGTGACTTTGTGTTTGAAGGACGAATGCCAAGTCTCCTCTCTGGGGCTCTCTCCCAAACCTCCGTATATCACCTCCACATGACCAGGCTGTCAGGCCTGCCACCCCGAGCTCTGCTTGGCTGTGATAAACACAAGACAACACATTTCCTACACCCTCAGGCCCTGCAATCAGGGAGAGGGAGGGGTGGAGAAATCTATCCAAGCCATTCCAGGATTTATGTTTGAAACGGTTTTCCTTTGTCAGGGGAGAAAACGAGCAGATGTTCCTAAAGGTGAACCCCGTAAATCAGTGCAGATGTGTTGGGGCCTCATGCCTTTTTTGGCAACTCAGCGGGGTTTGGCTTTTGCACCAATACCTGGGCATGCACACTGACAGACACCGTCCCCCACCTCCCTTTGACTCCCCTACCTCTTCCCTCACTCTGAATCAGCCACAACCCCTTCTCCAGGAAGTCCTCCCAGATTATGCTCATCTCTTTCCCAGCCCTCCAACCCAAGCTCTGGCCCTTTCTCAGCCCCCAAAGAGTTTAGGTCATTCTATAATTGTTCATCGCTTTTCAGTCCATGAACACCGACTGCCTCCCCCATCAGACCAGGAGCTCGCCCAGGGCAGGATATGTCTCCTGCATCAATCCAGGCACTACTAAGGACAGAAAGCATGCTTCCCTACCTCTATCCCTTTGGCAGGTCAATTCACCCTGCTTTAGCAGGGGAAGCGCTGTGACTCCACCTTCTGAAACAAGGGTTCTAAACAAAGGGAGACGTTACGAAGTCTGAAAGTACACACCAAATGTTTGTACATATTTGCAGTTTCTGGAAAGAGGGTCCATAGCCTTCAAGTGATCCTCAGATGGATCTGTTCAGAGCCAGGATGAGCCCTCTGGAAGCACCAAGCTCTGAAAAGACCGTGGTACTGTCCTACCTGCACCCATCATAAGGGACTCAACTAAAAACAGCACTGAACTCTCAAACACAGCTTCCGTGATGCACACACTCATCAGAGCTAAATGTCTTGTTTTTACTGACACCCTTAGTGTATGCTAAGTTTCCTTATGGAGGGGCCCTGCCCTCAGCCTGCCATGTAGGAAAGGTTAAAGCTGGTGGCTCCTAGGGTGGAGAAGGAGAAATAGAACACATCCCCCTCCCACCTCAGCCCATGAAGCAGACAGGCAGGTGGGGAATTAAGCTAAATCTGTCTCTCTGAAGGCACCTGGGTGGCTCAGTAGGTTAGGTGTCCAACTCGATTTGGGCTCAGGTCATGATCTCGGGGTCGTGGGATGGAGTCCTGCGTCGGGCTCTGCACTCAGTACAGAGTCTGCTTGTCCCTCTCCCTCTGCTCCTCCCCAACTCATGCTCTCCTTTCTCTCTCTCAAATAAATAAATAAATAAATAAATAAATAAATTTTTTTTAAAATCTGTCCCTTTGGAAACCTCTGCTTCCACCACCTAGGCAGGGGTAAAGGAGATAGGGCCATTTTTATGTTTTTTGAACTGGAATACACAGAGGATGTAACTCTGTAATGTCAGTTGGCACCACTGAGCACCCTCCTCCCCAGACACCCACCCCTCCCTGCCCCCTGCTCCACCTCCAGCTCTCTGAACCTAGGAAAGGCCCTGAAGTGCTTCAGTGAAGGAAGAAATCTTCTACCACCTTTAAAAACCATCAGCCCGGAATGTGGTGGCCCCCAGAGACCCTGAACCCATTTCAGTGCATAGCTCCACCAACCATACCCTGTGCACAGCTCTGGAAGCCAAGTTGCCTGAAGGAAGGGGTCAAGGTTAAGGCTGAGAGCCCTCCCAGGGCTTAGAAACCAATTAAGAGACACACACACATCTTGTTAGATCAAGATGCATCAGGAGCTCCAGATTGGGAGTTGGGAAAACTAGTTCCAGATCCCAGTTCAGCCACCCTTGCACTCATTATTCAACCCTGGGCAAGCCACTACCCATCTGTCCCCCACTGTCTCCATCTATAAAGGAAGGGGTTTGGCCACCTGAGTGCTAATCACAGCTATGTTTCTCCATTGGGGGTCTATACCACAGAGAGGGTCTGGGCTTGGAGGACTCATCACAGAGCCTTTTCTCCTACCTCAGGATATTAGTCTGGTCTTCCCAAGGCCCCACGACAGGAGCCACGGTCTCCCCAAACTGGGCATTTGCCTTATGGAGGAGCTTTTAATTTTGTGGGAGAATGAGCAAGAAGACAGCAGCCCGGCCCCTAGGGGGAGTGCGGGCAGAGAGTAGGAGCAAAGGGGATTTAACTCTTAGACCCTAGTCTGGCTCAGGGGAGGGTATGGCTGGTGAAACCTTGCTGAGCAGGGTGTAGACAGGGCCCTGGGAACCTGGCAGTTGTGATTTTCTTTGGGCCTTCAGGTCTCACCCTGTTGAGAAGGAAGGGAAGTGCCAAAAAGTGAAAAGGATGTAGGAAAAAACTAAGGCTTGCTGAGGTTTCACTAGGCACACAAATAACTGCACTTAATCCCCACAGCCCTATGAAGTCACTATTGTTAGCCCCATTTTACAGATGAGAAAACTGAGGTTCAGAGAGCTCAAATGACCTACTTAAGATCACATAGTGAGGAAATGGCAGAGCCAAGACTCAAAACTCAAAAGCACATGTTCTTTCCATGGGATGGTCCACCAAGGAGGGTGGCTCAGAGAGCCCAGAATACAGCCTAGCCGTGCTCCTCTTCAACACACTAGATAGGCAGTCACTGCCCAAAGTATGCTGAGACAGACCCCTGCCCCTCTCCCATTGCCACACTTGCCCTGCTCCCAGGAGGAGCCCAGCCACCCCTGTGTCCCTCAGCTCTGAGCCAGAAACCTGGAAGGCCAAAGATTGGACTCTCATGTCCCCTCCAGGCACTTCGGTTACCTCTGGGCTGGGCAGCAGTGTCTCCCTGCCACCCCATCTCTGCCATGCCATGCTATGCCCACAGACCTGCTGGGCTCCCGACCTCCCAGCGGCCTGACTCATGACCACCCCGGGTAGTGAAGTGTGCAGGCTGACCACATCTCCTCAGCAGCCAAGGGACAGGTGCAGGGGTGGAAGAAAGGGCCAGGGAGCTGGAGCCAGGGGAAGGGACAAGGGCTCCATCCCATTCCCGCACCTGCAGAGGACTGGTGGGGAGGGGGGGACTAGAGGTTTAAGGATCAGGGGAATAAGGGGATGCTGGGGTGGGAAGGGGCACCTAGCCTCCTGGGACCACAGAATCAGGCTCTTAGAAGGAGCTGTCCAGCCACCAGAGCCTTCTGACCAAATGCCCCTAAACAGTTCTGTACAAAACCAACCACTGTTGAAAGGAGATAGGCTCCATTAGTGCAGAGGCCAGCCAGGCAGAGATTCAGTGGGAAGGCAGGACCTCTAAGCCCCACCACCAGCTTGCTGTCTGATCCTGGTAAGCCATGGTCCTTCCTGGTCTGCAAATCGGGATTTGGGTTCAAACTCACTTATTCATGGAGTGAGTGATACATGCTATCTAGGTGCCACAGGCCCTGCGTTAGGTCCTGGGAATGAAGAGCACAGGTAAGACCAGGAGATGACTAAGAAAGACAGTCTCTGCTCTCAGGGAGCTTGCAGTCTAATAGAGAAGTTAAGATTGGTAATATTACCAACACCTAACAGTTATGGAGTCCCTACTATTTACCAGGCAAAATTGTAGGAGATAGATACTAGTATTATCTTCATTTTACAGATGAAGAAACTGAGGCTCAGAGAGGTTCAGTAATTTGCCCAAGGTCACACAGCTAGTAAGTAACAGAGCCAGGATAAGAGCAAAGACAAAATACTGTGAGTATCCAGGGGAAGGAAGCCTTCCTGGAAAGAAGTCGCTTCTGACCTGAGCCTTTGAAAGACAGGGGCAATTTGGACATGCAAACATTTATGGAAGGGGGAATAACTAATTCTATTGACTGAAAACTCCAAGAGTACTCGACTCCTACTCTCTGCCGAAACACCAGCTAGGGCCCCCGAAGAGTGGCAGACCCCTGAACAGCAGCACTGATGAAAGGTGCAAGAGAGATGGAGGCAAAGTGAAAGGGAGGAGGCAGGGAGAATAAAAACACTTCCCCAAGCAAGTCCTGGCTAAAATCCTAGAAATCGGGCAAGAGGGAAAGTCCGGGGGCAATGGGGCAGTTGCCAATAGACCAGCAATGAGGCAGACTGCACCCGTTGGGGGGAGAGGGGGCAATCCCCGTCCTGTATCCCCTGCACCCTAGGAATTAAACCCTCAACTGTGCCCCGAGCACACACGGAACACTGTACAGCCATAAACCGCAATGTCGGGGTGGATATTTTTTGTCGTAGAAGAATGTGCATATATATTTCAAGTGAAAAGGCAGGTTGCAAAATCATATGTATGGTATGATGCCATTCTTATAAGTACCACGCGCTAACCGATTGCGCCACTGGAGCTCCGTATGATGCCATTCTTGAAGGGAGAAAAATATCTTTATATAAGTCTGGAAGGATATAGAGATCTTCCTCAACTTACAGTGGGGTTACATCCCGATAAACCCATCATAAATTGAAAATACCATAGGTCGAAAATGCATTTAATACCTGTAACCTACCAGACATCATGCTTAGCTTAGCCCACCTTAAACATGCTCAGAACACTCACATTAGCCTACAGTCAGGCAAAATCAGCTAACACAAAGCCTACTTTATAAGAAAGTGTTTGGTATCTCGTGTAATTTATTGCATACCATACTGAAAGTGAGAAACAGAATGGTCGTAGGGGTGCAGAATCATTGCAGTGTCTCAGCTATTTCTTTTTTTTTTTTTTAAGATTTTATTTATTTATTTGACAGAGAGAGAGACACAGCGAGAGAGGGAACACAAGCAGGGGGAGTGGGAGAGGGAGAAGCAGGCTTCCCGCGGAGCAGGGAGCCCGATATGGGGCTCAATCCCAGGACCCTGGGATCATGACCTGAGCCGAAGGCAGACGCTTAACGACTGAGCCACCCAGGCGCCCTCAGCTATTTCCCCCACGATCGTGAGGCTGCCTGGGAGCCGCGGCCGCCTGCCAATGCCCAGCATCATGACACTACGATACCGCATATCGCTAGCGCGGGGCAAGAGCCAAATGCCAAACTCAAAGGACAGTTTCTATGGCTCTCCCTTTCGCACCATCATAAGGTCAAAAAACCACAAGTCGAGCCATCCTAAGTTGGGGACTGCCTCTACACCCAAAAATTCAACAGAGGTTATCTCCAGCCAAGAGATTGTGGATGACTTTTATCTTCTTTACATTTGCCTATATTTTCTAATTGTTCTACAATAACAGGTGTTACCCATGTAATCTTTTCAATGAGGTAAATGTATCAAGGATTTTGGCAGGGTGGCGTGTACGGGAGAAGAGATGGGCCAGCCACTGAGTGCCAGTGGTGGGAGAGGGATGGAGGGCGGGAGGGCTCAGCCACGTGGGAGCAGGGGTGGGGAGCCGAGGGGGAGGAAGAGGGTGGGTGCTTCCCTGACAGGACAAAGGATTTATTATGAAGACCAGCTGCCTTCTCCACCTTCTGCCCCCCTTCCCCACCCCACCCCCGCCCAGGCTCCTCAGGGCCCAGAGGTCTTCCCAGCCCCCAGAAGCAAAGGGTCCAATGTAGGGAAGCCCACTGCTGCCTAACAGAGGGCAGAGGGCAGGGGGTGGCACAGTCCCAGGAGAGAGGAGGGTTTGGAGAGCTCAGCCTGGGAGATCTGAGAGGAGGGCAGGCCTCAGAGACAGAAGTGGACCTGGCAGGGAGCAGAGGCCCCAGAATGATGGGTAAGGCAGCTGGGAGGGTAAATCTGGATTCTCTGAGTGCTGCACCCCACTGGCGGCTTTAGAGCTGGCTGGGGGGGAGCTCTGTGGAGCTGGATCTGATGGGAAGCGGGGAAGTTTGATGAGCTCCAGGACGGGGAGGGAATGGAAGGCGAACTGCCTTCCCGGCCTTCTCTGAAACAAGATAGGAAAGACAGAGCAGAAGCCACAGTTGTGATAGCCGTGTCATTTTTTTTTTTAAGATTTATTTTTTTTTAATGTTTTATTTATTTATTCATGAGAGTCAGAGAGAGAGAGAGGCAGAGGCAGAGGGAGAAGCAGGCTCCCCGCCTAGCAGGGAGCCCGATGCGGGACTTGATCCCAGGACCCTGGGATCATGACCTGAGCCAAAGGCAGACGCTTAACCATCTGAGCCACCCAGGCGCCCCAATAGCCTGTGTAATTCATGTGTTTGCTATTCTCTTTGCACTTTGTGTTCACCCTCATTAGCAGGAAAACCCTTAAAACAACCAGGACCCTCCTTGACTGGATAATCATCCCAGCTTCTATAGCACCATCCACAGGCTATCTTTAAAAGGTAGCAAGCTTCCTATCCCTCGAGGTATTCAGACAGACACTGGGCCACCATCCTGGCCTGTTCTCAAGAGTCTGCATCAGAAAGAGAGTCAGACCTCTAGGGTACCTCCCATTCATGAGATCCCCAGAGTCGATGAACATGGGGTTTTAGGCGATAGTGGCTAGGAGGAAGGTGCCCAGCTGAAAAAGAAATAGGTGAAGGCATCCACCACGCCCCTCCCTGATCCTCATATATCAGTGTCTGGAGGACAAACTTGCCAGTCTGTGGGCGTGGTCAGCAGGGACTCTGGGTTCTGGAAAATGTCCCTGTCCCATGTGCCCCTCTGCCTCAGAAGTAGGTGTCCGTGGTCTGCCTCCCTGGATGTGACACTCAGTTTAGGGCCTGGGAGGAGAAAACATGCCTGGTACAAAGGAGGCAGGAGTTCACAGGGTCATAGGGAATTTTGCAAATCGGAATATTGGAACTATTCTATTAGTCTTTCAGCAAGTGCCCTGGGGTGAGAACACAGACCTTCCGTGTGCCGTCAGTGGTGCTCGGAATTGGTGGAAACGTCAGCATCGTTGTTTGTAAATACAGGAGACTCACCATAGATAAAGAGAAAAGCTATAAAAACAAGGGTAGGTCATGCAAAGCGAACAATTGATACTAACTCTAGTCACACTGACCATTGACCATTTACCTCTCAGATGCAGCCTAGTAACTATTGTATTTGTTGTTAAATGGGGAGGATTTATAGAAGTCGACTTGGGCTCGCTCTAAGGAAGAATTCCCCGGGTAATTAGGGCAGCCTAACAGTGGGACCTGTTGCTCAGGGAGGCCGCATGCCTCTCCCCACCCACCCCATCCTGAAATATTCAAGCAGAAGCCAGCCTCGATGGGGGGCTGGCTGGGTCCCTTCTGTTCACCTCTCGGATCCCCTCTCCATCCTCACCCTTGCCCCCACCCCCAGAGGCTGACCAGCATGGACCCCTGATTCCAGGCTCCAACTCCCTCCACCTTCTGTTGGGCCTGGCCAGTGGGAGCCCTGGCAGGGCACAGGAGAGAGGAAGGGTATGTATCTTCCGTGCTTGCTCCCTGCAGGGCCACCTTGGGCCTCAGGACAGAAGGTCCCAGCTCCCCTTGGAGTGGCCTGTACCACTCAGCCCCAGCTACCTCTGGCTTCTGGCTTCTGCTCTTTTCTCTCATCCCTTACAGCCCAAGGGGGGACACAGCCAGGGAATCATGGTTACTAACCCCGGGGGCACGGCGCCAACCCTTGTGGTTTCCCTACACCCTGCCCACACCTTTGTAAATTGTTCCTTTATTAAAACCCTCCTGGAATTATGCTAATGTGAGTGTGCCATCTGTTTCCTGCTGGGAGCCTGGCTGATACATGGGGGTTCCTAATCAGACAAAAAATTAAACTATATGGCCTCTCTACATTGTACAATTAATTCAGCAGTTTCATGAAATGTGAGTCAAGTTCACTTTGTCATCGGCTTTATTTCATTACCGTACTAAACTTTATGTTGTCAGCCGCTATCAGATGTGGCCTGTGGCTCACAACTTTCAATACCATTGCTGCCCATAGCTGCTGGCTACAAATACAGTAACTGAGGCCTCCAACACTGCACCCAAGGTCACAGCCAAACACAAGAAGCCAGGAATCCCAGGATCCCACCCAGGGTATCTTCCCTGAGCGGAGCAATCGGACCAGGCCTGGCCACCCTTCCCTGTCCCCCTCCCACAACTGAGGCAGCAGGCCCCTCTCTCCCCAGGCCCCTTCCCTCCCCATTCCCTGGTGGGAGAGGCCCTTGGGGAAAATGATGAGATTTTTATAGCATTCCGTGGTAAGCACTTAATAACTCTCTAGGCTATAGATCTGTGCTTCACATGGGCTAGGGATAATTCACAGTAAAATATGACTTTTCATTTATCCCACTGACGTGTAATAAATACTTCCCAGTGAAGCCTGGGCACAAAAGGGGGTGGGGTGAGCAACCATGAGATGAGGCTCCATGACTGAGTGTTGGGGGGTTCAGGTCCGTGGCAGGTGGACTCCAGGGCTGAGCGAACCCGAGTCTCAGGTGGACCAGAACCCTGGAACCAGGGATGCTCACGATGTCATGGGAAACTCCTTGGGATCATCAGCCATTGTGCCACCACAGCTCTCCCACTAGACTTACCGCCATTCCTGGGAAATCAAGAATCTCCCTCCTGGAGCCCGACGCCCCCAAAGACCAGGGGGCCCTGAATCCAACGTCCGGGCAGATGTCCTCTTCCTCCACGCTCACATCTGGCTCTCTCTGACTTGTCTTAAAGAGCATCCTCTTTCACCTTCCACCACCCCCATCCCACCCCACTGACAATGTTCCATGACACTAGGGGCCACACGTATCTCAGTTCAATAACTGGACATCTAGGTTGCCTTCCAATTTCTCACAGTGAGATAATAATCGTAATAGCTCCCATTTATTCCACATCTACCAGGGGTCGGGAGCACTGCTCATTTAATTCCCACAGCACCTCTCACCCCATGGCATTATTGGAGAGGGCACTCAAATTCAGAGGGCCAAGCGACTTGCCCAAGACCATACGGTGATTATGTGGTGGCATCAGACCTGGCTACCTGGATCTGGCCAACCACATTGTCCTCGTCGTTATGTGTCTTAGGTTGGGCTCCATCGAAAGCAGATCCTGAGGCCAGGATTTGAGTGTGAGATGGTTATTTAGGAGGCAGCCCCAGGAAGTATCAGGAGGAGAGCAGGGCTATGAAACAGGGAAAGAGTGAAGCCAACACAGAATGTGTTACAAGCAGGCTTCACAGAAGACGACTGAGGGGCTCCAGGGACAGTTAGAACATACCTCAGGGTAATCTTGCCCGATGAGTGAGGGAGCGGGGGTTTGTCTCCACCAACTCCTGCCAATAACCAATGGACGCTATCTCACCCTACTGAGATGGCTAAGTGGGTTCCAGTTGCAGAGAAAGCCTTGGGCAAAGAGCCCCAGGTTGCAAGCTAGAAGTGGTGGCCCCAGGTCTGGGTGCATGGAAATGGTGAGTGCAGAGGGGCCTGGGCAGAGCACCAACAGCATCTGCCTCCCTGCCCAGGCCCCCATCTGGACCCCTGTCATCGCTCGCCATACAAACACAACAGTCACCTAACTGGTCCCCCTGTCTTGGTCTTGCCCCATCTGACATATCCCCCAGCTCCAGACAATAAGCGATTCCACCTTAGTCCACACAGCAAAGGATGGTTGGAAAAGTATCCCCTCCACCAGAAACGACACCTTGCTGATGGCTGGGGGACATCCCTGACCACACAGAGGCAGAGACCACGGGGTCTGGATTATCTTTGAATCCTTCCTCGGCACTGCAGGTGGGCTCTGATACCTAGTAGGTGCTCAGTGAATTGTGTTGCATTTGAAGTAAACTTCCTTGGGTACCTTTGGCAGTGAGGGGAGGGCCAGCTTCCCTGAGAACCCCTCCCCACCACTTCTACTGAAGAGATGACCTTGCCCTCCTTGGTAGTCTTGCTCTGTCCGGTACAGGCTGCTGCTCCAGCCCCTCATGCAAGGCTGCCTCCCTGGGAGACTGAGTCCTAGCAGTGTCTTGTAGGCATGCGCACATGCACACACACACACACACACACACAAACACACACACACACACACTGTCCAGAGCTGAGCCGAGAGTCTGACTCAGAGTCAGGCTTAACATATGCTTCTCAAATGCATATCTAAGTAAATGAATTAATGAATTGAGTAATGAGTAGTGCTGTGACCCCACCTTGAGAAATTCTTTGGCCCAGAGGCCACATGTGCCAGGAGTCCACTGGCCTGGTGGAAGGAGGGGCAGAGGTATGGTAGAGGTATCCACGATGGTGAGAGGCTGCACGGGGCACACACTCCACCCCCACCAGCCATTCTTTCCTCCTCTGACAGCTCTGACTCCAAGACCAATGACCTGACTCATGTCCAGCCACAGAGACAAGGAACCAAGACAAGGACTGTCAGCTGGCTCTCACTGAACTGCAGCCATGTAGAGAGCCAGGGCTCTGGGGATGCCATTCAATTTCTTTCTCACCCACAAAGTGAACTTTCCCGATGATGCTCTATGATTTGACGGGGAAGGACACTAGGGGACCCAGATGCCTCAATCCTTGTTCTGTTACTTGCCACTCTGTGGTCCCGTGCAAATGCCAGTTTTGGTAAGACTCAGTTTTTTCATCTGCAAAATGGACAAAGTTGCTGAAGGAGAATGGAGAGACTAAGGCCAAGTCCACAGCCTGGTGACCAACACACAGCAAGCGCTTGTCTCCCTCCTCACTTCCTGTCTAACCTGGAGCATCAACAGGAACTTCCTACCAGCCTGCCCCAAAGACCCTGTACAGAGATGGTGTGGAATCTTTCCAAGAGCCCACACAAGAAGAAATCTTGGAAATCCTGGGAGAGGCGGCTGAGCATCCTGCTTCTGTGAAAACTTCCGAAACTTCTCTGCCTATTCTCTGGCTGCTTTTCTCCTCTTCCTCCTGCCCGGCCCCCAGGTGATCCCCAACACCAGCAGTATTTAATTCCATGAATTCAAGCATTCTCTCAGGTCCTGAGCAATCTTCACAACCTCACTGTTTTTATGGGGCAGGGTGTACATGAACTCATTTTTCAGATGAGAAAGCTGATGCTCCAAGGAGATGATAGTTTTCCAAAAGCCATTCAGCAAATTTGTGGAAGAATGAGTACCGGGGTCATGCAACCCCTGCCTCCCCATCCTTGACCCAGGGGCCACCTGGCCCCTAAAGAAGCTAGATAAGATATAAGCATTTGTACCTGAAAGTGAACAGAGATTTGCCTTCAGCAGCTGGAGACACCTCCCAAACCCTGCTGTCTACTCCAGATTTAAAGCAAAGAGCAATAAACAATTTTTGGCATTTCTCACCTGTCAGAGAGGATTTCTTGCTTACACAAGATATACGGGTTTCTGAAAAATTAAGTACGATGCTCAGCTTCCAGGGCCCAAGCCTCCAAAAGGCACAGCGAAGCTGAGGCAGAAACTTTCCATCAGCAACCAAGCCAGAGAAAGTTGGAGAAGTTTGCTTCTTGCCATGTGAGAACCAGACAGACCTGGGCTCCACCTGGGGCGGGGAAACCCAGGCCAGAAGGGCTGTCAGGGATGATCTGGGCCTCACACCTCATTTCCAGGCAAGAGAACTGAGGGCTAGAGAGGGAGATGCACCAGAGTCACTCGGAGTCTGAAGCCCTGGGAAAATGGTCAAGGTCCTAGATCGAGGCCTATCAGGATTTGAACTCAGCTCTACTTCTTTCTAGCCATGTGACCCTGGGCAAGCCACTTTGTCTCTGAGCCTTCGTTTTTCTTTTCTGTCACATGAGAACAAAGCCTAACACATGTTGATAAATGCCAATGTACAGATGGGGAAAGAAGGAGGTGAGGAAAGCGAAAACCCCTGGGGAATTATAAATAGACACGCAGAGGTGGGCTTAAGGAGCCAGGCCTCCCACTCTGGCTCCCAGCACCATGCTCTCTTCTCTCTCCCCCACCACCTCCTCCCGCTTCTGCTGCCTCCAGGAAAAGACTGAAGGACACATTCAAGATACATCCAGTTCGAACCAAAGTGCCACCTTCAGAAGAACAACAGCACTCAACAGAGAGGCAGCAGGTGACACGGCCTACTAGAAGCAGTGTTGAAGGTCAGCAGACTTCAGGCCAGTCACATCTCAGGACTGCGGATGCTCATCATCATGAGCACTTATTGCCTGCTTACTATATGCCAGCACTATGCTGAGCCTCTTACCGTATCGCATTTAGTACTTACAACAACTCTATGAGACGACCAGGTACTTTTGACCTCATCTTACAGAATGAGGAAACCCAGGTTCAGAGAGGTTAAATAACTTGCCTGAGGTCACACAGCTAGGAAGTGCTGGAAGAAGGATTCAAACACAGTGGTCTGCCTCCAAGCCTGCATTCTTAAGCCTTCTGTTTTTCTGCCTCCTTGGAGCATTAAAGCAAATCCCTCTGAACCCGAGACTCCATGCAGCTCAAAGACAGCAAAGAAGCCTGTATGAGGTACAGATACAATATATGTTAAAAAAAAAAAAAAAAAGAAGAAGAAGAAGAAGATAGCAGGAGGGGAAGAATGAAGGGGGGGAAATCGGAGGGGGAGAAGAACCATGAGAGACGATGGACTCTGAAAAACAAACTGAGGGTTCTAGAGGGGAGGGGGGTGGGAGGATGGGTTAGCCTGGTGATGGGTATTGAGGAGGGCACGTTCTGCATGGAGCACTGGGTGTTATGCACAAACAATGAATCACGGAACACTACGTCAAAAACTAATGATGTAATGTATGGGGATTAACATAAAAAATTTTTTAAAAAGAAGCCTGTATGAGCATCCACAGCTATAATTTATTAGAGATGCTAAAGAACTCCTCTCACCCATTCCCCGCCTAGACACAGCAAAGGGCAAGAGAAAGAGAAAGAAAGAAGTTGAATAACTTTTCTGTGTTAGTCTCCCAAGAGTATAAATGGAGCTGCATAAATCACCCCAGGGGCAGGGAACTGAAAGAAGACAGAAGGAGGATGGGCCCCCATTTAGCACATTCCCCTGTACATAATAAATGCCCCCTGTTGAAGCCCAGTGATCTAGCACCCCTTTCAACACACACATGCACACACATGCAGTCCCACCGCCCCTGCCCTTTGCTCTGGGAACAAAGCCTCCACTTCAGAGGGCTTTCCCCACCCAAAGGTCACTGAACGTCCCCCGGGAAATGGTGGTTAAATAGGAATTTCAGGGGCCAAGGCAGGACCCCTACCAGGGGTTCGAGTCATAACTGCCCCCTCCCCAGACTCAAAAAGGGCAGCTGCACAGCCTCTGTCCAAACCTCAAGCTCCTACAGGTGAGGTCATACTCACCCTGGACCCGGCACTGCCCGACAATCCATCTCTAACTCAGAAGAGCCAAGTAAAATGAACATCAACAATGTTCTCAACCAACTACCTCCTTGACACACAGAGAAACAGAGGCCTGAAGGGTGGAAGGCCTGTCCCAGGTCACAGGGCTCGTTAGGATAAAGCTCGGATGAGAAGTGGTCTCCTGGCTCCTGGTCCAGCACTCCCTCACTAGCCATCCCATCAGCCTTCAGGCTGAACTATGTAATTGTCCCCTGAATCTGCCACTGCATAGGTGAGCCCTGGAGCTGGAAGCCAAGGTGCTACAGGGCCTGCCAACTACCAAGAGCTCCTCCACGCTGGGGCTAAGGAGCAAGGATGAAGAGAAGCAGCCACAACAGGATCAACCCAGAACATTAGCACCAAACAGACCTGGCTTCGAATCCCAGTTTGGCCATTATGTTATCCATAACCAATACAGCAAAGACCCCAAAACTTAGCAGTTTAAAACAACACATATTTACTATCGCACTATTTCTGTAGGGCAAGAATTTGGCTACAGCTCAGCTGGGCCCTCTGCAAGCCACGGTATCTCACAAGGCTGCAACTTAGGTGTCAGACCGGGGTCTGCAGTCCCAGCTGATGGTTGGCTTAGAAAAGAATCTGTTTCCGAGCTCACCTACCAGGCTACTGGCAGGACACTGTTTCTCGCAGGCTATTGCAATGAAGGCCTCAGGAACTTGCTATATGCCCCCCGCCGCCCCATGGCAGCTTGCTTCCCAAAGCAAGTCTTCTAAATACTATAAGTAGGCTTGGATTCCAAGAGAGGCTTTTTGGGCTAACGAGCAGCCAGGCACACCCAGGGACACAGTGCAGGATGGAGGACCAGGAACATGGGCCTTCCCAGTCTGGAGGGAGAAAAGGAAATTAGTTGCTTAGTAGTCCAGAGGCAGTATAACAGGGAGAATTTGGAGCACAGAATCACAGGGGGGCCTGCAGATGTTGGCCCAGGAGCCCTGACAATGAGACACCACAGCTTAGGGAGGAAGGCTAGGACCTCCTCTCTCAGAAGCAGGGACTTAGAGTCCCAAGGAAGTGGTCTCCCCCAGGGAGATCTAAAGGGAACAACTGGGTCCAGCAGTGGCCATCTGGCTGATCACACAGAATGTTTCTAAGTTTGCAAGTCCAGGGAGCCTCCAGCCAGAGCTTGGTGAAAAACTGTGTCTGGGGAGGGGCAAGGACTTTCATGAAGAGCTCTGCTTCACCCTGTTAAAATAACTAAAATAGCGATGATTAAAACAGGAGCCAGTTGCTGTAAGCCGTAAGCCATAGAGAAGGAAAAGAACAGAATCCTGGAGTACCCAAGCTAAAATGACTTTAGAAGATTATAGATGGGCATGAGGAGCCATGAAATTATTTATAAAATTGTGCATGTGGCTCTGAATTTTGTGGAGGGAAAGAAATCTGCCCGCCCACCCCCCCCAAAAAAGCAGATTAGGAACACAGATCTAATCCAACTCTCCCATTTTATAGATGAAGAGTCTGAGGCCCAAGTGGTAAGAGCCCCCCAAGCCATACAGCTATCCAGCAGGGGAGCCAGGGTGAGGACCCAGGCCAGCCCACTTCCCCCATGTCTTGGACAGACTCGAAATACACATTTCACCCATAGAAGCTTAGGCACTGCATCCTCCTAATAAAGCAGCAACAACTCTGAATGATGTTTAATTATTTTGCAGGAGAATCGCTTTAATGGGCTACATGAAACTTAAAGGATTTTGAATAAAATCTCAGGAGCTCTGGGAACTCCAAGCCCCTCCCCACACTCCCCTTTGTTATTTCTCCTGATCCCATGAAGATATAACATTTGTTACTGTTTCATTAGGATCAGCAGTGCCCCATGTTATTTATGAGCTTGCTATTTATTGAAAATTGTATTTTTGAGGAGAAGTGGGGGAGGGATGAAGTTTATCACAGAGAAGCATTGGCATGAAAATTAGTGACATTTCAAAGTCCCCAAATCCCTGCTCCTATAAAAATTAACTGAGTTCGGCCCCCAGATGTCGAAGCCATGACTTCAAGTCCTGTTCCAGGTGGGGGCTGCCCGGGGGCTCCCTGATGCCTTGATTGTCCTTAGGGGAAAAAACTGTCCTCGATTTGACCTGTGTCTGTCTTCTTTAAAAAAAAAAAAGTTTTTATGTGAAATAATATATGCACAAGTTTATATACAGGATCCTGCTAAACTATTTCCTACCCCCAGCTCTGTTCCCCCTAGGCAGCCGTGTCTTTTTAAAACATCTCTTCCTATATTTACCTCCATTTTTCCACATAATATGCTTCTGCTGATATTTCTTGATTCATCAATTTTAGACACAATCTATTGACTTACTACTGTAATAGATGAGGATTCATCTCTCTCACACCCCTGCCATCCCCCTTCCTGCCATATCTCTCTTTTTCGTTCATCATTAGTTACCCCTAGCGTCTTCCATCCTCTAGAGTGGCACTTGGCAAAAAGAAAATCTGCATTTCGTAAACGAGATATTAATATTCCCATCCTTGCTTTCACCTCACTTCTCCCATTCCACCTCCTAACTTCTGCCTTCTCCATACTTTTACTTTTATGTTGGTAAAGTTGCTAACATTTACATTTATCCTGTAACATATAGGTCTTTCAGATTGATTCTAAGAGTTAAAAATCACTGAAAAGCATTTACATATTTGTGCCTCAGTAAAGACTACTCCTTGCTGGGGCGCCTGGGTGGCTCAGTCGTTAAGCGTCTGCCTTCAGCTCCGGTCGTGATCCCAGGGTCCTGGGATTAAGCCCCACATGGGGCTCCCTGATCCACGGGAAGCCTGCTTCTCCCTCTCCCACTCCCCCTGCTTGTGTTCCCTCTCTCGCTGTGTCTGTCTCTGTCAAATAAATAAATAAAATCTTTAAAAAAAAAAAAAAAAAAGACTACTCCTTGCAGAGCCGAGTGGTGTACTAGGATTAGGGTTTCTTTCAGATACAGTTGTGTGTGTGTGTGTGCGTGTGCACACATGCACACACACACACACGCATGCACACTTTTAAGTTTCCAGTTGTCTTTCTTTATTCTTTTCTCCTGGTTGTCTTTATCATATTCCCAATTATTTTTAAGAGTCTTTATACAGCATATTCTACCCAGTTCCCCTTTTCATTAGAGACAACCACTCCTGGCCGCTGGATCTCTTGCTTCAATCTGGACTGGGTGCTCTCTAGCCCTTACCCTGGAATTCATCCCTGCTCTTCTGGTTCTATCTGCAGCTTCTTGCCTTGCCAGTTTTCCCCCTTTTGTAGTTTACTCCTCTAATATTGTAACACATCCTCACAATGCTTCTTTAAAAAGGATTTACAGGACACAAATTTCCTGGGTTCTTGCAAATTGAATGGTGGGTTGTCTGAATATAGAAATCAGAGGCTGACAATAATTTCTTTCAGAATTTTGAAGATATCTGATGTTGCTAATGAAAGTCTAATGTCCATCGATTCTTGCTCCTTTGTAAGTGACCTGATTTCCCTCTTGGAAATCTTCAGAATATTCTCTTCTCTTGCTGTTCTGACTCACAATAATGTAAAAATTGATATGGACTCTTTCCATTTATTGTGTTGCACACTCGATGGGCCCTTTCTTATTTTAAGTTGGAACTTACATGTAATTTTCTAACTTACATATTGCAAGCTACACAAATATATATCAAGATACAAACATTTCCAGTACCCAACAAGTTCCTCCGTGCCTCCTCCTGGTTAGTAGCTTTGTAAGAGTAGCCACTATTCTCTCCTACCATCATAGACTACCTTTGTCTTTTTTGAGTTTTATATAAATGGACTTTTACAATGTATACCCTTCTGTGTCTGGCTTCTTTTTCTTAACATTATGTCTCTAACATTCACCCCTGTTGTTCCATGTAGAGAATGCTGGTTCTTTTTCATTGCTGCATAATATTCCATTGTGAGCATATACCCACAATTATTTATACAAATGATGATGGGCATTTGGAACTGTCCCTAGTTTTGAGCCACTTCTGTAATATTCTTGCATATGTCTTTCAGGGGAAATAAGTATTCATGTCCCTTCAGGCTACGATTAGCAGTAGAATTGTTGGATCACAGGGTAGGCACACATCCAGCTTTTGTAGATGCTGCCAAACAGCCTTCCAACATGGTGTGCAAATTTACACTACCAGTGGCAATGCCTGAGAGTGCCACTTGCTCTCCGTTGTCACCCTACTCTCAGACATTTTATTTTCACCATTGTAGGAATGTAGAGATATTTTATTGTGGTTTTAGTTAGCATTTTCCTGATGACTAACAATATTGAGTACTTTTGCATATGTTTATTGGCCATTTTTGTACTTCTGTTAGTGACTTATTTTGTAAATCTTTTGCTCATTCTTAAAAGCAAAGGTTTCTTACTTTGTGAATTTGTAGGATTTCTATATATACTCTATACTCAACCTTCTTTTTTGGGTGTATGTATTACAAATACTTCAGGTCTTTGGTTTTCCACTCTCAATATTGTCTCTACAGAAGAGGAGTTCTTAATTCTATTTTTTTTCTTTCAAATTTTTATTTAAATTCTAGTTAGTTAACATACAGTGCAATATTGGTTTTAGGAGTAGAATTCAGTGGTTCATCACTTACATACAACACCTAGTGCTCATCACAAGTGCCCTCCTTAATACCCATCACCCATTTAGCCCATCCCCTACCCACCCCCCTCCATGAACCTTCAGTTTGTTCTCTATCATTAAGAGTCTCTTATGTTTTACTTCCCTCTCTCTCTTTTTGCTTCCCCTCCCATATGGTTATCTGTTTTGTTTCTTAAATTCCACATATGAGTGAAATCATATGGTATTTGTCTTTCTCTGACTGACTTATTTCACTTAGCATAATACACTCTAGCTCCATCCACGTCGCTGCAAATGGTAAGATTTCATTCTTTTTGATGGCTGAGTAATATTCCTCTGTGTGTGTGTGTGTGTGTGTGTGTGTGTGTGTGTGTGTGTGTGTGTGTAACACTTTATCAGACATATATATATCCTTATCCATTCATCAGTCATCTTTATCCACATTTGGGCTCTTTCGTAGTTTGGATATTGTTGATAATGCTGCTATAAACATTGGAGTGCATGTACCCCTTCGAGTCTGTATTTTTGTATCCTTTGGCTAAATACCCAGTAGTGCAATTGCTGAATCATATGGTAGCTCTATTTTTAACTTTTTGAGGAACTTCCATACTGTTTTCCAGAGTGACTGCACCAGTTTGCATTCACACCAACAGTGCAAGAGGGTTCCCCTTTCTCCTCATCCTCACCAACATCTGTTGTTTCTTGTGTTGTTAATTTTAGCCATTCTGACAGGTGTGAGGTAGTATCTCATTGTGGTTTTGATTTGTATTTCTCTGATGATGAGTAATGTTGAGCATCTCTTCATGTGTCTATTGGCCATCTGGATGTCTTCTTTGGAGAAATGTCTATTCATGTCTTCTGCCCATTTCTTAAGTGGATTATTTGTTTTTGGGGTGTTGAGTTTGATAAGGTCTTTATAAATTTTGGATACTAACCCTTTATCAGATATGTCATTTGTAAATATCTTCTCCCATTCCACAGGCTGTCTTTTAGTTTTGTTGATTAATCCCTTCCCTGTGCAGAAGCTTTTTATCTTGATGAAGTCCCAATAGTTCATTTTTGCTTTTGTTTCCCTTACCTCTGGAGATGTGTCTAGTAAAAAGTTGCTATGGCTGAGGTCAAAGAGGTTGCTGCCTGTGTTCTCCTCTAGGATTTTGATGGTTTCCTATCTCACATTTAGGTCTTTCATCCATTTTGAATTTTTTTGTGTGTATGGTGTAAGAAAATGGTCCAGTTTCATTCTTCTGCATGTTGCAGTCCAGTTTTCCCAACATCATTTGTTGAAAGACTGTCTTTCTTCCATTGGCTATTCTTTCCTACTTTGTCAAAGATTAGTTGACCATATAGTTGTGGGTCCATTTCTGGGTTTTCTATTCTGTTCCACTGATCTATGTGTCTGTTTTTGTGCCAATACCATACTGTCTTGATGACTACAACTTTGTAATATAGCTTGAAGTCTGGAATTTTGACGCCTCCAGTTTTGCTTTTCTTATTCAGGGTTTCTATGGCCAGGGTCTTTTGTGGTTCCAAATAAGGAGTTCTTAATTTTAATAGGGCCTAAATTTAGCAATATTTTCTTCTATAGTTAGTGGTTTTTGTGTTTTATTTAAGAAATCTTTGCCCATCCCAGAGACATATAGCTGTTCTTCTGGCTTTTTTTTTTTCTCCTAGATGTTATTGTCTTACTTTTCACATTTAGGTCTCTGATCCATCCTGAATTAATTTTTGTATATGGTCAGGATGAAGGTTAATTTCTTTTTCATATGGATAGCCAATGGGCCTAATATTAATAGGCCTTTTCAATATGTATATTCAAGTCTGTCAGCTTTAGAAGGTTTTCTTGCATTGTTTCTTGAAAATCTTCACCCCTCCCTTTTCTCTGTTCTGGAACTCCTATTACTCAGATGTTAGACCTTCAGGATTCTTCCTCTGGGTCTCTTTTTTCTCTCTCTCTCTCACTTTTCTTGCCTTTTTCCTTTTTTGTTTACTTTCTAAGAAATCTCAACTTTTACCTCCCAATCCTTGTATTTATTTTATTTCAACAATATTTTTTTATTTCCAAGAGTTCTATCATGCTTTCCCATGGTCCTTATTCCACAGCTCTGCCCTCCTTCTATTTGTTAATGGAGAGCTGCCCTTTTATGTCACTTGGGGAGTCACTGTTACTCCTTGCAGGGCTTTCTGCACAGAAGCAAAGAGCTGGAACATCTGACCTTGGTTGAAGTTCCAGGGAGGGACCCATAGCTTCAGAGGTTCTATCTCTTTCCTTTTGCCATTCCTGCTTTCTATGTCTTCTTTCTTTTTTTTTTTTTTTAAGATTTTATTTATTTATTCATGAGAGACAGAGAGAGAGAGAGAGAGAGAGGCAGAGGGAGAAGCAGGCTCCCAAGGAGCAGGGAGCCTGATGTGGGACTCGATCCCAGGACCCTGAGATCATGACCTGAGCCGAAGGCAGACGCTCAACCATCTGAGCCACCCAGGCGCCCTATGTCTTCTTTCTTCTAATTCTCTTTCTCATTGTCTAAGGTCAGATTCCCTGAGAAAGTGAACTCTGAAACAGCAATTCACATGCAGAGAATTTATGAGAGTGCCCACGGATCCACCCTGAGGAGAGGGTGAAGGAAGTAGAAATGGGCAGAGGGATCTGTAACGCAGTTGCCATAAAGGTGTCAGCTGATCCCAAAAATAGCTCTGGAGTTGAAATGGTTCTTCAGAATCATGCCAGCTTGTGAGGGAGAGGGGGCAGGAATTTTAACCTCTGCATCCCATTGTCCAGTTGTTGAAAATAGCCTATGCTGGGACAGGCTAAGCAGCTCTCTTCAACTGAGGGAAGCTTTTGGAGTATGACTCAGCTGAGAGCTATCAGCAGCTGGGGGAATGAGTGCCTCCTATCCCCCTTGCACTATAAGGGATCCAGTCCTATACATACTCACCCCTGCTCAAAGCGTCATCTGGGTCTGCAACAACTAGGATAGATAGTCCCTTTCCTTTTATAGCAGGCTCAGCACTTCCCCTAGCCAGGCTATATGTTAACTCTATTTATTGGTGTGGTAGCCAGAGGAGAAGTGAAGGTAGATCCAGAAAGCAGTGCATATTGTCCAAGAAAGGCCTCTGCATCAACTTCTGTAAGAGCAGAGCAGGGGAGATTCTTGTGCTTTAACAGGGAAGAGCAAGCCCAAAGGGACCAAAAGGATCTGAAGATTCATGATATTCAAGTGCTTTGACCCAGATGCTCCAATCACAAACCTGGCAGACCCACTCCTTCCCAGTCATAGTTATGACCTTGGAGTAGCAGACTAGGCTTGATATTCAGCTTTTTCTGCCCTTCAGTTCCAAGGTCATTTCAAAGGTTTCCTCCTTGGACCACTCCTGGCACTAACTTTCTTAAATTGACTTAGGTAGACTTGAAGAAAGAGATTCATGTTCAGAAAGTTTATTGAGAGTTTCCTTGGGATCAATGTCCATGGGGGAGTGTCAATGCCCTCCAGCCAAGGACTTTAAGAAACACCTCTGCAGGTGCACAAGTTGGGTTTATTGCTTGCTACAACGAGGAAGACCAGATGTCATGGGGACCTGTAGGGTATCTCAGTAAGAAAGTGTTAAAAAGGACTTATTATAGGACTGGGGCTCATGGTAGGTGATTTGGGGGATGGTTCAAGGAAGTAAGACTTTGCTCTGAATTGGCTGCTATAGCAAGCAAGGTTAATTCTATGATCGGGGGTCTTAATAAATCTTATCTAGAAGGAAGGAAGAACAAAGTGAAACTTAAGTTATAGTTGGTAAAGAAGCAGCATCATTCACATTAGTCAGGATAGGGGGATGTTTCGTATTTTGTGGTTTGGATCATGCTTTTGTCCTTGCTTAGATGAGATTACAGTGTGGTCTTGTTTTGTGTTCTGTCTTGTCCTGTGTCCTGTGAGGTTTCTGTCTAACGGCCTAGGTGTGAGTACAGGGCCAGCTCCTGGATGTCAGAGGCTGCTTTTCTCTTTGTCAGAAGTGAAGGAGGCAGGATTGGGTGGAAGGAGGAACTGAATTGTGATGTAGTAATAGCTAAGGCCTCAGCAGATCCCACAGAGAGTTATGGAGCTGACATGGCCCTTCAAAGTTGTCCCGCTCTAAGGAAGGGGCTAATCCCTTATATCTCCCCCTCCCCACAGTGAGCAGTCATTGGATGCAGACCATCCCTGGGAGGGGATAAGGCCTTGGGTGAGTCAACCATTTTTTTGGCTGAAGCAATCCCAGAGAACTCAACTGAGAGCCATCTGCTGGGGGAATGAATGATTCAGCCCTGAAGGGGGCATCTGGGCAGTACAGCACACACAGCATCCACTACACTCAATCTCATTCTTTCTCTCTCTCTCTCTCTCTCTCTCTCTCTCTCTCACACACAGACACACACACACACACACACACACACACACATGCGTGCACATGCCCTATGTGAAACTGGGACCCTGAAACCCCTCTCTGTACTAGGCCTTACTGCAGGGAAATATAGGAAACCATGTGTGCCATTCCCCTCAACCCCATAACTCCCTCCCACCACACCCACACCTACCATTTGGAACTGATGAATGAGATAGAGGAGAGAAAGACTAGAGGTGAAAGAGGGTGAATGACAGGGCTCTGTCCTGGACCAGAGGTGGGGGAGAGAATTAAAACCACTAAAACTAATACCTTTGCACCAAAGCTTCCCACCGCAAACCCCAGCTCAGCCCTGTCTTCCCCATCCCTCCTGGAAGCAAAATAATGTAAAATATCCTTCCATGTAGCTAATCTGCACTACAAAGAGAAATTGGGGAGAGAGACTTAGGCTACAGGGAAGGATTCAAATTGAAAATGCTCAGGGGGCCCCATTAATAAAAACAATAATTCAGTTCCTTACTGAGCAATCCCAGAACAAAGAAAGTGCTGATGAGGAAGGGGGACAAGAGGAGGTGAGAGAGAGATAGGCTGACAGACTGGGCTAGAACCACAAATGTCGCTTTGAATTTCTCCAGAGAAACGTAAAGGTCTATGGTTTTAACAAACCCTATTATGGGGCCCAAACCACACTTTCCCCTGGCTGCTTCCCAGGGTAGATCTCCCAGCTGGAACCATAAGGATCCCCTCCAAGGGGTGAGCTGACCAGAATCCTGGATTCAGTGGGAGTCTCCCTACCTCTCCCAAATTTGCCTATACAAAGAAGCACAGAACGGGCACTAACATTGCAGTCACCAATTATGTGTTAGAAACTATGCCAACTAGTTTGTCCCTTATCTCCTATCATCTCCAACAGCCCAGTGATAATGTTAATAATAAAACAGTTAGCATATTCTGGGAGCTAATTATATACCAGATGCTGTGCTTTATCTCACCGAACCCCCCAACAAAACTGAGAGGTAGACCTAATACCCCATTTTTCTCTGGCAACAGCTTTGTTGAGATATAATTCACATACTATATGATTCACCCATTAGAGTACACGAATCAATAGTTTCTAGTATATTCTCAGAGGACGGCTACACAATCATAGAATGCTTTCATCACCCCCTTGCCAAAAAACCCATACCTTTTAGTTCTCACTCTTCCAACCCCTCCATGCCCCCAGCCCTAGACAACCACTTATCTGCTGTCTGTCTCTATACATCTGCCACTTCTGGACATTCCATATAAGTGGAATCACACAGTATGTGGTCCTTGGTGACTGGTTTCTTTCACTTAGCATCATGTTTTCAAGATTCACCCATGTTGTACCATGTATCAGTACCTCATTCCTTTTTACAGCTGAAAAATATTTCATTGCATGGATGGACCACATTTTGTTTATCCATTCATCAGTTGATGGCCATTTGGTATGTTTCTACCTTTTGGCTATTATGAATAATGCTGCTATAAACATTGGTGTACGAGTTTTTATGTAGACATATGTTTTCATTTCTCTTGTGTATACACACAGGAGTGGAACTGCAGAATCATATGGTAAGTCATGTTGAACTTTTTAAGGAACTGCCAGACTGTTTTCCCAAGTGACTGCAACAGTTTACATTCTCCAGTGTATGAGGGCTCCAATTTCTCCACGTCCTCAACACTTGTTAGTATCTGTCTTTTTCTCTTTTTATAGCCATCCTACTGTTGTGAAGTGCTATCTCATTGTGGGTTTGGTTTGCATTTCCCTTATAGCTAATGATGTGGAGCATCTTTTCATGTGATTACTGGCCATCTGTACATCTTCTTTGGAGAAGTGTCTATTCAGATCCTTTGCCCATTTTTAATTGGGTTATTTGTCTTTTTATTATTGAGTTGTGAGAGTTCCTTATATATTTGCAATACAAGTCCTTTATCAGATATATGATTTGAAAATATTTTCTTCCATCCTGTGGGCTGTCTTCACTCTCTTGAGAGGATCCTCTGAAGCACAAACGTTTTTCATTTTGATGAAGTCCAAGTCCAATGTATCTATTTTGTTGCTGTTGTTGCCCATAATAACCCCATTTTACATATGAAAAAAATGAGGCAGATTGCTAGGAACTTACCCATGAATACATAATAGTAACTGGCAGAGCCAAGTCACTCTGAAGTAACTCCAAAGCTTCCTTTGAGGACCTGAAGAAATCACCATGAGCAGGGACTGTGTCGCCCACAGTCCTGCCTGAACTTGGGCAGGTCTCCAAGCCCTAAGAGAATGCTAACTCCTACCCCTGCCCATGGGAGTCAGTAATGGCCAGGCATCAGGCTCTGGCAATAAAATGGGGCTACCCTATCCCAAGTGCTGATACCACTCAGCAAGTCTGCTCCAAAGGACCACAAAACGCAGAAGAGAAATTCTTCCTCCTGGAAAGTGTGTACACTCTACAGTGTGGCCTGTGGCAGGTGGATGGATAAAAGGAACTTCTCAATCTAGGACCCATCAACTTACTACAGGCCAGGAACTCACCCAGTAGTATTAAGAGAGTCTTACAAAGTCCTTCATGCTTCACTTTAATATTTCCCATACATCACTTCATTTTTCCCTGTAAATATTCGTTCCTTCAACAAATGTGTATCCAGTACCCATTCAATGCAAAGCACTAAGCAGAAAAACTAGGAGATAAAGTGTTTTTCTCTTTAGATCACCCTGAAAAGGGGGAAAAACTATAGTCTCTGGTCTACAGATGAGCAAATGACTGCACCAGAACATTTCATGACTTCACCAAAGTGATAAAACCAGACAGTGGTGACCTAATGAAGTCCAGAGCCCTGGGCCCTATGTTCAGGCTCTGTCTACACCACAATGAACATCAGTCAATGGGGTCAAACTCAAGATTACCTCTGCTTCCATATCCCATCTAAGAATGTGACTTGTCCATTAGAGAAATATTATCCAAACCCAAGAACACAAAGGCGACCACAAGTAGGTCTCACAGCAACCATTCCTTCTGCCCATCTTCTGCTAAAACAAAATCGTGGCTCCAGAGCTTTAGAAAGGAGTTACTGTCAGGTGCTGATTTGGCAATCTGGCTTCCTGCTGGGAAGATGGGGTCCAAACCCATCTTTTGATTATTATTATTTTACAACTAATTTTCCAGTCAAATCCTTTATTTGTGCAAAAGCCCATCCAGCCTTGAGCACATTCTTCTTGTCTTTGAATTTTATCTTTTTAATTAAAAAAAAAAAAAAAAAACCACTCACATAAGGCAGCACAAATTAGGTCACCATCAAAGACTTTCTTTCCCAAAGAGCAACTCTATAGATATTAACCCTAGCACTGCCAATGATGCAGGGGGGTGGATTTGTCCAGGTTGCTTCGTATCCCTAGGCTCAGGGCTTTTTTCTCTCAGATAAGTGGTTTGGGTTCCACTCTCCTGAAAACCCCTTCTAGCTCTTAACATTCTTGGGTCTTCATCAAGGCCTGAGTCACAAAAAAGCAAAGATAATATACCTGGGATGGGATGGTAGCCAAGTTGCACAATGACCTTAAATGCAAACAAAGGGCACATTCCACCTGTTCTTGAGGATGACAGGACCATTTATTGAGTACCTGTTGTGTGTCAGAAACCTCGTCTTTAATCTTCCATCACTATTGTGAAGGGGCAGCCAGAGGAATTCCTTTTAAATGTAAGCCAGATCATATAATTTCTTTGCACAAAACCCTCCAAGGGCTTCCTTCTCACTTGGGAGTCAAAGCCAAAATCCTGATAATCTATAAGATCCTAGATGATCTGCCATCTCTCCATTCCCCTCTGCTTCCTCTCTCCCCTCTGCTCACATCACTCCAGCCACGCTGGCCTCCTCACTGTTCCATGGATGTAACAAGAATGCCCTTGCTCTTGCTATTCCCTCAGCCTGGAATTTTCTTCCTGTGAACACATAGTTCTCAACCAGGGGACGATTTCGCCCCCCAAGGGACATCTGACACTAAATGGAGACATTTGGGGTTGTTACAACTGGAGAGAGGATGCTACTGGCATCCAGTGGGTAGAGGCCAGGGATGCTTCTAAATATCCAACAATGCACAGGAGAGTCTCCAAACAAAGAATTATCCCACCTGAAATCTCAATAGTGTCAAGGTTGAGAAATCTTGACCCAGATGGTCTCATGGTGCATTCTTTCACTTCCTTCAGGTTTCTGCTCTGCCCTTCTTATATAAAACAGAGAACTGGCCAAGTCAGCAGTCCCTATCTCCTTACTGTCTTAGGTTTCTGGTTGGAACTTAGCCCTCTCTAACTCTAGTCATTTCTCTTCCCAGCTAGAATTTAAGCTTCCTGAGGGTGGGAGCTTTGTCTGTCTTGTTTGATGTGTATTTCCCAACACCTGAAAGAACTTCTGAATGAATAAACCAATTATCTCCACCTCACAATTGTGGAAACTGAGGCTCAGTTAGGCTAAAGGGCTTATCCAAGGTCACTGTGATGGATGATGTGGTGTGCTTCCCAGCTGCCCCCTCAGGGCTGAGGTGCTCACCTCCCCAGCAGCAGGGCTGTTGACTACTGAGTTCTGCTTCAGGCATTTCCTTCAGCTAAAAGCTGCCTTGCCAAAGCGTGTGCCCTTCCCTAGGAAGCCTACATCCAATGACTGGTCAGTCGGGGTACAAAGCTCTGGCTCCCTTGCCTCAGTCTGGGACAATACCCAAGGGCCATTCTGGCCCTAAGACTCCCCCAGAGATTGGCTGAGGCTTCTGTTGCAACTATACCATGATTCAACTTCTTGTTCTGCCCCACCCTGCTTCTCTCACTCCATTATAGGTATGCTTCCTGAGCACTCAACCCCCACAAACCTCCCACACACAAATTTAGGTTACAGAATCTATTTCTAGGGGAACATGACCTATGATAGTCACATAGCTTGAAACTTGCAGAACTTGAATTCTAACTCAGATCTAATCAACTGCAACATCCTTACTCTTTTGGCTCTTTTACATGGCCTCAGCCTTGACATTGATCAGCCATAGGTAGGCTAGGTGTGGTGAACATGACAAAGTCCTTATCTTTGAGTAATCCCAGTGCTCAAGAAGAGACAGTTCATGGAGGGTATTATGCTGAGTGAAATAAGTCAAACAGAGAAAGACATGTATCATATGACCTCACTGATATGAGGAATTCTTAATCTCAGGAAACAAACTGAGGGTTGCTGGAGTGGGGGGTGGGGTGGGAGGGATGGGGTGACTGGGTGATGGACACTGGGGAGGGTATGTGTTCTGGTAAGCGCTGCGAATTGTGCAAGACTGTTGAATCTCAGATCTGTACCTCTGAAACAAATAATGCAATATATGTTAAGAAAGAAAAAAAGAAGAAGAAGAATATAGCAGGAAGGGAAGAATGAAGGGGGGGAAATTGGAGGGGGAGAAGAACCATGAGAGACGATGGACTCTGAAAAACAAACTGAGGGTTCTAGAGGGGAGGGGGTTGGGAGGATGGGTTAGCCTGGTGATAGGTATTGAGGAGGGCACGTTCTGCATGGAGCACTGGGTGTTATGCACAAACAATGAATCATGGAACACTATATCTAAAACTAATGATGTAATGTATGGGGATTAACATAACAATAAAAAAAATTAAAAAAAAAAAAAGAAGAGACAGTTCACCAACCAACCACCAGTGGGAACGGAATGCCAAGGGCAGAATGGACTGGGTGCTGGAGGAACCCATGGGCAGGCCCACCAGGAGAGCTGCCTTGGGATCTAGACCATGAAAATGCCTCCTGCCATGTCCCTTCCCCCAGGTTCCACAGCACAGACCCTGGAACTTCCAGAGAAGATCCCAGACAGCAGGACCTACAGCAGCCATTGCTACCTGAGCTCCTTGGGGTAAGCCTGGACAAAAGGACCCCTAGGTATCTTGTTTTGATGGAAAAGGATACAGAATTCCCTGTCCCCTCACCACAGTGAAGACCCAATGTTCCCCTGAACTCCCCTCCTCCAGCCTCTCCTGGGGATCTGATGGCCACTTTATCTTTTATATACTTTCCTTCCACTCTTTCCTATGCCTCCCCGGGTTCCTGGAGGTCTCAAGAAATTCTCCAAACATACTCACCCTTTCCTGAAAAATTCCATTACACAGTCCTACCTCCCAGTCCTGGCTTTTGTCACTACACCAGGCCTCTCAGATGCTCAACATATGTCGGGAAGGGAAGGGAAGGGAAGGGAAGGGAAGGGAAGGGGAGGGGAGGGGAGGGGAGGGGAGGGGAGGGAAGGGAAGGGAAGGGAAGGGAAATTGAATTCTAACTCAGATCTAATCAACTGCAGGGAAGGGAAGGGAAGGGAAGGGAAGGGAAGGGAAGGGAAGGGAAGGGAAATTGAATTCTAACTCAGATCTAATCAACTGCAGGGAAGGGAAGGGAAGGGAAGGGAAGGGAAGGGAAGGGAAGGGAAGGGAAATTGAATTCTAACTCAGATCTAATCAACTGCAGGGAAGGGAAGGGAAGGGAAGGGAAGGGAAGGGAAGGGAAGGGAAGGGAAGAGAAAAAGACCAAATCACCAATTCATGACAGTGATGCCCTATATTTATCTGTTTTAACTTCTAGGGTGTCCAACGCACAATTTAGGGATTTCTCCAGCGCTCCTATCTTGCAAGGCAGGTCACTTGCCTCCATCTTACAGCTGGAAACACTGAGGCTCAAGAAAACAAGAGAAAGCTTTCCTGGGTATATTGAGAGGCAGCAGCAAGAGATTCAGATCTTGGGCATCCTAATTGCTTGGCTGTGCTGAGACCCTGGGTGTGAAATACTAATGGGCAGATCCCGCCCACACAGTGATCAGAGAGCAGGCAAACAATGCTCACAGGCAGATCAGAAGCACATCAGCAGGAGCAGGGGCCACTCCAGCTTCTTTGTCACCACCACTGCCCCCCAACTCCCGCCGGCTTCGGTAAAGGCTGCTGGGCCCTAGGAGCCATGCAGTAGCTAGGGAGCGACAGCCCCAGTGCCCTCAGGCTGTGCCACTCTACACTTGCCTTCCCCCACCCAGCCCTGCCTTCAGAGCTGAAGAGCCGAGGCAAAGCCCCAGCTCTCCCTCCTACCTGCTACAGAGCCTTGGCCAAGGCCTCTTCCTTTTCTGGCCTCATTTTCCCTGCCTATAAAACGTGAAAGCTGGACATGATGGCTTCCAAGGGAGCTTTCCAGCAGGAAGACCTCCAGGCTCTCAGGCCCACCAGGTAGGAGACATGTGAGCAGCCCTACATAGAGCCTCCTGCTCTCTCACCCAGCCCTCCTCACCAGGTTGGACACTGGCTCTCTCTGACCAATCAATTGATGAAGCTGAAGCCCCTCAAAGGGTCTGCCTCCCAGTCTAGTCTCCCTTGCTTTCCTAGAGCTCTCTGCATCTGAACTCCTGGCTCTGGGGCCAGAACCTGGACCTCTCGCAGCTTGAGAGAAGAAGAGAGACCAGCACTTGCTGAGCACCTCTCCTGTGGCAGGCCCAGAGCCAAGGGCTCTTATGTACATTTCTAGTTAGGATCTTTCCAGTGGGTAGTCTTATCCCCACCTGAGAAGTCTGAGGCTAAAAGAAGTCAAGTAACCTGCTCAACATTACACAACTCTTGGTGGGCAAGGCCAGAAGTCCAGCCTGGAACACTGTATGCTTCCTGAGGGCACAGTCTCATAAACCTCCCCCACACAAATTTAGGTTACAGAATCTATTTCTGACTCTACAGAATCATCAGGGAAGTCACTTGCAGTGATAGCCCATCCCCTCTCTCCTCCTTCCCTACACCCCAAGTCAGAGAATAGCCCCTTCCATTTTAGAGGGAGGAAGATAGCAGGTGGCTTGGAGAAGCCAGCCTGCCGGGCTCATGTGAGAAGCAGCCAGAGATCATGAAAGAAACCCAGCCTCGAGATGCACCAGCCTTGAGACTGACTCCTGACTCTGCCATTTCCTAACCGGGTAAACCTGGGCAAGTTCTAACCAGCTTTCTTACTGGGAATGAAAGGACAGAAATACCTACCTCATGGAGTCATTGTAAGAATGGAACCCAACAATGGTTGGCCCAGAAGATGTGTTGGATAAACACAACCCTCCTTTCCTCTCCCCCCAGCCCAGCTTCTCTTAAGCTCAAGTCCTGAGAGATAGGCACAGATACAGTCACCTTAGCAAAATGTCTCCAGCATAAAAACATGCTCAAGAAAGTGATTTTCTTCCTCCACCCCTGCCCCATGGAGGAGGCACAGTGAAGACCGTGACCACAGCAGTCACATCAGCCAAGCAGACCACAGCAGGCTTTGCCTTCCTCCCTTCCAGCCTGGGAGCCTGCCATCTTCGTGCATTCCATTCAAGCTGAAAGTTGGCACACGGGCACCATAAGCCAGATGCTTGAGTTTTGTTAAGAGCGGCTTAAATAAAGCCTTTAAAACAATAATTCTCAGCCATCAAAGGGACATTTCTCTTCTGGCTTCATCTTTCTGACACACAAGAGATTTTTTTTTTTTTTAAGAAAAAAAAGGGGAGAAAAACAACCCTCTACAAAGCAGGAATATTTTTTAAAGCACATGGATTTTTCCATTATGCTCTGGCTTTTCTGTTATCGCCAACAAAAGAGAAAAGGAACTTTGGGGAAGAGCCAATTTCCTCCAGCCCTCAGCACACACCTGCAGCTCCAGAAGGTGTCTGGGGGAACTTAAACAGGTGGCGGCCATCTGATAAACTCCCTAAGGCAAAGTTTAAGCAGACATACACTTGGATGACATTGGCGAGTTGGGGAATCTGCATCCTTCTCCCTCCTGACCCTTCTTACCCTCCCAGTGGAGACTTTGCCAAAAATGTGCTTGAGAGAGGGACAAAGCTTGCCCCTCCAACTCCCGGCATCATGGTACCTGGAACAGTGATCTGAGGATGGATGCCCCTTGCAGCCTAGAAGCACTGGTTCCCAAGGAAGGTGATATTGAAGGTAACATGCACATGACGCAAAGCCGCTCAGAAGGTTGTCCTGGACACAGCTGCACGACATTTCTAAGAGCCAATTACAACACATCATTCTCTTGGTATAAGTACCTGCTATTAGGACTTGAAGACTAGATTCCTAGAAACTCTGATAGTCCTGATATACCTTTAAGAACAGACCCACCTGCAGAGCACCTGGGGGGCTCAGTTGGTTGAGCGTCCAACTCTTGATTTCAGCTCAGGTCATGATCTCATGGGTTGTGGGATCCAGCCCCATGTCAGACACCATGCTTAGTGGGGAGTCTGCTTGAACATTCTCTCCCTCTACGCCTCCCCTCACTTTCCCTCTCTCTCTCTAAAACAAATAGATAAAATCTTAAAAACAGAAAGGAAGGAAGGAAGAAGAAAGAAAAGAAAGAAAGAAAGAAAGAAAGAAAGAAAGAAAGAAAGAAAGAAAGAAAGAAAGAAGAAAGAAAGAAAGAAAGAAAGAAAGAAACCCACCTGGTAAGAGCCATAGAAGGAACTACATGCTCAAAAGAAGAACAAGGCTTCCAATGACAGTCAAGTAGCTCCTATCAGCCTTGTCCTCCCACAGATAACAACTACAAACTCTGTATAAAATATTTCAAAACTACCCAGAGGCACTCGTAAAACAACAAACAGGCAGAAATTGCAGAGGATTTGATACTTGGAAGAATGACAAGGGTGTAGTTTATGTTTTTAAAGCATTTTTCCTGAGAACAAACCATATTTGGTGTCAAACAGGATAGCTAGATTTATAGGAAATCTGAAATCATAGTAGCTCAAAGAAACAGAGAAAATGTGGGTGAACACAGCAGCTGGAAAGTGATGGCAGAAACCCCAGAAAGGAAAGAGCCACAGAGATTAAGCCCCAACTTCTTTGTATAATCTCTGCCCAAATCTCTGGCTGATCCTTCAACATACATGCACAGGAGAGACAAAAACGCCAGCTAAAATTAAATGAACTGAACTGAGATTTCAGCTGCTGCCAACCATATGAGAGACAGAGGTTGAAGTTTGAGTTCAGTCAAATTAAAAACAAAAAATTGATAGTCTTTTAGAGGAATATAATAGAATCTAGAGTCTAGTAGTTCATTAACAATGTCCAGGATATAATCCAAAATTACTAGACATATGAAGAAACAGGAAAATGTGACCATCTTCAAAGAGAAATCAATGAAGACCAATGGTGAGATGACTCTAGGGCTTTACCAGACACAAAAGTGGGCCTGGAATAAGATATCATTTTGTAGGAGAAGCTCCAACTCTGAGGTCAGATAGGCCTGGTTTGTGTCCCAGCTCTACCACTCCTGTGTGACCTTGAACAGTTCCTTTACTTCTCTCAGCCTCAGTTTCCTCATTTGCCAAAAGAGAATAACACCACCTTCATCCCATGGTTATCATGGAACCAAATTAAGTAAGAACATGAAAGTGCCTGGAACAGCCTTTGGAATGTACTATGAACTCAATAACTATGCACTGACTCTAAATAATGATTCCCAGATCAATAGTACATCTCCGCCCCTACCTCTTGAGTCTAAACCCTTCACATGCCACCTCCTTCATTCCTCCTTCAGTTCTTAAAGTGGGAATGTTTTACATTAAAGGACTGGAGTTCTGGGGAAATCTCTCTGATATATTCTAAGGGACAGCCCCACCCATCTAAGTCATTCAAATGCACACATCCAGCCACACCTTCAGTAGAGCCCTACTTAGTAGGGCGCTTCAGTAGCTTTGCTCCCTACCTAGACCTCATCTTGTTAAATGGCTGTTTGGACTAAGTCCTGCCTACTAGAAGCCCTGTACCCTGGAAGCCCCACCCTCAACTAGGAACATATTGATCAGGAACTGAGATACCAAGACAGTCAAAGGGTCAGATGTTGTTCAGGTCAGAAGGGGACTAAGAGTTGACTTTGTCTAATCTCTTCATTTCAGACATTGGAAATCTGAAGAAGAAAAGGAAGGGAAGAAGAAGTGATTGTGGTAGATTCCCATGAAAAATTTCCCATGGAAAATTAAGAGAATCCACCACCTTGACACAACACCTTAGAGGATACCAAGCACACATTCATTCATGATTTTAATTTATTTTGTTTATTTATAATTTTATTTCATCCATACTACAGCTTTATGAGTTATGAAAGGGGCTGATGGAAGGGAATTTCCATTTTTCAGATGAGGAAATTGAGTCCTAATAGGTGATGTGACTTCTTACGTGTCATCCTGTCAAGCATTGTCTACTGGGGGCTCATCCCTGTCTCTCCCTCCCTGATCCTCAGATACAGCCATTTCTATTAGACCACTTATCTGCAAATGCACTTCTTGGAGTTCATCCCAAGCAAGGGGAACTGGACAGACGGTGGGACTATCCAGCAAGAACCACGCTGGGGAGATGGCAGGAACCAGCTGCTACTGGTTAGCCATGGGAGCAAAGCCAGTCAGATTCCTGACCCACTTCTACTGGGACCCATAAATTTCTGGGGCCTTGACCTTGGGGATAGTCTTTGGAATGTCTGTCTGGGTTCCTGGGGTTGGATTTACATGGAGTCTACCACCACCCTCAGACTGAGGGTTCCCCTCTCCCCCCCCCCACCCTGGGATACTGGAAAAACCTCAAAGAAGCCACTTGGACAACTGAGGGTCTCTCTCCCTCTCTCCCTCTCTCAGGCCAGCCAAGCCTCTCAATTCTGGCCTAGTACTCCCCCAAGGCTGGAGAATATGCCCCCTCCCCTCACCTCCCTTCTCCTTGGTACCAAATTCAGATTTGGGGGTTGGCCACTCCCTCTGAAGCCTGAGGCATCCCTGCCCTCTCACTGGACTCCACTTGCCCCATTTGGCCAGGACACAGACAACTTTCCACAAAGCTAGTGGTCTGGGTGCTTAGGCCCAGGCCTGCTACACTCTTTCGAGCCCTGCTCCCACCTCTGCCTCCCCTAACTATGCCCTCCAGCCCTTTAGGCCAGTCCTCCAGTCTTCCCCTACCCCCACCCACCATGCTGCTCTTCTGAACTGCTCATAAATTGCCAAGTTTAACTCATTTTTCTTCATAAATCCAGAGCTTCCAGCCTCCTGTTTGATTTGTGTTCCTGAATTATCCATGAAATTTTCAATGGCTCAATGAACAGCCAAGCAGAGGTCCCCCTTGGTCCCTAGAAGAAGCCACAGAGGCCAAGAAAAATGATGGTGGAAATACCAAAGCAGTGTGGTGTGGTCCAGCCTCTGGGGAGGGGAGAAACTTCAGGGGCATGGCAGGAGACTTAGAGAAAACAGTGAGGGAAAGTAAGTGGCCAGATCTGGAGAAACTACTGTGCCACCACCAAAGGAGGTAGAATCAGAGGGGGAAACGAACTTAGTAGAGGTCACATAGCTTGTTCCTCGAATAATGATAAAGCTCTTGGCATTTCTTTGAATCCAGGATCATCAACCCACAGAGCATTAAGGCAGGAAAGAAACTTCAGATACACCTAATTTTTCTTTTAGAGTTATGTGTGTGTGTGGCAAAGATACATAACAAAATTTACCTTTTAACCATGTTTAAGTGTATAGGTAAGTACACTCATATTGTTGTACAACCATCACCACCATCCACTTCTAGAACTTCACCTGATTTTATGCACTGGAAACCTAGTGCAGAAAGACAAGAGGACCGGAGCAGAGCCACACAGCATGTCTGTAGCAGAGACTAAGTTAGAATTTGTCCAGTGAAATGTCACCTAGAGGCACACCCCTATGGGGACGGGGGCTAAGTGTGTGCTCCAAAAGAGAAAGGGCCCTTCCCACCATTCTCCACACCCCACCAGGTCCCCCACCTGACAGGCAGCCCCTTATCCCGAGCACTTGCTCATCCCCTTCCTCTGTAACTTGAGAAAAAAAACCCCAGCCGCATCTGAGCCAGCAAACATAGTGGGGGTCTTGGCCCCCAGCAGGTTTATGGAAACCATCCATTCCCTGCTGAGAGCTTAAATACATCTACATAATCAGCTCCCCTTGACCCCACTGCTGCCATCATTTCTCAGGAACCTTACAGAGGCCCTGATTCTTCCTCTTTTTTTTTTTAATTGAAAACATCAATCCCCCTCAAGCCAGGGCGGGGGCGGGGGGGATGTTGCTCTGTTTAGACCCAGGAGTCTGGTGTGACACAGGCTAAATTAGACCCTGGGAGGGAACAGTGATAAAATATATCCCCCAACACACACACACACTGGTGTGAGCATTTAATTACCATGGGAAATCACTTCCTGACACTAAATGTTACCCCACTCTCTCTCTCTGCTCCAGATGGCTTTTGCTGGAATATTTGTCCCCATAATGAGCCCTCAGCCTCTACCTGAATAATTCATACACAGGTAGGGCTAGGTCTCGTAGGAAGGTTTGGGATGAAGTAGAGGAAGCCAGGGAAAGCCCCCAGGACTGACAGAGGTGGGGGCTGAGGCCAGTCCATCGGGGGAAGAAGGAGAGAGTGCCTCTCGGAGAAGATGATATTGAAGCTGACAGCTGAAAGTTTAAAAAGACCCAATCAGGGGAAGAGGAGAGAAGAGGGCATTTCCAACAAGAGAATGGCATGTGCCAAGACTCCAGGCCTGGGCCACAAGTCTCAGGCCGCCTCTGAGACAGATCGGGAAAACATTACTTTAGAGATGAGGGAAGTGTGCCTTAGAGACATAGAGTGGCACATAGGTGTGGGGCAAGCCAGACCCCCTCCTTCGAGAGAACATATCATTTGCTCACTCCTGGAGGCTCCCAGAGAGGGAGGCTAAGTGGGATGGCTGAGGCCATCACGGATGGGTCCCTCCTTCCGGAGGACCCTTCATTCCCACTGCCCACCAGGCTCTTGGAGGGGAGGCCTGGGTCGCCGACAGATGGTGTCCAGCAGAACAGCCAAGCAAGAAAGGTACGGGCTCCAGCATCAGCCTGCCTGGCTCCTTCCCTTACTAACCGTATAGCAACCTTGGCCCCTTCCAGCGGCACCTCCCTCATCTGTAAAATGAGGTCAATGATTTTTTCCCTACTTGATAAGGTTGCCCTGTAAACACCTGGCACAGTGCCCAGCAGATAGTAAGTGCTCAAAAAAAAAAAAAAAAACACAACAAAACCATAAATAAGATTAGTATTATTTGGATTCAGGCATAAGACAAGATTCGGGTTTTTTTTTAATTTGTCTTTAAAATAAAACACACCCTCCACGCCCCACATTCACAGTTTTCACACAAACCAAACACTGCCTTCACCCTACTCCCCTTCCTCCCTACCCTCTGTGAATGGCCCAAACCTCTGACCAGTGCCTCCCTGGGACGAAAGCCCCAGGTTGCTGTGATGGCCCATGAAGAGGACATGTGGAATGGCTTTGCACACCGGAAGGGCTGCACAATGGTCTCGGTTGACTAACACGTTCTTAAAGCACCAACCTCAGTATCTGATGCTCCTGGGCCCTCCTGGTGCCTCTATTTCTATTTCTCATTTGTGAGCAAGCCAGGCATAGCACTGTGCCCTAAGTCATGAACAGACTTCCATGTTGTAATCAAATAAAACATACAACCAAGCGAATCAGCACATGTGGGGGCTGTGTGTTATGATTATTCTGCTTCTTCGAGATAAACTCTCAATGATAAGCAATGGCTCAGATAGGAGGCATCTGTGTTTTTCTCCTTTATCAGTTCTGAATCTTTATATGGTGGTGGTGTGAGATTGAATCCGTATCACAAACACATCTACTGAAATTCATTCTCAGGAAATTCCAAAGAGCCTGGATCCATCCCTGTGGCCCTCGCCCCCACCCAAGCATACAGGCCAAGGCTCCCGAGGTCTGCAAGTGCCCCTTCCTTTCCTCCCTTCATAACATGTCTAGAATGTCAGCTTGTCCATTGGTCTCAGGGAGAGCGATAGAAGGAGCATGGATTCTAAATTTGAATGCCTTGGATTCAAATCTTGGCTCTGCCCCTCACAAGCTGCCTGACCCAGAATGGGTCACCTATCTTCTCCAGATTTTAGTTTCCCCATCTCTCCCTGGGGTCATTGTAAGGATAAACAAACTAACAGATGTGCAGACTCTACCATCAGCCTGCTTGGCTATGAAATCCCAGCTTGGCTCCCCTTCGGCTGTGTGGCCTTGGGCAAGTCACTTGACCTCTCTGAGCTTCAGTTTCCTCATCTGCAAAATCAGAATAGAAACAGTCCCTACCTCCTAGGGTTGTTGTGGGGCTCGACAGAAACAGTGCTCAGGAGAATGGCTAACACTCAGAGCGCAGGCAGCAAGTACTTGGAATCGTGCTCTTCCACACTCTTGTTTCCTGAAGTGCTTGTCAGTACTGTTGCTTGTCCCATGCCTAGCACACCTGAAGCCCTCCTCTCAAACGCGCAGGCTCCCTGCTCCCACCGGAAGAGACAGCCTGAGGGCCCTGGGCAACAGTAACCCTAGAGCCCACAGGCCACAGCTACGTGCCCCTGAGGTGGTCACACTGACAACTGAGCTTCCTCGGGGGTCAGGGGGGCCCGGGAAATCTGAACAGAGAAAAACCAGGGAAGAAATCAGACAGGTGCAAAGGCCAGGGTGCAGGCAGGGCTGGCTCTGGATCTCCAGGCTTTGACTTGACAGAGATGATGGGCCCAGAAATGTGGGCCTTTGCCCTTAGCAACTCTGAGACGAGATGCCTGGAAGCCCTGATTTGAAATGTGCTTCACTCAACTGGGAATGAATAATTTACAGTCTTTAATCTTACATTGCTGAGGAGGAGAGGGAGAAGACCATGAGAGCGCCGGGCACCGGAAGATGAGAAGGGAAGTATCATAACCCTTTTCCGGGCTCTCTGGCCTGTCAAGCCTCCCTCGGAGACAAGCTCCCACAGTCAGGACGCTGGCAGACCCACTGGTCCTTCCTCATGGGGGGCCCACGCCCCCAGATGTCAAGAGCTACATGAGCACGTTCGGAACACATGAGTGCATCAATAAGATGAGCAGGGAAGAGAAAGGAAAAATAATAAATGTGAGTCATAAAGGTGTCCAGTCTGTGCCAGCGTTGCCAAAGGACTTCCATTCTCTCACTTAGGTCCCACCTTTCCTGTGGACAAACTAATTTTCTCCCTCATCCAGAGAACATTGAGATGGCCCCTTCTTCACCAGCCTGCAGGCGTGAATGGCACGACCACCACCCACATATAGCTAGCTCCAAGCACCTACCTGCCAACTCGGGGATTTCAATCCTTTGCCAACTCCCTCCCATACCTGGGAGCCCCCAGGGGCATCTCACTCATGAATAGGCCTGGGTTTCCACGTTCTTGATTGCTCTGCTAATTAGCTGCAACAAAACCCTTCACTAAATGAGGTGGGTTGTTTTTTAATCTTATCATTACTTTAACCAAGTATGTTGGAGCACCTACTTTGTAGCAGGCACTGTGCTAAGAACTCAGCATTCTCGTGCAGGGTGGGAAGAACATTCCCTCAATCTCTGTTACGTTCAGGTGCTGGCAGGGAAGGGGCCCACCAGTGTTGTTTGGGCCCCAACGGGTTAGAAAGTAAATGAAATGACTCTGTCAGTTGGCATACACACAGTTTTTTCTCTCTGGGGACACTCAGGCTACCACTGTCACTGGGTTCAAAGGGGTTTGATGACCAGCCACATGCCTGTTCCCAGAACCACTGTCCCTCCAGGCCTCAGGCATGTACAGCAGCCAGACGTCAAGACTGGACCTCCTCAGCCCCCTGTGATGAATTCTCCCTCAGGGACCTCACTGTTCCCCAGCATCCCGGCTTTCACTGCCCCTTCCACTGGTCCAGCAGACACAACTCTAAATACGTAACCCCAATTGTGGACAGAGTTAAGGGTTTGGGTGCCCCCCTCCCCACCAACAAAGTCTTTCTCTCCCATGAATCGGCGAATGCAGGGATACTGAGGGTAAGAAGGGTCATGATCGTACTTGCCAGTGAGATCAGAAGCTGGGCACCCCCTCAGAATCTGCTGTCTCCCACTTCCGTCCTGACTCTCAGCCCCTCTCCCAGCACAGCCCCTCTGTGAGAAAAAGCCCCTGAAGCTCTAGGTGGGCTGAAAGGCCCATTCCTCTGACATCACCTCTCCTGCAGAGCCGGGCCTGCTCCTCTCTGAGTGACCATGGGAGGCCAGTGTGGAGGCGCCCGGGATGCAGGAGTTCCTGGCCTGGGAGCTTTAACCCAGCCCCCCCAGCTAGCACCCAAGGTGAGCAGGAAATACACTGAGAGAACTCTGAAGGGGTGGGAGCGGGGTGTAGGGAGCCACACACCAGCCCTGGGCACACACACCCCAGACCAGACAACCCATCGGGCCTTCGCATGACCTAGCGCTTCCAACTTTGACCTGGACTGGGGTTCTAATGAATGGTTTCTCTGGCCTCCCACCTCCTTCTTAAGGCCAAGTTCTATTCCATTCTGACCCCTGTGACCCAATCCTTGGGGTAGAGAGCTTGCCTCAGCAGCTAACTGACAGTAATAATAAAATCAGTAATAATGGCTAATATTTATTAAGCCCTATAGCCAAACACTATTACATATAATTCATTTAATCTTCACACACCTATGAAGTAAATATATTATTAACCCCATCTAGCAGATTTGAAAGCTGAGGAATATACCCCAAAGGCTGATGGCCTTACCTAGGAACTCATCCACCTGCTAACAGACCTCTGCAAGGCTGACCCCTCACCTCACACTTCCCCTGGACATCATTTGGCCAGCTTGTGGCAAAGCTGAAGACTGGACCCTGCCAGGTCTGTGCTAGATGCCTCATCTACATCTTATTTCATCCCCAACATGACTCCAGACAGTGAGCCAGACAATGAGCATTATTGCCCCATCTGTAAATTCCAATAGGAGCATATAGGACATGGCCAGGTCCACCGAGCTGGTCAGTGGGCAAAGCTAGGAAGTATATGGCAACCTGTCCTCATGCTTCCTACCACCCAGCATCCCCTCTACACAAACATTCAGCATTCAATTTTGGTAGGCAGATGCCCCACCCTTACCTCTTCTCCCTTCCTCCAGCTCTGGTCCTGGGGCGGGGTGGGGGGGGTCTCTGTTCTAGGGGAAACAAGACGCAAGAGGAAAAATCAGAGAGGCAAACGCTGCGGGCATGACGGTTTGGAGGAATTCTCTGAATGGCTGCACCCGTCTCCCCTCTACCTCGTTCCTTCCCTGGGGAATCTTGGTGAAGAGAGACACACAGAGATGGAGGCCTCTTGTAAAACTAATTAAAAGGCCCTCCAAGCTTGACAAGCGGGTCCTTCGCTCCCCTGAAAACAGGCTCCTGGGCTCAGGTTGGCAGGTGCCCCTCTGCCATGTGCGGGGAGTGTCTCTTCAGCATCTTACCCACCCTCACCCCCAGGGCCACAGCCCCAACCAGAGGTGAGGGGCTGGGTAAACCCCCTCAACCCTCACCCTCTGCCCCAGCATAGGAGGAAAGAGAACAGACACTGGTCTCGCTTTCCTCCTCTACTCTCATCCTCCTGTTTCTCTTTTGTTTAAATAAATCCCCTTCTGCCAGACAGAAGAGCAACCTCCCAAGCTCCCAGGTCATGTCACCAGTCTTGTCAAACCTGACCTCCCACTGCCTCTTCAAAGAAAAGGGGACTTCCCTGAACACCCCCCCCCAACTCCGCATCCCCCAGCCTGGGATGTGTCCTTTCACTGTAGCTGGAGCCTTTCTGAGTGCTCTTGACAAAGTGGGGGAGCTGCCCGGACTCTATCTCCAGGCCTTTGTAAATGCTAGTTCCTCTTCAGGAAAACCCTCCACCCACCCTGCCCCCAAATCTTCCTTCAATGCACAGAGCAAATGTGGAGGGCTTTACCACTCTGGGAAGCCACCCACCAACCACACCCAGGGTTCATCATTCCCTGCTCAGTGCCCACTATGATGCCCCCCTTTTACCATCCCATCACCCTGTGATATAACTGTAGACCCAAGAGACTGCGCTCCTTGACAGCAGGGCACCCAGTGCCAGCACATAGCAGGCGCTCAAGAAAGGTTGGGTGGTGATGCGGTTTCCCCATTGCCTGGGAGGGGAGCCCTCGGAAGGGTGGATCTCAAGCCTTTGCAGATCTAGCACTGCATGATCTCACGACTTGGGTCGTGATGGCTAATATTTATTAAGCCCTATAGCCAAACACTATTACATATAATTCATTTAATCTTCACACACCTATGAAGTAAATATATTATTAACCCCATCTAGCAGATTTGAAAGCTGAGGAATATACCCCAAAGGCTGATGGCCTTACCTAGGAACTCATCCACCTGCTAACAGACCTCTGCAAGGCTGACCCCTCACCTCACACTTCCCCTGGACACCATTTGGCCAGCTTGGGCGCTGCTTGGGTACGCAGAGCACACCACATGCGTAGACCACGAGTACAGCTAACATTTAATTGGGCACTTACAAGGGTGCTGGGTGCTGGGTGCTGCATGAAGCACTTTACACCCATTATCCTATTTACTCCTCACAATAACTATGTCACATGGACACCATTAGCCCCATTTTCAGATGGGGCAATGGAAGATCAGAAGGTTAATTAAGGAGACCAGAGTGACACTGCTACTTAGTGGCAAAGCCAGTCCTCAAACTGGACCTGTCTGACTCTGGAGTGCAGGCTCTTATCCACACCAGCCCCCTGGACATCCACACCCCGCCTCACCATACAGTGACCCCCTCCCCTTGTTTGGGTTTTAGGCTCCGTGTGAGAACCAGAGGCTCAGCTGAAACCGACAATGCCACCCCTGTACCTCACTCACCCCTCCTCCCCTGCCCCCCCGTCCCTTGTGCGAGGACTCAGACTACCAGGGGACACCATCAAGGTAAAACATCCTGGTCAATTAGAGAGGCAATTCTCCGGCTCCAGCAGATAAGCCTCACCTGTCAGATGAAAGCCTTTACCCCGGGCGGGCGCCCGGCCACCTGCAAATCATAATTAAAGGGAAGCCCAGGGCCTCAGAGGCAGCTGAAACTCCCAGCTCAGCCCCATAGGCGCACCTCACCCTGCCCTCCCCTCCCCTCACTCCAGCCACCCAGGCTTCTAAGTCCCTTTCCCAAACCAGGAGCCTTGAACCTGCCTCCCTTGTATTTTTTTTTTAATTATTATTATTTTTTATTTTGTTTTGATGAGTGGGAAAAGATACTAACATATAATATTAAATCAAAGCTAACAAATAACTTTACTTGCAGTTAATTGGCTACTAAGCAAACTGGCCCACGTGGAGGGGCAACCTGGAGGGAGAAGAGACATCCTTGCTGGCCCAAAGCTCGGGGCCTGGCTCGCCAGAGGCCCCAGGTTGGAGGGCAGCTGCAGGGTACTCAGAGCCTCCATGTGCTCACCTGTAAAATGAGTGGGAGTCCTAACGGATCTGTCTCAGAGGCTGCTGTGGGGAATTCAAACAGCTTACTTAGGGGAAAGCTTTACAGGGAGCCCAGGGCCATGCACATATATGGGACTGTGACAATTAATAGTGACAATGGTACACACCCTTACAGAGTGCTCACATGGAGCAGGCACTGTCCTAAGTGCTTTACATACATTCAGACTCTTTTTAGGGACGCCTGGGTGGCACAGATTCTTGGTCTCAGCTTAAGTCATGATCAAGTCGTGAGATCGAGCCCCGAGTTGGGTTCCACGCTCCGCGCAGAGTCTGCTTGAGATTCTCTCTCCCTCTCCCTCTGCCCCTCCCTCCAGCTGGCTTGTGCACAATCTCTCTCTCAAATAAATCTTTTTTAAAAACTCATTTTAGGGGCGCCTGGGTGGCTTAGTCTGTTAAGCATCTGCCTTCGGCTCAGGTCATGGTCCCAGGGTCCTGGGATCGAGCCCCGCGTCGGGCTCCCTGCTCAGTGGGAAGCCTGCTTCTCCCTCTCCCACTCCCCCTGCTTGTGTTCCCTCTCTTGCTGTGTCTCTCTCTGTCAAATAAATAAAATCTTTAAAAAAAAAAAAAACTCATTTTAGTCTCAGCACAACCCTCTGTTGTAGGAATTATTATTACCCCATTTTACAGATGAGAAAATTGAGGCACAGGGAGGTTAAATAAGTTGCCCGAGGACACCTGGCTAGTGTGTGGCTGCAGCCGGCTTGTGAAGCAGGACAGTGTGGCTCCAGACTCTGCTCCAATCACTAGACCATGCTGCCTCTCCAGAGCTGCGGTTTTCGGGGGAGAAAGATCAGGGAGTCAGCCTCTCTGGACAAGATGGCCAGAGGGAGCTTCCCCTGGGTGAGCACCTATACCATGTGCCAAGCACTTTCCTCACTTCTCACTTAATCCAGAAGCCCTGGAGGAAAGGCATCCTCACCCTCCAGCCCACTCTACACCCCATCCTCCACACTGCACCCCTGACTGAGGGCCAGAAAGCATGAGGTCTCCTGGCTGAGAGGGATTTGAGCTGTCTTCTCATTGCCCTTTCCCTTTGACTCCCACTCTTCCCCAGTCTTGTCTTCCTGAGCCCAAGTCCCCTCCCATCCCCTGCATTTCTGGGTTCCAGGGCCTGGGTGCCCTGGGGGATGGGCAGTGAGGCGACTAGAGGCTGGACATCGGCCACACCCTGCCTCACACCTCCTGCCACGGGGTCCATCTCTCCCTGTGCAGGTAGCCGGCTACTGGGCTCCCTCTCTCCTCTCCCCGTTGCCACATGTGTACCACCCGTCCTATCCAGGGCACCCAAAAGAGCCCTGCAGAGGGGGGGCCTGGCAGGGCCTCTCCTTGGCACTAGAGAGCTTTGGACTATGGGTGAGAGCTACTCCCCTGGACCAGGCTGAGGTGCCCCTCAGAATCCCCAGACGCTCCCACCCACATGCCCAGCTGTGCCCCTGGTTACCCTCAGGGCGTGATCTCCCCTCCTCTCCCCGCTCACAGGCCCAGGGGAAGGGAGGAGGGGGTCCAGCTCTTCTGCCTCTTCCTCCAGGAGCCCCAACCTAACCCTTAGAGCAACTGGGCTCCACAGGGCTCTACAGAGGGTGCGTGGGGTAAGGCTGCCCCCCAAAGGCAGTCAGGGGAGGAGGTTGCTTTGCTCAGAAAACCTGAAATCTCTGTAAACTGGGGGTGGGGTGGGGCGTCAGAGTCTCTATGCTGGATTATGGCTGGGACCCTGAGCCTCACACCTCCAAACCCTGAAGCTGGGGGAAATCCATTTAAAAGGATATTAGGAGCAGGCTCAGAGTGGACAGTGTGGGTGAAGGGGTTCCAAGTCCAGCACCTGGATGCGGGACTAGGGAAGGAGGTGGGGACATAACTTCTGAATCAGAACTCTCCCCAAGAGCAGGGTCAGAGGACATTTCCCCACCACCACCACCACCCCACCCCTTTCCCTGTCCCAACTGCTGGCTCTGGGCCTTAAAAACTCCCATCCCACATGCACCCTCCCACAACTCCTAGGTGTCCCGAAGTGCCTCCTAGGATCCAACCGGAATCCCTCCTGCTGCAACTGAGGTCCTGGTCAGTCCAGTGTTGGGGAAGACGGGTAAGTGGGCACAGCACTGCACCCTCAGGGCTGCCTGGAGTAGAGAAGTGGGGAGAGCAAGTATTGGAAGGGAACCGGTGGGGTGGGGGAGCCCCAGGGGAAATCTTCAGGACAAGGGCAGCAAAGCCCAGAACAGAGCATTTCCTTAAGGCAGATGTCTCTGCTTCCTACAGTCCAAAGTCCCACTTCCATAAAGACATCCTCACTGCTCTTTCACCTAATTGGAACGTGTCCGTAGGAAAGAGCACGTGCCGACACCAACTGGAACACCCCTAGCCAGCATGAGCAGGGGCTAGCATGTGCCCACCCCCCACCACCCACCCCCGTGGCCAGGCCAGGGCCCTGACACGGCAGCTTCTCCCTGGGTTTGGATACCAGCTCTACCACTTCCCTCCTGAGCCACAGTTTCTTCATCTGTTAGGAGAAAGAATAATTCTTGCCTCATTTGGTGTTGGAAAGAACTGAAGTGGGGTATTGCTTTGGAAGGTCTTAACACAAAGCCAGGTACATACTCAGTGCTCCATATGCATTCAAAAGCAAGTCCTTCTAGGGATGGCCTTGACTGGGTTCCGGATCATCTCGGCTGCTTATCCAGCCATCTTGGGTGCCTTACCCTCTCTGTGCCTCAGTCCCCTCATCTGTAGAGCGGGGAGAACAATACCCACCACAGGGTTGCCATTACACTTAAATAAGGCAGCATGTGTAAAAAGCCCCTGGCATATAGTAGGTCTGTGCTGAATCAGAATCATTGGTAACCAGATGCCATCAGCCAACTGTGGGACAGAGCAAGTAACTCTGACGTGTCGAAGGGAATTCTGAAGCCAGCTGAGGGGTTTTCTGACGACCCCTCTAATGCTGAGTTTCCTTCATGCCAACAGTCACACCCATAGTGTTTTAGGGCCCAGGATTTCAGGGTCAAGAGTCCCTCACCCCTTATTGGGGAAGAAGCGAAAAGATGTGCCTGTGGATCAGTGATGATCACCACTGGTTCCCCTAGTGACATGTGGACAAGTCAGCTCCTTGTCTGCATCTCGGGGCCCTCACACAGTGCCGGGCTCGCCCCAAGCTCCAGCTCTGAGACCGCTGGTATCAGCTCACTCTCCATCTGTCTGCTTGAGCCCAGGAACCTCCAGGAAGACACAGAGAGTGGGCTTCTCGGGCTCCATTCAGGGCTCTGGCCTGAGGATCCCCCAGAGCTGGCCTGCCCTTGGCAGTCCTTCGGAGCCCCCATATCTACAGGAGTCAGGCCGTGGCTGGGGAAAGCGCCACTCACAGGAGAGGCCCAGAGGAGACAAGAGTCAAAGAGTGAGTCACCAGTGAGCCCTGAGCTGCCTCTGGGAGCCAAGGGTTCTCTATTACTGACCCAGCGCCATCCTGCGAAGTAAGCTCTGCACACAGCTGGCAGCAAGGCTGGCAGCTCCATGGAGGGGCAGCGAGGGGAGCAGAGGTATTAGTTGAACGCCTGGCCCTCACCGAGGAGGCCAGCACCCGCAGGATGGCTGCAGGGTATGCGGCGGGCTGGCAGCATGGAGAGCCGTACCCAGGACACCAGAAGCTGTGCTGTTGGATGTGTGCCCACCCTGGCCCAGCCTGCGGCCCTCATAGCTCTCCCTGCATTCATCCTCCTGTCCTCAGCTTTGCAGCACCTGCTATCTGGTCTGCAGCCCCCAGAACGCGCCACCCTCTCTCCCACCTCCACGCCATCCCGTGCCTCACACCGTTCTCCTCTTCCCCATCATCAGTTCCTCCTTTCTCCCTGCAGTTCAGCCACTCTCACTGTTGGCTGCACATTAGAATCATGAGAGGACATTCTGATTCAATGGGTCTGGGCGGCACCTGGGCACCAGCATCTTTTAAAAGCTCTCAGGGGCGGGGCACATCCCACCATGCCAATATGAGGACCTCTGGGGAACAGCCCCTTTTCCGCATACTTGAGCCCCGAAGTCACCTCTTCTCAGAAGGCTTCCCTAACCATCCCTCCACCCCCTGCCTGGGCTGGGTGCCTCCCCTCTGAGTTCCCGGGTCCTGTGATACCTCCAACTACTGAAGCCCTGAGCATACGATACTATGACTGAGCTTATTACCAACCTGTCCTGCAAAGATGACAGTTAGGTCCAGGGCCAGGACTGGGTCTTACCCATTTCTATAACCCCAGCACCCAAGGACTGCTATGAAGAAGAGCCTGCAGAAATGCTTGGTGAACAGATGAACGAATGAACAAGCCCAGGTGCGAGTGCTCTGCCTACTGATATCTCTTCCCCTTCTTCCTCACACAAGCCTCCCAGATGGCTAAGCAGCCCAAAGTGCCCTCTGCCTAATCTTCCCACTCCAGCTGCCCAGCCTTTGCCTATGCAGGGTCATATGCCAGGGGTGCCCAGCACACAGGCATCAACCTCTCAGATCATCCTAACTGTTCCCCAAGCCTCGCCTGCTTCAGTAGGCACCCACGATTAACCAGGTGGACCCCAACAATCCTCCTTGATTTAAAACACCCTGGTTACTTTCCCACCACTTTCCCCCAACACCTGGTCTTGGAGGGTCAGCACTTGGACTGACCTCACAGATGACAGTTGGCAATAAATTCAGGACTATGAGTCAAGAGACTTGAGTTCCGGCTGCCAACTTGCTGTGTGACCCCGGGCCAGTGACTGAACCTCTTTGTGTCTCGGGTTTCTCATCTATAAAATAGGGGAAATAATAGTACCCTCCTCATAGAGTTGCTATGAGGATTCATGAGTTAATAGACCTATGGCCTTAGAGTAACACTAGGCAGAGGGTAAGTGCTATTATCGAAGTGTTTGTTAGCTACTCTTATCGATCAATCACTAGGCTTGATTCCTCTGGCCCAAGCCTCCACCCAGAGGCAGAGCCACCAGCAAGGCACAGTGACAGTGCCAGACTTCTGGCCCCTGGTCTGAGTCTGTTGATGTTTCTGTAAAGACAGCCATGGTATACCGAGGCCAGCCCCCAGCCAGGACCAGGGCTGGAGGATGACGTACACCCCAGAGCTCAGCCCCAGAATGCAGGCCCACCCGTCAGGATGGGGAGAGGAGCCTTTTCCTACACATCAGGGCCCCAGGTTGCTTTTCCTGCTCACTTTTCAGCCTGCATTTCCCGCTCACTTTTCAGCCTGCATTTCCCCCCCACCAAGGCCCTGCACACTCTCCCCTCCCTTTAAACAGACCGGAGCACCAAAGCACGAAAAACATCGAAATTACCAAATGCAGTTTCTCTCCAGAGATGACAAATCTGCAGCAATTTGTATTTCCAAACAGGAGCCGCAGTTCCTGAGCAGCTCCCTGGCAGGTTCCCAGCCCCCACTGACCATCCCCTCGCTGGCACAGAGCCTCCGACTCCACCCCTGCAGAAGAAGGGGAACATCCCCAGCTTCATTCCAGGCTCAGCAGTGCTACCACGGGAAGGGGTCAGCGGAGCAGCAGGAAACAGAAAAGAGAACCAGGCAGCAAGCAGGTCCCTCGGGGTTCACTCAGCCGCACCTGCTCAGCAGATGTCAGCCAGGGCACGAGGCACAGAATCGTGCCCCCAGCTGCTGAACAGGCCTGCCTCTAACACACAGTAATGGGGACAGAGCCCGCCGTGCAGCGCAAGCTGGGCCACTTTATTTACTCCTGGCTCCCCTACCCTGACAGTCGGGTGGTCTTTTTCCCATTTTACAGGAGAGGATATGTCTGAGAGGGCCCTGGGGGAGGCCCAAAGTCACGCAGTTAGTAGGACTCGATGCTGAACCTCTCATGTCCCTGACTCTAAAGCTGGCGTGCTTCCCAACTACCACCCTGGACACCCCATTAGATCTTCATTTTCTTGTCTGCAAATTGGTTTGGACCAATGTTTCTTAATATATATGTTCAAAGATTTTATTTATTTATTTATTTGAGAGAGAGAGAGAGCTCGAATGGAGGGGAAGGGCAGAGGAAGAGAATCTCAAGCAGACTCCATGCTGAGCATAGAATACAACACAGGGATCAATCTTACGTCCCCAAGATCAGGACCCGAGCTGAAATCAAGAGTCAGACGTTCAACCGACCGCACCACCCAGGTGCCACAATATGTGTATTTTAAATATACACCTCTGTTTAAGCAACATCAAGATCTCATGCCCTTTCAGTGACCTACACTATGAAAAATGTAGAGGATTTTTTGTTTTCCAAAACAAAATTTTGTTTTCAAAGAGAAGCTCCATTTCCAAAGATCCTAACACTAAAGCTGCTTTTTCATATGCTCACTCCTCCCTGCTCCCAGAGATTCTGATGTGCTCCTGCAGGAGGATAGGGCCTCCATTGCTCACCCCACCACCCTCAGTTGGGAAGCTCCGGGCTCAGACTCTGGGGTGCTATCACTGCTCATACCCTATGACAGGCAGCAGAGCCTATGTTTGGGGCACCCCTCTGCAGTGAGAGCCTGGGCAAGTCACTTCTCCCCTCCAAACCTCAGTCGGTAACATGGGAATAACAGTAGTTCCTAGTGATGCTGTGAGCATTGAATGAGCAAATACCTAGAACACGCGTAGAACATTGCCTGGCCCGTGGTAAACGCTGTTAACTAAGTCATCTTTTGCCAGCCCCCAGGAAAATTCCTGTAGCAAATGCCTGTCCCTTGGCTGGGCCCTGGGAGATCACTTTGTGGACACATTCCATCACTGTAGCCTCGCAATGCTCAGTATGGACCCAGGATTACTGTGGGTCCTATCATCTGTGAAAACCCAAACAAATCACAGCTTCTGATTTGTCTGGGTTCAATTCAAACAAATTCAAACAAATCACAGCCTCTGATTTGTTTGGGCTCAATTCAAACAAATTCAAACAAATCACAGCCTCTGATTTGTTTGGGTTTGATTTCAAATATGAAGGACTTCCATTTTTTCTTATTTGAGGAACTAGCCATCTGGGAAATATTTTAAGTTAGATATTTACCTCACTCCACGCACCAAAATAAATTCCAGATGGATCCCAGATTTAAACGTAAACAATGAAACCACAAATGTACTTCCAAAAAATGAATCTGAAAGTGGGAAAAACACCTTTCTAAGTAGGACACAAAACCCAGAAACCATAAAAGAAAAGACGGATCAATTCAACTACCTAAAATTATTTATTTTACATGAAAAAAACTGTAAACAAAATTAAAAGACAAATGATAAAGTCAAGGGAACATATTTCAGTACATATTTCAGAAAAAAGGCCTCATTTCTTAGAGAACTAGAAATGAATGAGAAAATAACAAAGACCCAGTTTGAAAAAATGGGTAAAGAACAGACAATCCACAGAAAAGGAAACAAAAATAGTTCTCAGACATATGACATGAGATCCTCAGCCTCATTAACAAGGAAACACACAAAACCTGAAGCACAATACCTATGCCTTTTTATCCATCATTGAAAAAAGAAAAGTTGTCAATTATACTTCAGTAAAGCTGGAAAAAAATTTTTTTGACTTTAAAGTTTGAGAACACTCTTGGAGAAACAGGAAGTGTCACATTTTGCTGGTAAATTGACAAAATGTTTATGGAAGGCAATTTGGCAAAAAAAAAAAAATTTAAGACTTGACTGATTGATTTTTAGGGAGAGAGGGGGAGCGAGGAGGAGCAGAAGGGAACGGAGAGAGAAAAAGAATCTGAAGCAGACTCCACGCTGAGCACTGAGCCCAATGTGGGGCTTGATCCCACCATTGTGAGATCATGACCTGAGCCAAAACCAAGAGTTAGTTGCTCAACTGACTGAGCCACCCAGGTGCCCCCAGTTGTGTTCTGTCCAGCATGCACAGTGGCTTGGTCAGAAATGGGAACAGAAAGAATGGCTTTCCCAGAAGCAAACTTTGAAGAGCCCACCCCAGCTCTTGCCCTGGGAATGTTTTGGCTAAGCGGACCGAGCTATTCCTTCTTTCTTGGAACATCTACCCAAGCAATGGGTGAAAGGTCAGCTAATAATAACAGTAACAGCTAACATGCTGTGATGTGTTTTCTCAATGCCAAACAGAGGTAAGCATTTAACATATAATAGTTCCTCGTTCCTCACACAACTTTATCAGGGAGGTATTGTTATTCTTCCCAGTTTCAAGAAAAGGAAACTGAGGCTCCAGCTTGGGAGAGATTCACACAGCAGGTAAGTGGCAGAGCCCACACTGGGCCTGGGTCTCTGTGGCACCAGCCCTGCCCAGGTAGGTATTCTGTCCACCTGGCAGTTGTATTTCTCTGTATGAACCACAGGGTAGCATCCTGGCTTGTGTGCATCGGCTTCTATGTATCTGTCATTGTGAATCAGCCCCAAAGACAGAACCTTTCTGAGCACAGGGACAAAACTGGGGTCTGGAGCTTAGGAGACATGGGCCAACTCATAGGACTCATCCACCCATGTGAGGCACACATTTCTGTCCTTATCCCTACTTCAGAGAGGCAAACAGGCTTGAGGTGACATACCTAGCAATGGCAATTGTCTCCTGCCTCCTTCCTACTGCATCTCTCTGTGACACCTCAATGCCTAAGAGACCGAGGCAAAGGCCTTGAGGGCAGGCAGAGGGCAGGCAGGGTGAAGTGAGGTCCCCTGCCGGCTCCCACAACTAGAGGTCCCTGAGTAGGATCAGAATTCCATCCAGGGCCAGTGAGCCCCATCCCCTCAGGCGCAAGGGTGGGCACACCTGGGCTGCCCGCGGTCGCAGCCAATGACCTTCCCAGTAAAGGAAGGGTCAGGCCTGGGGGAGAGGTGTGCAGTAAGAGCACAGCTTCCTGGAACCCTTGCAGTTCCTTTAGCACAAGATAAATTGTTGCCTCTGATTCCATTTCTCCCTCCCTCGCCCCTGCCCTATGCGGCTTCCTAAAACAATAAGAAAACACATTTCTCATCACTGCATTTAATCCTTCAGGCAGGGAACGGGAGCTGCGCATCTGGTTCCAGGCTTGAAATGAAAAGGGATGGAGAAGCCCAGGGAGGGGCTGTGGGAGGGCCAGTGGAGTCCAGGAAGAGACTCAGAGGGGAAGATGGCTGGAAATGAAATTCTTGGGCAGACAGGGCATAGTTTGCTCTACTATGCACTTAGTGCGCAAATCGTGCTTTCACTCAACTAGTATCCACTGAGTCAGGCCCCGTTTTATGCTGGACAGACAGAAAAGAGAAACACAGTCCAGGATTCACGGTGTAATGAGGGACACTAACCTATAAGCCACTAGCTATGGAGATGACAGCATTCCACAAACTCGAATAGGGGAAAGTTTGGGCTTTCAGGGAGCAAGGACAAGGGAAGGCTTCACTCTGGCTATAGATTTTGCAGTGAACGAGGCATTTGTGCTGCTCCTCAGAAAGGCAGGTGAGGGGCGCCTGGGTGGCTCACTCGTTAAGCGTCTGCCTTCGGCTCAGGTCATGATCCCGGGGTCCTGGGATCGAGCCCCACATCGGGCTCCCTGCTCCACAGGAAGCCTGCTTCTCTCTCTCCCACTCCCCCTGCTTGTGTTCCCGCTCTCTCTGTGTCTCTGTCAAACAAATAAATAAAAATCTTAAAAAAAAAAAAAAAAAAGGCAGGTGACATGGGGAGGAAAAAACGTCCATTTCATGATGGCATTCTAATACTGCAATGGTCCTTACAGTAAACATGTGTACAGGGCTTTCCAGTTTGCAAAGCTCCCATCATCTTAGTTTATCTCATGCCATCCCTGTGAAGCAGGGCTTTTTCTACAACCCTCACTGTGGATGAGGAAACAGAGGCCCAGGGGGTGAAGTGGCTTGCCTGGGTCTCCAGCCAATCAGTGGCAGAACTGGAATTCAAGCTCAGGTTTGTCTGACTCCATAAACCTGTGCTCTTTCTATGACCCTAGGGATGCCAATTTGTCCCCAGGAGGAGGGTGCTGCAGGGGAGGCTGTGGGAGTGGAGTGGGCCCAAGTGGGGTTAGGGAGGGCTGTGAAGAAATGGCCATGGCTCCCTAAAACAGGTCAGCTGCCACCCCCAGACCCAGGCCAATCCACCTACATTGCGAGGTCTGAGCTGAGGGAGCCCCTGCCCTTGGGGTGATATTCTCACTCAGCCAGACAGCCCTAGTGGACAGTGGCCATGGTTAGTGTTTTGAAGACAACGTTGTCTGGTCTGTCAGCTTGGATTTGCTCTTGCCTGTAATTATGGAGATATATGGAAATCAGCTGCTATTTTGAAAACGTACTGAAGGAAAAGGAACAAGGACGTAACTTTCTGTAGCACTTACAATGTACCAGGTACTACGCTGTATTATTCATTCTCACTTGCTCCTCCTGATCACCCTACCAAAGGAAATACCACAGTCCCCATCTCACATAAGAGGAAACTGAAGCTCAGAGAGGTGAAGCTACTGCCCGAGGTCTCTACCCAGACCCTGAGCTCATGATCCTTCCTTTGTTTTTTTTTTGTTTTTTTTTGTTTTGTTTTTTTATTTTTTATTTTTTAATTTAAATTTTTTATTGTTATGTTAATCCCCATACATTACATCATTAGTTTTAGATATAGTGTTCCATGATTCATTGTTTGTGCATAACACCCAGTGCTCCATGCAGAACGTGCCCTCCTCAACACCCATCACCAGGCTAACCCATCCTCCCACCCCCCTCCCCTCTAGAACCCTCAGTTTGCTTTTCAGAGTCCATCGTCTCTCATGGTTCCTCTCCCCCTCCGATTTCCCCCCCTTCATTCTTCCCCTCCTGCTACATTCTTCTTCTTCTTTTTTTCTTTCTTAACATATATTGCATTATTTGTTTCAGAGGTACAGATCTGAGATTCAACAGTCTTGCACAATTCACAGCGCTTACCGGAACACATACCCTCCCCAGTGTCCATCACCCAGTCACCCCATCCCTCCCACCCCACCCCCCACTCCAGCAACCCTCAGTTTGTTTCCTGAGATTAAGAATTCCTCATATCAGTGAATGATCCTTCCTTTGTACCTTAAACGTCCAGAAGAGGAGCAACCACAAGTGCTCAGGACCTGAGGAGCTGGGGGCCACCGTGTGGCATCCTCCTGGATATCCTAGGATCTGCACAGAGACCGTCTCACCTTCCTTTTAAGATAATCAGTGTCGATAATCCTAATTTAGTGTTAAAATTGATTTATCAGAGCACGACCCTGGGAGTTGCAACCACAAAATTAAATCAAATCACAAGAGAGAACCAGAATTCCCAAAGGATGCCATTTTCATATCTAAGGAAGTGTGAACCTAAGAAATAGAAAGAATAAAAACAGAACAGCATCTCCTCAAGGCTAAAGGTTATCGAAGCCTGGGGACAAGAGGATATTTCAATATCTCAAGAGGCCAACAGATGCAAAGCCTGACCACATGTTGTGGTGGCTTAGGAGGGGTCTCACATTTCCGTAGTGGACTGAAGAACTGCCTAATGAATGCCCCCAATCCTGGGGTGCAGACTGCATACCCACCTCCTTTACTTTATGGAGTCCCTGACAGAGCATCTCAATATGGAGCTGAGCGGGTTCCACCAAGGCCACTGATAAGAATCCAGCCAGCGTCATGGCTGATAACTCTGATTATTATGCAACCTCAACTGTCTGAGAAGGTGACCCCCAAAACCACTTAGGAAGGTATAATTATCTCCTTAGTGGGTAAAAATCTTCCATCCTCAAATATAGAAATGTTTAGAAGTATCCTCAAGGATAGAAATTCAAACCCACGGGATGAATATTTTTAGATGTTAAAGGGTCCATGCATATTGGCACCTTAAGTATTTCGCAATGTTTTGAGAATTTGGCCTATTTGAATAGCAAGTTGGCCTTTAGTTCCAATCTAAAATATAATTTAGGGCGCCTGGGTGGCTCAGATGGTTAAGCGTCTGCCTTCGGCTCAGGTCATGATCCCGGGGTCCTGGGATCGAGTCCCGCATCGGGCTCCCTGCTCCTTGGGAGCCTGCTTCTCCCTCTGCCTCTCTCTCTCTCTCCCTCTCTGTCTCTCATGAATAAATAAAAAAAATGTTTTTAATTAAATAAAATATAATTTAATAATTGAGTTAGATTTGTGATTTTAAAGTGAAAAAATCATCTTAAAATTCATATATGTTAAGTGTTAGAACACTTAAGATAACTTAAGATTCTTTTGCATTTATAAGAATTACTTAATTACTTGGAAAGATTTGTCAGTTAGGTAATAAATCGTAATACTTAAAAATAAAATGAAATATATTAAATTTATCAAATGATATTTTCAAGTATTTGAGGATGTTTGGCTAACTTTGTAAATGGAACAAATATCATACAAAGGCCCCTTTAAATGACTGTTAAGGGGCACCTGGGTGGCTCAGTCGTTTAGTGTATGCCTTCGGCTCAGGTCATGATCCCAGGGTCCTGGGATTGAGCGCCCCCATCAGGCTTCCTGCTCAGTGGGGAGCCTGCTTCTCCCTCTCCCACTCCCCCTGCTTGTGTTCCCTCTCTCGCTGTGTATCTCTCTGTCAAATAAATAAATAAAATCTTAAATAAATAAATAAATAAATAAACGAACTACTTAAATTTTGGTAGACTTATAAAAAGAAAAAAATTATAAGCTAAATCTTAAAATTTAAGAACTAGATTTTTATAAAATGTGTAACTTTACTGAATTAGATATTTGTTTTAAAAACACAAGTATCCTCTGAATATCCTTTCTGTGCAAACTGTCTTGAGGCTCAAAAGGAATCTCACAGTGACACAGAGCATTTCCTACATGCTCAGAACCAATACTTCAAATGAATGATCTCATTTAGCCCTTTTAACAACTCCATAAAGTAGCTACAATTACTATCTCCATCTTCTGGGCACTGAACGCTGGAGCCAGGATCCTGAACTGGGGCAGCTGGGGTTTCAGAGCTATCTGTCTTAAGCCCTGTGCCATGGTTCCCACATAAGAAAGCACCCCCTGAACCCTCCTACACAGTTGGTGGGAATGCAAGCTGGTGCAGCCACTCTGGAAAACAGTATGGAGGTTCCTCAAAAAGTTGAAAATAGAGCTACCCTACGACCCAGCAATTGCACTCCTGGGTATTTACCCCAAAGATACAAATGTAGTGATCCGAAGGCGTACGTGTACCCCAATGTTTATAGCAAGGTCCACAATAGCCAAACTATGGAAAGAGCCAAGATGTCCAACAACAGATGAATGGATAAAGAAGATGTGGTATATATATACAATGGAATATTATGCAGCCATTAAAAAAATGAAATCTTGCCATTTGCAACCACATGGATGGAACTAAAGGGTATTATGCTAAGCGAAATAGGTCAATCAGAGAGCACAAGTATCATATGATCTCAATGATATGAGGAATTTGAGGAACAAGACAGAGGATCATAGGGGAAGGGAGGAAAAAATGAAACAAGATGAAACCAGAGAGGGACACAAACCATAAGAGACTCTTAATCTCAGGAAACAAACTGAGGGTTGCTGGAGTGGTGGGGGGTGGGAGGGATGGGGTGGCTGTGTGATGGACATTGGGGAGGGTATGTGCTATGGTGAGTGCTGTGAATTGTCTAAGATTGATGAATCACAGACCTGTACCTCTGAAACAAATACATCATACGTTAAAAAAAAAAAAAAAGATAGTAGGAAGGGAAAAATGAAGGGGGGGATATCGGAGGGGGAGACGAACTATGAGAGACTATGGACTCTGAGAAACAAACTGAGGGTTCTAGAGGGGAGGAGGTTGGGAGGATGGGTTAGCCTGGTGATGGGTATTAAGGAGGGCACATATTGAACGGAGCACTGGGTGTTATACGCAAACAATGAATCATGGAACACTACATCAAAAACTAATGATGTACTGTATGGTGACTAACATAACATAATAAAATAAAATTTAAAAAAAAAAAAGAACCCGCTTTCGGGGCTGGCTTGGAAACACCAATAAAACAACTTGGTGGCTGGCCTCTTCTAGTGCTCAGGAGTGTTTGAGCTATAGCTCCTGTCCTCATCTCTGGATTTTACCTCTATAGCATTGCTATTCACTATGTGTTCCAAGAACTAGCAGCACAAGCATCACCCGGAAGCTTGTTGGAAATGCAGAGTCTTAGGGCCCACCCCAACCTTTGTGGATGAGAACCCGCATTCACAGGATGCCCAGGCGGTATGGCTTCCCACCAGAATCTGAGAAGCCCTGCTCTGCAGTATTTCTTTGGATCAACCTCACTCTACCTGGCAAAACAAGTTGCTGCTCTTTGTCCTTGTCCCCAGAAGATGCCAGCCTCCTGGGGATAAGCACAGTATTTTTTTTTTTTAAGGAAACTTTTTTTTTTTAAGATTTTATTTATTTGACAGTGATAGACACAGCGAGAGAGGGAATACAAGCAGGGGGAGTGGGAGAGGGAGAAGCAGGCTTCCCGCAGAGAAGGGAGCCCAATACGGGGCTTGATCCCAGGACCCTGGGATCATGACCTGAGCCGAAGGCAGACGCTTAACGACTGAGCCACCCAGGCGCCCCGGGATAAGCACAGTATTAATAAGAGAGGTGCAAAGCCACCTGGCCCAGCCCTTGGTGAGTGTGAGGCTCTCCCACCACTCAAAGTTCTTCTATCCGCCATTGCTGAGAAAGGTAAATTTTGTTGAATTGCCCAAGGCCACACTAATCTTTAATTATGCCATTAATGTTGGTCTCCCCCCAGGTAGCTGTTCTGCCGGCAGTTACTGTGCTGCCCTGGCTTTAAACAGCTTGCAGATTTCCTGACAGTATTAATAGAAGTTTTGCAAATTGATTTGGGGAGATTAGATGGAGAAAGGCTGGTGTGACTTGATGTGAAGCCCATTCTAAGCAGCTCAGATCCTCCTGCCCTTGATCCCCATCCAGGACAAGAGGGGAAAGAGAAAAAGTCAGGAGATGTGGGTTCCAGGCCTGGCCCTCCAAAAGTGCGCTTGTGACCCTGGGCCTGTCACTTCCTGCCTGGGCCTCTTCTTTAAGATGAGCAGGTTGGGCTAGTCCAGATTCACCAGTGATTTCTCCTGGCTTCCATCACTCCAATGTCTAAGTCTCAGAGGCTGCCAGAATGGCTTGCCTGAGAGGAAACGAGCTTCCTTCCTTCTTTCCCTCATCCATCCATTCACTCACCTCTGCACTCAGTACACATGACTGAGGACCTGTAGGAGGCTCCACAGTGGGCCCTGGGGACACAGGTATAAAGCAGATGCTTCTGGCTGTCATATAGTCACCCTCACCAGGGACTGAGCTCTGCATCAGGTTCAGAGTACACTGCCTGCCTCCATCATTCCCTCTGCTCCAAGACCCACAGGGGAAGGACCAGAAGACACAGTGGGGTGGGGCAGAAAGAGAACTGACCTTGTGCCAGGCCTGGGTTCTGGGTTCTTTCTATGCGTAGCCACCAGTCTCATTTTCTGGAACATGGGGAAACGGCGATGATAATTCCTGTTCTGTCTTGCTGGGGGGAGGGGGTGCACCAGGGAGGCAGTTGAAAAGAATGTCATTAGTGAACCATAGGGCTTTTTGTATGTGATGGGGGAGAAGGACTGCCATTTATTCAATTGCCAGGGAGCTGCCCTCCCCATCTCCAAGAAATCCAGCCAAGGGGCAGAGTACCCAGGGGATCAAGCCTTGGGTGAAATCTCCATCACCCCCTGCCCTCACCTCATAAGTGACTGTGACCTCAAAACCTTTAAAATGTTCCCAGGGAAACAGGCAGGACAGGGGCAATGGGAAGAGAGACTGAGGGTGGAAGGAAGCAGTCGGAGGCAGGATAAAAGCCATGGTCTGCCCCCACTACCTGAGAAGGCCCTCATCCCTAAACCATCCCATTGCACAAAGCCAAGGACCCATCCCGACTCCAACATCCTAGAGAGGGGAAGTAGCTGACTTGGGGAAGTGGCCTGGCCACACACAGGGCAGTTAGGAGATGCTTTGGGCCTCCTGGCTCCCCTCATGTCCAAGGTGTATTCCTCTAAGCTGGGCCACCCCTGCATCTCTGGCCTTGTTCCTCTCTCCACCCTCTCTGATAAGCTAGCTAACACAAGCTCCTAAATTTTGCCCAGTACCACCACCCTGGGAGCCCAGAGCCTCTGTTACCTAGGGGCTCACCTGGCCTATCCCCTCCACCATCATTGCCACCGGCAGCAAGAAGGGTTTATGGGCCTGAGTTTTTTTTTTTTTTTTTTTTTTTTTTTTTTTTTTTTAGATTTTTTTTATTTTTTATTTTTGGAGAGAGAGAGAATGAGAGAGAGAGAGCATGAGAGTGGGGAGGGTCAGAGGGAGAAGCAGACTCCCTGCCGAGCAGGGAGCCCGATGCGGGACTCGATCCAGGGACTCCAGGATCATGACCTGAGCCGAAGGCAGTTGCTTAACCAACTGAGCCACCCAGGCGCCCTATGGGCCTGAGTTTTATCCTAAAATCAAGTTCTCAATTAAAGTTGAAAGGTATGAGAAAATGCAGCCTCAGGCAGGCAGCCCCTCTCTGAGGCTTCCTCTCAAACAGATGGTTTGTAGCATTTTTAATTAATGAGAGGTATGCAGATGGGGGCCCTTAATAGCCTGCACCAAAATGTCGAGGCTGGGGAGGGGTGGAGCAGGCTGGCTCTGAGCAGGCCCTGGGCCAGAGGATGATGCCCAAGTTGGAGAAGGAGCCCTGCCCTTCAGCCCTGCCTCTCCATGGCCAGCCTGGCCTGCAGCCCTGGGCCTGCCCTGAGGATGAGAAAATCTTGCACCCTGGATTTTCTGCGCTGTAGCAGCATGCCATAAAGAAAGGAGGGTGGGAGAGCAAGTGGCTCACACAGTGACCAGTTATACCTGAGGTCAACTGTTTGATCTTTGTGAATATTAAGATGGAGACAATGTATATCAAGTTACTTTGTAAACTGATTGTAACTAACTTTAATTACAGGAGCAGAGGGGGCACCTGGGTGGCTCAGTCAGTTAAACAACCCACTCTTGATTTCGGCTCAGGTCATGATCTCAGGGTCATGAGATGGAGCCCCACATCGGGCTCCATGCTGAGCATGGAGCCTGCTTAAGATTCTTTCCCTCTGGGGTGCCTGGGTGGCTCAGTTGTTAAGCGTCTGCCTTCAGCTCAGGTCATGATCCCAGCGTTCAGGGATGGAGCCCCGCACCGGGCTCCCTGCTCCGCGGGAACACTGCTTCTCCCTCTGCCCACTCCCCCTGCTTGTGTTCCCTCTCTGTCTGTCAAATAAATAAAAATCTTAAAAAAAAAAAAAAAAGATTCTTTCCCTCTGCCCCTCCCCTGCTCGAGCTCACTCACGCTCTCTCTCTCTAAAAATAATTAATTACTTATAGGAGCAGAGGATCTGGAGCCAGGAGAGAAAACAGGGGGCGGTCCCAGAACAGCACCCCAAGCCTTGATGTTGAAAAGCCCACCAGGTGACAATCAGCCTTCCCCACCCAATCTCACCCCAGAGTTCACCCCCAACCTTCAAAAAGGAAAAAATGGTCAGAGAAAGGTCAGCATTAACCAGCATTCCACTCCATCAACAAAAGCTCCTGGAGCCCTACTATGTGCCAGGGACTGTTCTAGGCACTGAGGACTCAGATGGAGACAAAAAGCATCTTCCATCCTGGTGCAGGGGAGATAAACAATTAACAATTAACACTTTATTGAAATATCAGGTAGTAATGCCTGGTCTGAGGAAAAATAAAGCAGACAATACAGAACACGGCAGGAGGCAGTATAATTTAAAAAAAAAAAAAGTGTGACTAAATTAAGTGAGGGCGTAGGGCATGCAGGGGCCTGGGGGAAGAGTGCTCTAGGCTGAGAGAAAAGCAAGTCCCCCAGACAGAAACAAGCTGGAGGTACAGCAGGGAGCCCAGAGGAGTGATGGGGGTGGGGAAGGAAGAGCTGAGGCCGCAGAGGTGGGTGGGCTGGTGCACGGTAAGGCCTGTTAGACTGCAGTCATGGGTGGGGGCTGGAGATACAGGACAGCCCTCCTGACAGGAGCCTTCCTCTCATTCCCACCACAGCAATACCCCCGCTCCCAAGCTCACGCTCTGCTGCTGCCTAAGGTTCTAGGAGGAGGAGGAGAAGGAGGCAAACTCTCTGTCATCCACTAAGGCATCGCCAAAGAGAAGCGGGGTGGTGAGGGAGGGCGGCCTAGGTGGCCACAGGCACCGGAGAAGTGGTACTTCATTATTCACGAGAGACAAGAGGATGTGAACTGCAGTGAAGAAGGGAAAAGAGCATCGGGTGGAGACAAGGTGCCAGGCGGAGGAAGGAGAATGCCAAATAAAAATAGCAGCTAACACCATGTTCAGGGAACTGTTCTTAAAGCTTTGTATCAAGTCTCCTCATCTTTTTTTTTTTTTTTTTAAGATTTTCTTTCTTTATTTGACAGAGAGATAGCGAGAGCAGGAACACAAGCAGGGGGAGTGGGAGAGGGAGAAACAGGCCTCCCGCCGAGCAGGGAGCCCGATGCAAGGCTCGATCCCAGGACCCCAGGATCATGACCTGAGCCGAAGGCAGACGCTTAACAACTGAGCCACCCAGGCGCCCCAAGTCTCCTCATCTTCCCAACAACCCTTTGAGGTCTGTGTATTTTATAGATGAGGAAACTGAGGCACAGGGCAGTTAAGTACTAACCAGTTAAGGGACAGAGCAGAGAGCCAACCCGTGCTGGCTGGCTTTACGGTCCACGCTCATGGCTACGTAGGGACAGGAACCTGGGTAAAGATGGTTTGAAGAGAAGCAGGCTGAGCAAGGGGGCGGGGGGCTCAGGGGAAGAATTTCGCCTCCCATACTGTTTTTCTCCCCATAAAATTCAATGATGATGCTATCCATTCAGTGCTTGGGAATTTCACAAAGTGCTTTCCTGTTTGATCCTTTCATGGGCTGTGAAGTAACCACTTCATCCCCAATTTATAGATGAGGACACTGAGAGTCAAGAGCTTAAGTAACGTTACCAGGGAGTGACAAAGACAAGATTCAAGTACGAGGTTTGCCTGACTCCAAATCCCATGCTCTTCCATTCATCCAAAAGCACTTATGGGCATCTATGAAGTGGCAGGCACTGAACCAAGTATTCAAACATGGGGAAAGGCACTGCCCTTAGAAGGAGCCCTTGGTTAGTGCCCTTGTCACCTACATCCTCTACTCAGCCCCCTAAGGAAATTCATCTTATTCCTGGCTACAGCTAGTGAGAGCCAGGGGGTGGGGTGGGGAAGAACACTCATGAGCTCCTGCTCTGTGCTTGGCTTTTTTGTGCATGACATCACAGAGCTCTTCCATCAGCCAGCTCAGCAAGGTAGATGGGGCTGGGACTGCTTTGCCTATCCCATGCCACACTTCCCTACTTCTACAGCATGAGAACTCTGATTTTATCAAGAGTGTCAATGAGCCTAACTAAAGACCACATTTTAAAGTCTCTATTGCAATTAGGTATAGCCATAAGACTAAACTGTAGCCAACGAAATGTCGAAGAAGCCATTGTGTGGGATTTCTGGAAAAGATCCTTAAATTGAAGAGACTCCTGAGGTGGGCCCTTTCTCCCGCTTCCTGCCTGGAACTCAGTTATGATGGCTGAAGTTCCAACAGACATCATGGATCATAAAGGCAACTCTGAGGATGGAAATCTTATGTTCAGAATTGTGGAACAAAAAAATTAGGGTCCTGCGTCCCGGATGATACTGAGGAACCACTATACAAGCCTGATCTCCCTGCCTCTGAACACGAGTGAGTAATAAACTTCTTTATTGCTTAAATTATTATTATTCCTCATCTCAGTTGCTGGCAGTCAAATGCATGTCTTAACAGATACAGTAGTTATTACCATCATCCCCATTTGGAAACTGAGGCTGAGGCATGGTCCCAAATCCCACAGCTAAGTAAGGGAAAGTAGGATTCAAAGTTGAATCTGTCTGGTTCCAAAAGTCATGCCCTCCCGTCCCTTTGATAAGAGCCCTGTTCACGCTCAGTAATTCATGAGAAGGCACAGACAGGCATTACAGCAGAATTTTAAATAGCCGAAAACCCCTACATTCCCTGCTCTTGTCTTAGGGATACACATCAGAGCAGACTGTCTTCCTAGTTACCTATGCACTCTAGTAGATCAATTAACCACATACCAGGCAGCGGGCAGATTGTGAATTTCCCATTCAACACCTCCTCCGTCTCCAAGTCTCCAAGTCCCAAGTTGCCAGGCTCTTTCAGGACTCCGGGTAGGAAGTCCCCTACACTCATTCTCATGCAAACTTGACAATGTGCTCTTCTCTAAGGACAACTTGTGTTTATTAATTCCTTAGAGTTTCTAGAGACCAGATAATGCTGTCTGTGAACACAGTTCTTCCTCTAACAGTGTTAAATCAAAGAAGTACGAGTGGACATCTTTGTTTTATTCCTGATCTTAGGTGGAAAGCATTCAGGCTTTCACCACATCTTTTCATAGATGGCCTTTATCAAGGGAGTTTCCTTCTACTCTAAGTTTATTGAGTTGTATCATGAAACTTGTAAGTGATTTTTCTTGTGTGTGTATATTGAGATAATTGTATGGGTTTTGTCCTTTATTCTATTAATATGGTATATTACATTAATTGATTTTTTAATGTAAGAACTTTTCATTCCTGGGATAAATCCCACTTGGACATAGTATATAATCTTAAGATACTGGATTCAGCTCGCTATTATTTCATTGAGGATTTTTGCTCAGATATTGTTCTGTAGTTTTCTTGTGATATCAGGAATATTATTGTGTTGGGGGACCCCAAGACCACCTCCAAGTTCAATGATTCACTAGGAAGATTCAAAGGACTCAGTATACAGTCATACTTGTGGCTATAACTTATTACAGAAAAAGAATACAAAGCAAAATCAGCAAAAGAAGCCAAGTGCGAGGTTTTAAAGGCCCTCTCCCAGTGGAGTCACACAGGATGCTCTGAATTCCTGCACCGAGAAACTGTAACATATGAAATGCTCCCAACCAAGAAAGGACATTAGAGACTCAGCACCCAGGGTTTTTCTTGGAGGCTGGTCACATCAGGACCCCATGCCTGAGATAAACCCAAGTTCCAGACTCCCAGAAAGAAAGCAAATGTTCAGCACAAACCATATTGTTGACAGGTTAGCTGAGGCACAGTGAGCCACTCTTATCAGCCAGGGTAGTGGGAACACTCCCAAAATCCAAGTGACCAGATGCCAACCAGAAACCAACCCTAGAAGCAGGCCTTTCAAAGGACAGGAATCAGGCCTGCTATGTTAACTCTTTTCTGCACACTTGCATTTCAAACAAAAACCCAGAAAGCAGATAATGCTTAATAAAAAGAATTAAGTGCTAATATTGGAATTCTAGCCACAGGAGGTAGAAAGCTATTTCAAGCTCACTGCTTTTGCAGCCTTACCCTATGCATCTTGAGTTTTTTGTGAAGCACCTGCCAGGCAAGCATATGGCCCAAACCTGTTCTTTAACCTCTGCATCTAGATTTATCTCCAAGGCATGGGCAGGAGCCAGATATAGGCCCACAGGCTGTTTGTCCAACAAGACACTTGGCTCCATCCTAGCCCAGGCAATGAGCAGACACAGGGCTATGCCAGCTGATTCTGGGACTAAGCAACTGAGAAATGTTGAGAAAGTCTCAGAAGGAAGGAAACGGCAGTCATTGCTCATGCTCATTGTGACTGTCATCAGCTAAGTTCTGTCCATCAAGAACTCTACTGAGCATGGAGAAGACAGCAAATCTGGTCATGGGAAAACCATCCTTACCGCCTGTAGGCTCTGGGGGAATATCAGCACTCCGGCACTTCTCTCTCGGTCCTCAAATATAATGCCCCCTCAGTAAAGGTTCCAACTCAGATGCTCAAGTCTCCTTTTTAAAGAAAGGCTAATAATATTAGGGCTCCTGGGTGGTGCAGTTGGTTAAGCGCCTGACTCTTGGTTTCAGCTCAGGTCATGATCCCAGGGTCCTGGGATCGAGCCCCGCGTCGGGCTCCCTGCTCAGCGGGGAGCCTGCTTCTCCCTCTCCTGCACCCCCTGCTTGTTCTCTCGCGCTCGCTCTCTCTCTGTCAAATAAATAAATAAAATCTTAAAAAAAATAATCCATAATCAAGTCTATGGTGCAAGGCAATCTTTAGAAATAGCTTAGCAGCATGTTTGTTTTTCACTAAAGCACTGAATCACTGATCTTCTAAACTCTAAACCACTGATCTTCCAGTTTCCCATTTCTGTCCCTTTCTGTATAGCCTAAAGATCTGGCCAGGAAAAGTATGACTGAAGAGTAATTCATGAGGCACTTGATTTCCTCGCTGATAAGCTTAAAGACCTCAATCTAGAATAGGATAAGGAAAGCAAGTCTATTTACAGAGCCACTGGGGATGTCCTTAATGATTGTATTCCTGTTCCCCTAGATCTCTCTGACAATTATATAGGCAGCTGTAAAGGAAGAGTGAATGGATTGTTACAAGACCTTAATACTTAGAGATATTAAACTGAATTATGTTCAAGAGCCAAAACTATGGGATGGCAGTGGTTTTGTGGGAGGCCGGGAGGATAGTAATGTATGACTATCAGAAAGGATCAAAACATAAAGCAATAGTGATGGTACCAATAAAGTGATCTCAAAGACAGAGTTATTGTTATGGAAGGGACTGTAAAAAAAAAAGATAGGTAAGAAACAAACGGATAGAATGGCAGACAGGGGGATAATGATTCTTGGCTCATGAAACTTTAACTGAAACTGAGAGGTTTATGAAACAAACTTGGAATAAAGTCTTTTTTTTATTTTTAAGGGAATTGCCATGAATTTTTTTACATACTTAAAAGTTGACTACTCTACAGGGGCGCCTGGGTGGCTCAGTTGGTTAAGTGTCTGCCTTCGGCTCAGGTCATGGTCCCAGGGTCCTGGGATCGAGTCCTGTCAGGCTCCCTGCTCAGCGGGGAACCTGCTTCTCCCTCTCTCTCTGCCACTCCCCCCTCTTGTGCTCTCTGGCTCTATCTCTGTCTCTATCAAATAAAGAAATAAAATCTTTAAAAAAAACTATACTGAACTTAAAAGAGAGGGAGATTTTCCTCACGAGGAAACCCAAACAGAGTGATAAACTCTAAAGGTGAATGGTAGAAGCCCAGGAAAATAAGATCTAGTTTAGGTGTCAAGTTTTTTTTTTTTTTTTTCCAAGATTTTATTTATTTATTTGAGAGAGAGAGAATGAGAGACAGAGAGCATGAGAGGGAGGAGGGTCAGAGGGAGAAGCAGACTCCCTGCCGAGCAGGGAGCCCGATGCGGGACTCGATCCTGGGACTCCAGGATCATGACCTGAGCCGAAGGCAGTCGCTTAACCAACTGAGCCACCCAGGCGCCCCAGGTGTCAAGTTTTTAATGCCCACACAGAAACAAGGCCACCCTTGAAGACCCCTAAATGAAAGAAGAGCCTTGGAAAGGCCACCTCTCCATGATGCTAGACAAACTCTACCCACTTACCAAGTGAAACAATAAAGCAATAAGGAAACTTGCTCTGCTCAGGGCTCCTTCAAGAAATTGAAGCCCAAAGTCTGCACCATGCTCAGGCACAGATGAAGAATTTACACTACCTGATGGGGCACCTGGGTGGCTCAGTCATAAATTAGTCAGTTAAGTGGCCAGCTCTTGATTTTGGCACAGGTCATGAACTCAGGGTCCTGGAATTGAGCCCCACATCAGGCTCCCAGCTCAGCGAACAGTCTGCTTGAGGATTCTCTCTCTCCCTCTCCTGAGGTCCCTCTCCCCGCTCATGCTCTCCTTCTCAAATAAATAAATCTTAAAAGAAAAAAAAAAAAAAAAGTAGGAACAGACTTATCCCTGTATAGCTACAGAAAAACTACTGCACTAATAAGAGAGTTTGGCAAGGTTGTGGAATACAAAAGCCAATATGAAGACTCCATAAAGGGCCTACAGTACAGTGACAAACAATTAAAAAGTACAATTTTTATAAAATATCCTATTCATAATAGCTTCCAAAACACATAGGAATAAATATAGCCAAAGATGCAATGCATTTTTATAGGAAACATCTAAAGCTTTATTGAAAACAAAACATTTACTAAACTAAAACAACTGAAGCACTGGGGTGGGTGGGTGACTCAGTCAGTTAAACGTCCAACTCTTCATTTTGGATCAGGTCATGATCTCACCATCATGGAATCAAGCCCCTATCAGGCTCCACGCTCAGCATGGAGTCGGCTTGAGATTCTCTTTCTTCCTCTCCCTCTGCCACTCCCCCTGCTCACACTCTCTCCCTCGAAATAAATACATAAAATCTTTTAAATAAATAAATAAAAATAAAACAACTGAAGCACTTAGTAAGATATAAATGAAGGGATAGTAAATATTTATGAGTAAGAGGTGTGTATTTATAGTTATATATTCATTTCATCCTGAAATCACCTATAAAATTACTGCAATTTTAATCAAAACACGTAACTCAACAAGCTGATCCTAAAATTCACATGGAAGAACGAAAAGATGAGATCCAGGAATAGCCAAAACAATTTTGAAGAAAATAAAGAAGGGGTTGGGGGACCATCCTACCACATATCAAAACTTTTTTATAAAGTTTTGAGAATTAAAGCAATATTATTATAATAACAATCTACCAGACCAAGGGAACAAAATATTTAAACCAGAAACAAATGCAAGTTTTAAAATTTGATCAATCTAAGGGAATGCAATATATTATAGAGGTGATAACATAAATTAGCCAGTCTGAGAACACTTGGTTGGCATTGTGGGGGGAAAAAATTCGATCCACAACACACACTATACACAAAACTAAATTCCAGATGAATTAAAGGCCTAAATGTGATAAAATCTGAAAACTCATAAAATATTTTTAAAATCTTTATTATTGAAGTAGAGAAGAATTTTTGTAGAGACACAAAAAAAATGAAAAGAAAAAAGTGACAAATTTCAGTCTATAAAATAAAAATATGTGTATCAAATTCTTCTGTGTACTTTGCAAAGGTGAGAAGGCCTCAGGCTGGGAGAAAATATTGTAAAACACAGAGAGACAAACAGAGATAGAGCCCCACATATACCAATCTGAAAGACAAATCCAATGAAAAACATGGTCAACAATGTGAGTAGGTGGGCGCCTGGGTGGCTCAGTTGGTTAAGCGACTGCCTTCGGCTCAAGTCATGATCCTGGAGTCCCAGGATCGAGTCCCGCATTGGGCTCCCTGCTCGGCAGGGAGTCTGCTTCTCCCTCTCACCCTCCCCCCTCTCATGCGCTCTCTCTCTCTCTCTCTCTCTCAAATAAATAAATAAAATCTTTAAAAAAAAAAAAAACATGAGTAGGCAATTTCGTAGAATGGAAAATGACCAACAGATTTATGAAAATATGTTCAATTACACTGGTAATCAAGGCAATTGCTTAAGATGAGCTATAATTTTATACCCTTCAGATGGGCAAAAATTAAAACTTCAAAAATACAAAGACTTAGTAAAGTTGTAGGGGCATGGAACAATAGTTTTATACATTGCAGGGGAGAATGTCAACTGGTATAATCACTTCGTAAATATAAAGATGAGGAATGCAAAACCCAAGCCATTCCATTTCTAGATATAATCTCTAGAAACACTCTCATAAATGTGCCCAAAGAGACATGTACACAGAAATTCAATGCTGTGGTGTTTAAAATGATGTAAAATTAGAAATAACCAAAGGTCCATTGATGGATCAATACATTATAGTATAGAAATACACTGGCATACTCAAAAACAGCTAAAATGAATGAATGGATAAATCTCAAAACCATATGTCAAGTAGGAAATAAAAGAAAAAGTACATACTTTCTCTACATTTTAAAGACCCAAAAAGAATAATTTTACATTGCTACAGACATATGCATACATATAAAAAGGTTTTTTTTAAGTGCATGGGGATGATATATATCAAAGATCAAAGACTACCTCTAGGCACTCTTTTTCTAGGGAGAAAGGGTAGGAAAAGCATACGATGGGGTGTGGGTGGGGAAGGGTGGCAATTTAACAACAAAGAAACTCTGAAGCAAACATGACAAAATGTTACTATTTGTTAAAGCTAGGTGGTTTGTATTTTTTTTTGTCCTCTGGTATATTTAAAATATTTCATAATTTAAACATTTTTTTTTAAAGATTTTATTTATTTATTTGAGAGAGAGAGAATGAGAGAGAGCACATGAGAGGGGGGAGGGTCAGAGGGAGAAGCAGACTTCCTGCCGAGCAGGGAGCCCGATGCGGGACTCGATCCAGGGACCCCAGGATCATGACCTGAGCCGAAAGCAGTCGCTCAACCAACTGAGCCACCCAGGCACCCCATAATTTAAACATTTTATGTAGAAAAAAGTCTGACAGTATGCATGGTATGCACGTCTTAAAAGGCCTATCCTATAAAACAAGGACAGAAGCTAAAAAGGGAGATGTTTGTTTTCAATGGGAAAAAAATTTGAAAACAGAATTAAATAAATCACAGAACAGCCATACAATCAAATGTCATGTAACCACCCCAAAAAAATTATAGCTCAAAAGCATGGTTATTAACTTGGAAAGATGTTGACAACATATCAAGTCAGGGGGAAAATGGGTATAAAAGTACAGGTTTTCAACTAAGGCCGGAAATGGTTAAATAAACCTCCTATATGCACTAACAGGCCAAAGTTCCATTAAATGCACCTGCCTTATTTTAATCTCTTACCAACTTGCATCCATGGAAAGAAATTAACTACAAGCAGCCTAATGATAATAAAGAGTACAACAGATTAATTCCAGTGTTTCAAACAAGAAAGCTATTGCTATAATACTGATACAGAAGAGCTGCATTCAAAGCCAAAAACAATTATTTCCCGGGGCTGGTGCCAACACTGCCTCCCCCCACTCCCCCACCCCCGCATTCCAAATGAGACCTGCTCCATTTAACCACCTGGTCAGAGAGCTAGCACAGAAGTGTACATTTCTAATCATATATACCAAAGAGCCAGATAAAATATAATACATTATATGCGACATAAACTGTCAGGTCTCAATGAAACCCAAAGTTATAATCACAAAGTGATGCCATATTTATAAGAGGAATGAGTGGCGGTAAGAAGTTAAACCGGAGACCGACTTGCATACTCAAAACCTGTGCTCTATATTTTATTCACTGAAAGTTGTCCAAAGGTCTAAGAATCCCAATAGATTCTATTTTATGAAAACAGCAGTAGCCTACTAAGGGAACACTGCTTCCCCTACTCATAACACTTCTGACACCAAATGTGTGTGGGGGTTCCGTACGCCAACTAATTCTCCAACTCTCCAGACAGCAAGTGGGTGTTCTACAATCTGACTACCTGGAGGCAGAGCAGACCCCACAGATGAAGGGCTGAGTCCCACAAGACTGCCCTACCAATTGCAAGTAGTGGGTACCCATGTTACTCACACTTCTATCCAACTGGGCTACAAATCAGGGGTTCCCATGGCCCCCTCCTCACGTTCAAACATTTGCTACAGCAGCTCACAGACCTCATGGAAACACATTTAGCAGCTTATTATAAAGGGCATTATAAAGGATAAAAATGAACAACCTAATGAAGACGTACATAGTGCGAGTCCAGAAGGTTCCCAGGTATAGGAGTTTCTGTCCCAGGGGGGTTTGATTAGGCCAACTCTCCTGGCACATGGATGTGTTCACCAAACTGGAAGGTCAATGAATCCCATAGTTTAGAAATTTTTATGGAGGTTTCATCACATAGCCATGACTTATTAGTAACTCAACCTCCAGCCCCTCTACCTACCCTAGAGGTAGAGGGGTAGAGTGGGAGATGCAGGGAGAGGCTGAAAGTTCTAACCCTCTAACCACAAGGTTGGTTCCTCTGGCACCCAGGTGCCCTCCTAAGGGCCCATCAACAGTCACTAATTAGCATACAAAAAGACACTCATTAGTTTCAGAGATTCCAATAGTCTTAGAAGCTCTTATGGCTGGAAGCAGAAACTAAGACCAAATATTATAACCAAAAAAATGCTCCTATCACCCCTGTTACTCAGGAAACTACAAAAGTTTTAAAAGCTCATGCCAGGAACTGGGGATGAAAACCAAATAAATATTTATTATTTCATATTACACATACAATAAAGGATAGGAAGTCAGAACTCTTTTTCTCTTATACTTATCATTTAAGTAATCTCTACCCCCAATGTAGGGCTCAAACTCATGACCCCAAGATCAAGAGTCACATGCTCTTCCAACTGAGCCAACCAGGAGCTCCAAAGTTAGAACTCTTAAGGAAAAATATTTTGATTATTATTCCTTTACTGTGAAAGTACTTCTCGTGTTCTTTATACCTTGATGAAGTATTATTGAGACTGCTAAGGCCAACAAATATAAACTGCTTTTATTGTGCAAAAATTAAGAATGGCTCAGGCTATATAATGGTAGTTGATGTAAATGCACTAAATCTCAGCTTCTGTAAGAGTTGATTTTGAACTCAATCATCCTTTAAGAGAAGACATACCAGCTCGCATAATTTCATCAACCAGGAGTATGTTGGTGGCAATCGCCGTGCTGAAGAAAAAGATAACAGGGTGAGTAAAGCCCACCAACCCACTCTCATCTTTTCCCCCCAGCAATCTCCAGCTACTAAAAGTAAATTGTTCTTTAATGATGTTATATGAGATATTATGACACGAAGCTATTGTAAATGCAAATATCATCCCTTGTATTATAATTTCAACTCCTCTGCTGATAAAAATTTGATTTTATATACCAGCAAATCTGAGCTCATTTTTAGCACATCATTTGCTTTTCCCTGCTATGCACGTGGTACAATTTCAGTAAACTTCCTTCTTTCCCTTCCCCCTCAAATAAACAGTAAGATAAACATTTCCTGTATCTGACACTGCTAGAATCAAAATGGAAAAAGGACTATAAAATGACAGAAGCTAACGTTAGTAACTGGATACCATGCCTTTTCATACACTTAACCATTTTTCACTATAGAGTGGCAAAAACAATAGACAAGTTTTAAAGTTACTGATTATGTCCCTAACAGTCTTTCTCTTTTTATTAATATGAATTTACCAAGAGTGAAGAAGTTGTTTTTTCACACAATAATTATCCCAAACTCCTGCATCTGCTGCTACCATGGGCTCACCTGCAAAGTAAAAACAAACTATTTTAACACTACAATCTTGATATATTCTGTTAATACTGGTTATATATTCTAACAGTGTTTAATATACCAGCAGAACTACTAGTGTCCAGGTCACAATGACCCCATGTTATCAAATCCAATCCAGGGGTCAGTTCTCAGGCCTTGTGGATCAGCAACACTTAACATGGCCTCCTGACTAGTCTTTCTTCACCTGTCTTCCAGGACACCACGCTCAGCCTCGTTTTTTCTTTTGCATTAGTGGCAACTTCTCTGTTGACTTTCCTGGTTCTTCCTCTTCTTCCCAGAGCTCTTAATTCTGGAGTAGCCAATGACTTAGTCCTGGGTTCTTTTCTTCTCTCTCTACACTCACTCCCCAGTTACCATCCGGTCTTATGGATATAAACCATATACGCTCTGAAGACTCTTGTTTTTATCTCCAACCCAGAGCTCTTTCTTGAGCTCCAGACTCATACTTCCAACTATTTCACTTGAAAGTCTACAGACACTTTGAATTTAACTTGGCCAAAACTCAGCACTGACCTTCCCGCCATGACAAGCTGCTCTACCCACAGTTCTCTGATGCAGTTAATGGCCATTCCAGTTGTTCAGTGGACTCCTCTCCACAGAATAGCCAGAGTGATCCTTTTAAACGTAATTAGGCCATGTCACACCTCTGCCAAAAATTGCTCCCTGTTCCACTGCAGTAAAAGTCAAAGTCCTTGGATTGGCCCCCACACCCTGCATGATCTTTCTACTACCTCTCTCATCTCCTTCCTCCTCATCAAAAGCTTCAGACACTGACTTTTCCACTGGCTGCTCCCTCTGCCCAGGATAGTCTTTCCTCAGTTCCCTAACATGGCTACTTCCTTACTTCCTTTGATTATTTTCTATAGACATATTCTCAATGAGGTCTACCCTGCCCACCTTTCTCTTTAAATTGCAATCCCGTGAATCACGAAACACTACATCTAAAACTAATGATGTAATGTATGGGGATTAACATAACAATAAAAAATTTAAAAAAAAAAATTGCAACCCCCTCCCCGCACCTCATGCTAGCATTCACAGTCATCCTTATAGGGTTCTTCTTTTATTTTTTCATAGAATTTATTACTCCTTAAATGTTCAGGGAACTTATCTGTTAAGGTTATTATTTACTGCCTATCCTTCCCTGTGATAATATAAGCTTAGAAGTTTCTTTGTGAATCTCAAGAGTCAAATAACAAACACTCAAAAACTATTTCCTAAAAGAATAAATATTTTCGGGGCGCCTGGGTGGCTCAGTCGTTAAGCGTCTGCCTTCGGCTCAGGTCATGATCCCAGGGTCCTGGGATCGAGCCCCACATCGGGCTCTCTGCTCGGCGGGAAGCCTGCTTCACCCTCTTCCATTCCCCCCTGCTTGTGTTCCCTCTCTCGCTGTCTCTCTCTGTCAAAATAAATAAATAAAATCTTAAAAAAAAAAAAAGAATAAATATTTTCTTTTAAGAAGTTCAAAAGTAAAACTAAAAAATGAAAGCGTCAACCAGGAAATTAAGGAAGAATTAAAAAAATTCATGGAAACCAATGAAAATGAAAACACAACTGTTCAAAATCTTTGGGATACAGCAAAGGCAGTCCTAAGAGGAAAGTATATAGCAATACAAGCCTTTCTCAAGAAACAAGAAAGGTCTCAAATACACAACTAACCCTACACCTAAAGGAGCTGGAGAAAGAACAGCAAATACAGCCTAAACCCAACAGGAGAAGAGAAATAATAAAGATCAGAGCAGAAATCAATGAAATAGAAATCAAAAGAACAGTAGAACAGATCAACGAAACTAGGAGCTGGTTCTTTGAAAGAATTAACAAGATTGATAAACCCCTGGATGACTTATCAAAAAGAAAAATGACCCAAATCAACAAAATCATGAATGAAAGAGGAGAGATCACAACCAACACCAAAGAAATACAAACAATTATAAGAACATATTATGAGCAACTCTATGCCAGCAAATTAGATAACCTGGAAGAAATGGATGCATTCTTAGAGACGTATCAACTACCAAAACTGAACCAGGAAGAAATAGAAAACCTGCACACACCTATAACCACTAAGGAAATTGAAGCAGTCATCAAAAATCTCCCAACAAACAAAAGCCCAGGGCCAGATGGCTTCCCAGGGGAATTCTACCAAACATTTCAAGAAGAATTAATACCCATTCTTCTGAAATTGTTCCAAAAAATAGAAATGGAAGGGAAACTTCCAAACTTGTTTTATGAGGCCACCATTACCTTGATCCCCAAACCAGACAAAGACCCCATCAAAAAGGAGAATTACAGACCAATATCCTTGATGAACATGGATGCAAAAATTCTCACCAAAATACTAGCCAATAGGATACAACACTACATTAAAAGGATTATTCACCACGACCAAGTGGGATTTATCCCTGGGCTGCAAGGTTGGCTCAACATCCACAAATCAATCAATGTGATACAATACATTAAGAAAAGAAAGAACAAGAATCATATGATCCTCTCAATAGATGCAGAAAAAGCATTTGACAAAGTACAGCATCCTTTCTTGATCAAAACTCTTCAGAGTATAGGGATAGAGGGCACATACCTCAATATCATAAAAGCCATCTATGAAAAACCCACAGTGAATATCATTCTCAATGGGAAAAAACTGAGAGCTTTCCCCCTAAGGTCAGGAACGCGGCAGGGATGTCCACTATCACCACTGCTATTCAACATAGTACTGGAAGTCCTAGCCACAGCAATCAGACAACAAAAAGAAATAAAAGGCATCCAAATAGGCAAAGAAGAAGTCAAACTCTCACTCTTTGCAGATGATATGATACTTTATGTGGAAAACCCAAAAGACTCCACCCCAAAACTGCTAGAACTCATACAGGAATTCAGTAAAGTGGTATGATATAAAATCAATGCAAAGAAATCAGTGGCATTCCTATACACCAACAACAAGACAGAAGAAAGAGAAATTAAGGAGTCGATCCCATTTACAATTGCACCCAAAACCATCAGATACCTAGGAATAAATCTAACCAAAGAGGCAAAGGATCTGTACTCAGAAACCTATAAAATACTCATGAAAGAAATTGAGGAAGACACAAAGAAATGGAAAAACATTCCATGCCCATGGATCGGAAGAACAAATATTGTGAAGATGTCAATGCTACCTAGAGCAATCTACACATTCAATGCAATCCCCATCAAAATACCATCAACTTTTTTCAAAGAAATGGAACAAATAATCCTTAAATTTGTATGGAACCAGAAAAGACCCCGAATAGCCAGAGGAATGTTGAAAAAGAAAAGCAAAGCTGGCGGCATCACAATTCCGGACTTCCAGCTCTATTACAAAGCTGTCATCATCAAGACAGTATGGTACTGGCACAAAAACAGACACATCGATCAATGGAACAGAATAGAGAGCCCAGAAATGGACCCTCAACTCTATGGTCAACTAATCTTCGACAAAGCAGGAAAGAATGTCCAATGGAAAAAAGACAGTCTCTTCAACAAATGATGTTAGGAAAATTGGACAGCCACATGCAGACGAATGAAACTGGACCATTTCCTTACACCACACACAAAAATAGACTCCAAATGGTTGAAAGACCTCAATGTGAGACAGGAGTCCATCAAAATCCTAAAGGAGAACACAGGCAGCAACCTCTTTGACCTCAGCCGCAGCAACTTCTTCCTAGAAACATTGCCAAAGGCAAGGGAAGCGAGGGCAAAAATGAACTATTGGGACTTCATCAAGATAAAAAGCTTTGGCACAGCAAAAGAAACAGTCAACAAAACCAAAAGACAACCGACAGAATGGGAGAAGATATTTGCAAATGACATATCAGATAAAGGGCTAGTATCCAAAATCTATAAAGAACTCCTTAAACTCAGCACCCAAAGAACAAATGATCCAATCAAGAAATGGGCAGAAAACATGAACAGACATTTTTCCAAAGAAGACATCCAAATGGCCAACAGACACATGAAAAAGTGCTCAACGTCGCTCAGCATCAGGGAAACCCAAATCAAAACCTCAATAAGATATCACCTCACACCAGTCAGAATGGCTAAAATTAACAAGTCAGGAAACGACAGATGTTGGCGGGGATGCAGAGAAAGGGGAACCCTCCTACACTGTTGGTGGGAATGCCAGCTGGTGCAGCCATTCTGGAAAACAGTATGGAGGTTCCTCAAAAAGTTGAAAATAGAGCTACCCTACGATCCAGCAATTGCACTACTCGGTATTTACCCCAAAGATACAAATGTAGGGATCCGAAGGGGTACGTGCACCCCGATGTTTATAGCAGCAATGTCCACAATAGCCAAACTGTGGAAAGAGCCAAGATGTCCATCGACAGATGAATGGATAAAGAAGATGTGGTATATATATACAATGGAATATTATGCACATCAAAAGGAATGAGATCCTGCCATTTACAACGACGTGGATGGAACTGGAGGGTGTTATGCTGAGCAAAATAAGTCAATCAGAGAAAGACATGTATCATATGACCTCACTGATATGAGGAATTCTTAATCTCAGGAAACAAACTGAGGGTTGCTGGAGTGGTGGGGGGTGGGAGGGATGGGGTGGCTGGGTGATAGACACTGGGGAGGGTATGTGCTATGGTGAGCACTGGGAATTGTGCAAGACTGTTGAATCACAGATCTGTACCTCTGAAACAAATAATACAATATATGTTAAAAAAAAAAGAAGAAGAAGATAGCAGGAGGGAAGAATGAAGGGGGGGAAATCGGAGGGGGAGACAAACCATGAGAGACAATGGACTCTGAAAAACAAACTGAGGGTTCTAGAGGGGAGAGGGGTGGGAGGATGGGTTAGCCTGGTGATGGGTATTAAAGAGGGCACGTTCTGCATGGAGCACTGGGTGTTATGCACAAACAATGAATCATGGAACACTACATCAAAAACTAACGATGTCATATATGGTGATTAACATAACAATTAAAAATTTTTTTAAAAAAAGAAGCTCAAAAGTAAATTAAAGGCACCCAAAATTTAAATATTAAAGTCACCCAAATCCCCACTCCCTTACTATAAGTTCTAGGTCACTGTAGTAAACCTCTTTCTTTACTGAGCAGCTAATTTTTCTTCACTTTCTTACCTGTATCCAAATCTATGCCAACAGGTTGTTTTGATTCTGAATGTTCAGCCTGAACTTTTACTAGCGTTTCCTGCAGGTCAAAACCAGAATTCTGAGCAAGAACCTTTAAGAATAAAAATAATAATAAATATATGTGTGAAATATCTTCACATACATATTTGAATATCAAATATAAAAATAAGGCTCTTCCCTCTAGTCTTGTGAAAACATATTCGTAATACAGTAATCATCTCCTTTTGAAGAATTCCATTCTTAATCTAAATCAAATTATTATTTCATGTATCTAGCAGTTTTTATATTTACTTAAACATTTTCCCTATGTATATTACAGTAAATTCTGAGGACATTACAGTCCCCCATCCCTACCCCACTATATTAATTTCCCTCCACGCAAAAGATTTCTTAAAAAATGGAAAGAGGGGCAGGCGCCTGACTAGCTCAGTCGGAAGAGCATGTGACTTGATCAAGGGTCATGAGTTCAAGCCCCACTCTGGGTGTAGAGATTACACAAATACATAAATAAAAACTTTTTTAAAAAATGGAAAATTAGGGGGCACCTGGGTGGCTGAGTCAGTTAAGCATCTGCCTTCGGCTCAGGTCATGATCCCAGGGTCCTGGGATCAAGTCCTACATCGGGCTCCTTGCTCAGCAGGGAGCCTGCTTCTCCTTCTCCCTCTGCCCCTCTCCCCTGCTTGCGTGCTTACGCTTGGGCTCTCGCCTGCGCTCACTCACTCTCTCTCTCTCGTGCTCTCTCTCAAATAAGTAAAATCTTTAAAAAATAATTTAAAAAATGGAAAATCAGTAGAATGGTATTATTTCTTCTCGTCCCTTCAGCCACACATTTTCTAGCTTTTCCTAGGCATCTGTTAAAGGAACCCTACATATTTTCAGGATCTTTGCGTCCCTCATCAACATGAGGAGAGTCCTGACCTGTGGCAACAGGAATGGAGATAACAGCACTCCAAACCAGGTTTATTTCCAAGTAGTACCAAACCAACAGCTGATAAGTAAAAAGGAACCACCACTGTATACCAGGCTTACCAGTTTGTGTCAACTACTGGATCATCACTTACTGACTTTGCTGTTTCAGGCAAAGAGAAAAATAGATCTCCAATTCTCAAAGATTCCATAAATTATGAATAATTTTAAAGCAATTAACAAAGAGACTTTGTTAGCACTGTTCTTAGTATTTTAATTCACGGTAATAACGTCTTTGACATGGCCTTCTGTGTTTCTAAGTGGTTCACAACCAGATTAAGGCAAATGACTACCATTCCTTTTCATGGTAGTTCTCTGTCCTTCTGTCGATACAGGGAACATCTGGTTCCTCTCCTTTTGTAGGTATTAAAATGAAAATGACAAAAGCACGCTCCTATTTGGCAGTGCCAAACAGCCTGAAGTTCTCGCTAACCACAATTTAAAGTGATGATAATACTTTGGATACCACCACCAAGATAAAATCTACCCCAAAGTCTAGTTAAATTTTAAGTTCTAAACTTTTTCATTATGATTAATCATGAACCATTTTTGAAGGAAATTTCCAGACTTACTTCAACTTTTGGTGCTCAGAGATAAGCAAAGGGGTAATTTAGTTATTTCATGAAACTCTGACAAGGATTCTGAGCTATTATCCAAAGGTTTCCCTGCTTTATCTGTAACATATCTTAAACAAAACTGTGTGGGGAAATGCAAATAAAAACTGTCTTTCTACTCTGCTAGATAATGTGGACAATTTATAATCCAACACCCTTGTGTCCAGCCAGTTGTTCTTTGGCCATTAGGATAGTTGTACCTTAGGAATAATGAGCAGGGCATCAGCAAAAGCTTGGACTCCAAGACGAGCTCTTCCTTTTATACTGTGTTTGTAATTAACAAGAGCTTCCGCTATTGCCACTTCAACTGCACCTGCTCCTGGAACCACACAGCCTATTGAAGGGAAAAGATTTGGCAAGGCATGCCAGATAAAAACACCAAAGAAAAAAGTACTTAGCTATTCAAGTGTGTTAAATTATACTGCCAACACCTAAAATATACTTAAATATATACAGAAATAAAGTAGGTTGCATAGTTCAGTGGTTACTCAGATGCCTTATGAAGCATCCTGAAGTTACACACCATTAAATAATTAGGCATGGTACAGACAACTGGCTACAAGCAGCTTATCTCATTGAAGAGTAGACATTTCTTCCACCTTCATCTTACTCCTTTATGACTACATTTAAAAGGTAGTTATTTATAATTTTTGGGACAGGAAACTAATTGTAGTATCTGATTTGAAAAAAACTTTAGGCCAAGATAATGTGGCCACTGTTTTGGTATAGAATTCTTGGGACTTACTATAGTATCTGTTGTCTGTACTGAAGCAAAACCCAAACTGTTACCTGAGGAAAAAATATAGGTGTTCTTATTATTCTAAGGTAAAAGCTCTGGTTAAAAACATCAATTTTCAGAGCGCCTGGGTGGCTCAGTCGTTAAGTGTCTGCCTTCGGCTCAGGTCATGATCCCAGGGTCCTGGGATCGAGCCCCTCATCGGGCTCCCAGCTCAGCGGGAAGCCTGCTTCTCCCACTCCCTCTCCCCCTGCCTGTGTTCCCTCTCTCGCTGTTTCTCGGTCAAATAAATAAAAAATAAATAAATAAAATTTTTTTAAAAAACATCAATTTTCACAACAGGATATGACTTTTATACCTGCTGATATGGTTTTTATAAAGTTTATGACTCTCCTTTGAATCAACAAATTTGCTTTGGAATCACCTATCTTTAAAACAAAACAACACAAAAAGAATCTCTCCTTTATCCCACATCATTTTTTAATTACTTGCCTTTTCCTCTGCTTCCCTGTACAACATAACTGCTCAAAAGAGTTGTCTACCCACAAGGTGATTGCATCCTTGCCTCCCATTCAGATTTTTAAAAAGTTCCTTGTGATATAACACTGTACGTTAATTATACCAGAATTAAAAAGTAATTTTAAAAAACTTTTTTAAGTTCGTTGTGAAATACTGAATATACACAGAAGAATATTTACATATACAAGGTATAAAGAATAAATGCACAAATAAATGTACTCATGTACCTCCCACCCACCTTAAGAAACAGACCAGTAGCTGTAAAAACTTCCCTGATCCCATTCTGCGAAAACACATCCAAATTTGTGGGACGTTACTAAAGCAATACCTAAAAAGAAACGTGTATCACTAAACACCTACATTAGAAAAGAAGAAAGGTCTCAAACTAATGACTTCAACTTCCACCTTAAGAACTAGAAAAGAGCAAGTGATACCTAATGTAAACAGAAGAAAGAAAATAATAAAAATTGGATCAGTAATCAATGAAATAAACATGAACAATGTTAAAAAATAGAATGAAAGTCAGAAATGAAAAAGGTAATTATCACTATAGATTCTGCAGACATTAAAAGTATAATAGTAAGGGAATATTATGAACAACTTTATGCTAATAAATTTGAAAACTTAGATCAGGGATTAGCAAACTTTCTGCAGAAGACCAGATTTAAATATTTTAGGCTCCATGGGCCATACCATCTCCTTTGTAAATATTCAACTCTGCCATTGTAGCACAAAAAGAGCCACAGGCAATACATAAATGAATGGGTATAGCTGTATCCCCATAAACTTTATTTATCAAAAACAGGCAGCAAACAGGATTTAGCTCATGGGCAGCAGTTTGATGTTCTCAACAGATGAAACAGACAAATTTCTTGAAAGACACAAACTCAAAAAAAAAAAAAAAAGATAACCTGAATAGCCCCGTTATCTATTAAAAAGATTGATTATAGCTTAAATTTCAAGAAAACTGCAGGCCCAGATGGCTTTACTGGCGAATTCCACCAAACAGTAAAGAAAGAAGTAATACCAATTCTACATAACAATTCAACACTTTCAGAAAATTTAAGGGACAGAATGTTTTCTAACTCATTCTATGAGGTCAGCATTATTCTAACAGCAAAAAAAAACAGATAAAGGCATTATAAGCAAAAAATATATAAATACCCCTTATTTTAGCAAATCAAGTCCAACAATATACAGAAAGGACAATACACATAGCAGCATTACTCACAATAGCCAAAAGGTGAAGCGATCTAAGTTTCCATCAATGGATAAATGGATAAATAACAGATGGTATATACATACAATGCAATGTTATTCAGCCTTAAAAAGCAAGGACATGGGCGCCTGGGTGGCTCAGTCGTTAAGCGTCTGCCTTCGGCTCAGGTCATGATCCCAGGGTCCTGGGATCGAGTCCCGCACCGGGCTCCCTGCTCGGCAGGAAGCCTGCTTCTCCCTCTCCCACTCCCCCTGCTTGTGTTCCTGCTCTCGCTGTCTCTCTCTCTGTCAAATAAATAAATAAAATCTTTAAAAAAAAAAAAAAAAGCAAGGACATTCTGACATATGCCACAACATGGATGAACCCTGAAAGATATTATGCTAAGTGAAATAAGCCAGTCACAAAAAGACAAATACTGGATGATTCCACTCAAACAAGGTACATAGAATAGTCAATTTCATAGAGACCGTAAGTAGAATAGTGGTTTCCGAGAGATGGGAGGAGAGGGGAATGGAGAGTTATTGTTTAATGGCTATAGAGTTTCAGTATTGTAAGATGAAAAATGTTCTGGGCGCCTGGGTGGCTCAGTTGGTTAAGCGACTGCCTTCGGCTCAGGTCATGATCCTGGAGTCCCTGGATCGAGTCCCGCATCGGGCTCCCTGCTCAGCAGGGAGTCTGCTTCTCCCTCTGACCCTACCCCCTCTCATGTGCTCTCTCTCTCATTCTGTCTCTCTCAAATAAATAAATAAAATCTTTAAAAAAAAAAAAAGATGAAAAATGTTCTATTGATGGATGATGGTGACGGGTGCACAATAACGTGAAAGAATGTAACTTAATGCCACTGAATTGTAGCACTTAAAAATGATTAAAATGACAAATTGTATATGTGTGTATATATATATATATATATATATACATACATAGCCACAATTTTATAAAAACTGTAATCTATTTTTAAAGAGGATAATACATCATAAGTAGGGTTTATCCCAAGAATGTAAGGTTGGCTGAACATTTGAAAATCAATGTAATTTACCACATTAATAATCTAACAGAGAAGAAACATATAATCACCTCAACAGATCACCAGAAAAGCAACTGGTAAAATCCAGCATCAGTCGTGATAAAAACTCTCAGTAAGAGAAGAGAACTTCCTCAATCTGACAGAGGACTTCTAGAAAAATCTACAGCCAAATATCATACATAATAGAGAAAGGCTAAATGTTGTCCCCCTATGATCAGGAGCAAGGAAAGGATGCCCAATCTCACCATTTTTTCAACAATGTATTGAAGTTTCTAACCCATGAAATAAAAAGAAAAAAGAAATAAAAAGTTATCCAGGGGCGCCTGGGTGGCTCAGTCGTTAAGCGTCTGCCTTCGGCTCAGGTCATGATCCCAGGGTCCTGGGATCGAACCCCGCATCAGGCTCCCTGCTTGGCGGGAAGCCTGCTTCTCCCTCTCCCACTCCTCCTGCTTGTGTTCCCTCTCTCGCTGTTTCTCTCTCTGTCAAATAAATAAATAAAATCTTTAAAAAAAAAAAAAAAAGCTATCCAGATTGGAAAGAAGTAAAATTGTCTTTATTAGCAGACAACATGATCATTTATATATTCATATAAAATTCATATATATTTTATAGATTCAATGAAATCTATAAAAAAGCTACTAGAATAGGTGAGTTTAACAAGGTTACAGAATTAAAGATCAATATACAAAAATCAACTGTATTTCTATGTCTTAACAACAACCAGAAATTGAAATTTTATTTTTTTAAAGATTTTATTTATTTATTTGACAGAGAGAGAGAGAGAGATCACAAGTAGGCAGAGAAGCAGGCAGAGAGAGAGAGGGGGAAGCAGGCTCCCTGCTGAGGAGAGAGCCCGATGCGGGGCTCAATCCCAGGACCCTGATATCATGACCTGAGCCAAAGGCAGACGCTTAACTGATTAAGCTACCCAGGCGCCCTAGAAATTGAAATTTTAAAAACATCATGTATAATAGGACCAAAATTCATGAACTACATAAATCTGAAAAAAGATATGCCACTAAAAATAATAAAATATTGAAGTAAAATATATATATATGTATATATATATACGTATATATATATACACACATATATAGCTGAGATTGAGTCAAGAAGCCTCAAATAAATAAAAACACCATGACTCAATATTAAGATATCAATTATTCCCAGAATGTTCTACAGATTCGGTGAAATTCCAACCAAAATCTCAAGTCTTTTTGGTAGAAATTGACAAGCTGATTCTAAAATTCACATGAAAATGCAGAAAAGATTTTAAATAACCAAAATAACTTGAAAAAGAGCAAAATGAGAGGATTAACACTGCTGATTTCAAGACTTATCATAAAGTTACAATAATCAGGATAGTATATTAACATTGAGATAGACAGATCAATGGAACAGAATAAGAATCCAGAAATAGAACCACACAAACATGGACAATTGATTTTCAGTGAAAAGTTTCAATGGCAACTTAACTCACTGGTTAAAGAAGAATCTTTTCAACAAATGTAGCCGGAACAATTTGATCAAAGAATATTAAGGTATACCTTAGGTGTATACCTAAGAGTTGATTTGCTGGGTCATATAATAACTCTGTGTTTAACTTGTTAAGGAACTCCCTACTGTTTTCCAGCAGTTCCCACCAGCAATGCTGACAGCTCCAATTTCTCCATATCCTTGCCAACATTTACTATTGTCCAGCTTTTTGATTTATAGCCATCATAACAGTTGTGAAATGGTATCTATAGTTTTAATTTTCATTTTCCTAATGACTAATTATGTTGAGGATCTTTTCATGTGCTTATTATTCTTTTTTTTTTTTAAGATTATTTATTTATTTATTTATTTAACAGAGAGAGACACAGTGAGAGAGGCAACACAAGCAGGGGGAGTGGGAGAGGGAGAAGCAGGCTTCCAGCCGAGCAGGGAGCCCGATGCGGGGCTCAATCCCAGGACCCTGGGATCATGACCTAAGCCGAAGGCAGACTCTTAACGACTGAGCCACCCAGGCGCCCCTATTATTCTATTTTAAATGTGTGTTTTTATTGAATTACCTACTCCAACTCCTTTTAGAAGGAAGTTGGTTTATAAATTATCAATAAATAATACATGCTAATATTCTTTCCTAATCTTTCTTAAAATTACGCTGCACCTAAGGTAATAGAATGAGTTCTAAGCTGTAAAAGTCTTTTCGTGGTTTTAAAAACAAATTTTTTTCTCTCTCTCTCTTTTTTAAGTAGGCTCCACACCCAGCATGGAGCCCAACTTGGGCCTGAACTCACAGCCCTCAGATTGAGACCTGAGCTGAGTTCAAGAGTCAGACGCTTAACTGACTGAGCCACCCAGGAGCCCCAATGGTTTTAAAAATAAATTTCTAAAAATTAAAAAATGATACTATAGCATTAAATTAAGTGCTTTTTCATTTCATAAACAGAAGTTAATTAAAAGGGCAGGATGCTGGGGCACCTGGGTGGCTCAGTCGAGTAAGCATCTGACTTCACCTCAGTCCTGGGATCAAGCTCCGAGTCAGGCTCCCTGCTCAGCTTACAAGTCTGCTTGTCCCTCTCCTCCTTCTGCTCCTTCCCCCACTTGTTCTCACACACTCTCTCTCAAATAAATAAATAAATAAATAAATAAATAAATAAAATCTAACCAAAAAAAAAGTGCAGCATACTTATTAAGAATATTCCATGGAAAAATCTTCACAATCTAAACTATAAATTATCCAAAATGAAGTGAGAGAATAATAATCATTCATATCTTTTAAAATACTATATATATTTATGATAGATTTATTACTACTTTAAAAATACATAAGGTTCATGTCCATCACAACAAAGAGCCTACCATCTTCAATGGCATTTTTGATGGCACGAAGTCCATCCCTGATAGCGTCCTTGATTTGTGTGAGAGTATGCTTATTCGGTCCTTTAACCAATAAGGTGACAGAACGAGGGTTAACACAGGCCTCGATAAAAGTGAACTTTTCTTCACCCTAGAGGATAATCCAAGAAAATATAACTCTAATACTTAATGTTATTATTAAATGAAGACCCAGCTTATAATATTAGAATCCAATCTTCATGTGAATTTTTCTTATCAAACATAACTAAATATGTGTTAAAAGCAGTTAAGTTATATTTGAACTCTCAACAAACATTCAGATAAATAAATTGTAAAATCTGTCCTGGGGATTATTCAGACATCAAAAGGTAAAAGCCTGAATTAAAAGATTTAGTATTAAAGAAAAAAAAAAGGTTTACTCTTCACTTTATAACCCCTGCCCACAGAGATACTCACTAATGTACACTCATGTACAAGACCAGCATGTCCCAAGCAATCTACATTAAGGTCTTCAAGAGAATTCACAGCCATTCCACCACAAGCAAGAGAGAGTCTGAAATGACATATGTCACCATAGCTTTTGTTATAGAAAGCACTAAAGACTTAATTTCTTAAAGGGGAAAAGATATCTAACATAGAAGACTGCATTGTCGCTGTGTTGTATTGTTTTTTTTGTTTTGTTTTGTTTTTTATTTGAGAGAGAGAGAGAGAGTGAGAGAGAGCATGAGAGGAGAGAGGGTCAGAGGGAGAAGCAGACTCCCCACTGAGCAGGGAGCCAGATGCGGGACTCAATCCAGGGACTCCGGGATCATGACCTGAGCTGAAGGCAGTCGCTTAACCGACTGAGCCACCCAGGTGCCCTGTGTTGTATTGTTTTTAAAATCTGTTTTAAGAAGGGGCACCTGGGTGGCTCAGTCGGTTAAGCGGCTGCCTTCAGTTCAGGTCATGATCCCAGGTCCTGGGATTGAGTCCCATATAGGGCTCCCTGCTCAGTGGGGAGTCTGCTTCTCCCTCTGCCCCTCCCCACTGCTCATGCTCTCTCTCTCTCAAATAAATAAATAAAATCTTAAAAAAAAAATCCTCAGTGCTCTGCCCATTCATCCTTTAAAAAAAAAGTTTTAAGATAAAAACCTTCTTTGTACTTCAACAAAGTTCTGAGGTAGGTTAACAGTCTTGATTTTTGATACTTCCATTATTTATTGAAATTAAAAACAACATTTGGAATCTGTATGCTATTTTGCTCAACAATGTTTACATATAAGCTAAAAGGAATACCATGGGATCATTTCAATTTAATCTGTTAAAAAAACAGGATACATAATAATCGGCAAGCTCACCTTTCCATATTTCTTCTTTTTGCTCTGCGAAGAGCTACTATGCCATGTTTTGCAAGAGCATCTAAGGAAAATGGATCAATTCCCTAAAATCAAATTAGCATAAAAGTTATAAGCACATCCTAAGCCAGTAGTTCTCAAACTTTCTGATCTCAGCACTGCTTTACATTCTTAAAAATTATTAAGAACCCAAAAAAGCTTTTGTTTATCTGACCTGTATCTATAATATTTGTCATATTATAAATTAAAATTGAGAAATTTTTAAAATATTAATCCATTCAAAATAATAAACCCGTTTTATGTTAACATAAATAACATCTTTTTTTTTAAGATTTTATTTATTT